>NC_044981.1:122285077-122598552 GCF_008728515.1 Papio anubis
TCTCTGTATTTCCTGGATTTGAATGTTGGCCTGCCCTACTAGGTTAGGGAAGTTCTCCTGGATGATATCCTGAAGAGTGTTTTCCAACTTCGTTCCGTTTTCCCCCTCACTTTCAGGCACCCCAATCAGACGTAGATTTGGTCTTTTTACATAATCCCACACTTCTTGCAGGCTTTGTTCATTTCTTTTTCTTCTTTTTTCTTTTGGTTTCTCTTCTCTCTTCATTTCGTTCATTTGATCCTCAATCGCTGATACCCTTTCTTCCAGTTGATCGAGTCTGTTACTGAAGCTTGTGCATTTGTCATGTATTTCTCGTGTCATGGTTTTCATCTCTTTCATTTCGTTTATGACCTTCTCTGCATTAATTACTCTAGCCATCAATTCTTCCACTTTTTTTTCAAGATTTTTACTTTCTTTGTGCTGGGTACGTAATTCCTCCTTTAGCTCTGAGAAGTTTGATGGACTGAAGCCTTCTTCTCTCATCTCGTCAAAGTCATTCTCCGTCCAGCTTTGATCCGTTGCTGGCGATGAGCTGCATTCCTTTGGAGGGGGAGATGCACTCTTATTTTTTGAATTTCCAGCTTTTCTGTCCTGCTTTTCCCCCATCTTTGTGGTTTTATCTGCCTCTGGTCTTTGATGATGGTGACGTACTGATGGGGTTTTGGTGTGGGTGTCCTTCCTGTTTGTTAGTTTTCCTTCTAAAAGTCAGGGCCCTCAGCTGTAGGTCTGTTGGAGTTTGTTTGAGGTCCACTCCAGACCCTGTTTGCCTGTGTGTCAGCAGCAGAGGCTGCAGAAGATAGAATATTGCTGAACAGCGAGTGTACCTGTCTGATTCTTGCTTTGGAGGCTTCCTCTCAGGGGTGTACTCCACCCTGTGAGGTGTGGAGTGTCAGACTGCTCCTATTGGGGGATGTCTCCCAGTTAGGCTACTCAGGGGTCAGGGACCCACTTGAGCAGGGAGTCTGTCCCTTCTCAGATCTCAACCTCTGTGTTGGGAGATCCACTGCTCTCTTCAAAGCTGTGAGACAGAGTCGTTTGTGTCTGCAGAGGTTTCTGCTGCTTTTTGTTGTTGTTTATCTGTGCCCTGTCCCCAGAGGTGGAGACTACAGAGACAGGCAGGTTTCCTTGAGCTGCTGTGAGCTCCACCCAGTTCGAGCTTCCCAGCGGCTTTGTTTACCTACTTAAGCCTCAGCAATGGCAGGCGCCCCTCCCCCAGCCTCACTGCTGCCTTGTGGTTAGATCGCAGACTGCTGTGCTGGCAATGAAGGAGGCTTTGTGGGCAGGGGACCCTTCCGGGCAGGTGTGGGATATAATCTCCTGGTGTGCCTGTTTGCTTAAAGCGCAGTATTGGGGTGGGAGTTACCTGATTTTCCAGGTAGTGTGTGTCTCAGTTCCCCTGGCTAGGAAAAGGGATTCCCTTCCCCCTTGCGCTTCCCAGGTGAGGCGATGCCTCACCCTGCTTCAGCTCTTGCTGGTCGGGCTGCAGCAGCTGACCAGCACCGATTGTCCGGCACTCCCTAGTGAGATGAACCCAGTACCTCAGTTGAAAATGCAGAAATCACCGGTCTTCTGTGTCGCTCGCACTGGGATTTGGAGACTGGAGCTGTTCCTATTCCTCAAACAGTCAATTTTAAAGGTAAAACCAGCAAGTGTATACCATGCACTTAAAAATGATTTTGAATATCTATGATATTCCAGACATTGCACAAAGCACTAGCAATATGAATAAAGCTCAATGTTTGCTCTACAACATCTTTATAGCCCTCTAGTAATAAATAAGGTAATCAATAAGGACAAAGTGATATGTGAAAGGCAATATTAGAAATATTCATATGGTACTATGAAAACACAAAAATGAATGCCCAACTTTTCTTATGTGCATAAAGAAAAGTTGCACAGAGATGAATTTGAATAATAGCTCAGAAGATAAGCTATAGTTTTCATAGGAAAGTAAAGGGAATGATAAGGGGAATAGCAGGGAGAGTATGCATCCCATCTGAACAACAAAATGCCTTCATAGACCAGAGGGAGGAGCAAGCTGTAGGAGTGTTTATTTATGGAGGAGACTGTAAAGCTAGTAGATGTGGACAGTCTTGAAAGCCATGTCATTGTCTTTTTTTCTGTTGTTTCAGTCTGTACTGCTAAAACAAAATATCTGAAACTGGGAAATTGATAAATAACAGAAACTTCTTTTCTTGCAGTTCTGCAAGAGGGGAAGTCCAAGATCAAGGTGCTAGCAGGTTTTGGGTCTGGTGAGGGCTGCTCTCGGCTGCCAAGATGGCATCTCTTGGTGAATCCTGACAAGAAGGAAAAGAAAAGCACAAAAGGACACTCCCTTCAATTTTTTTTTTAATTTTATTATTATTATTATTATTATTATTTTGAGACGGAGTTTTGCTCTTGTTGTCCAGTCTGGAGTGCAATGGCATAATCTTGGCTCACCACAACCTCCATCTCCTGGGTTCAAGCAATTCTCCTTTCTCATCCGTTAGAGTAACCGCCATGCCTGGTTACTTTTGTATTTTTAGTAGAGACAGGGTTTCTCCATGTTGGTCAGGCTGGTCTCGAACTCCCGACCTCAGGTGATACACCTGCCTCGGCCTCCCAAAGTGCTGGGATTGCAGGCATGCTACCACGCCCGGCCCCTTCAACTTCTTTTATAAGACCTCACAAGGTTTCTAATCCCATTCATGAGGGCTCCACACTCATGACAACTACCTCCTAAAGGCCCGTGTCTTTACATATGATCACAGTGGCAATTAAGTTTCTATGTATAAATGCTGGGAATGTATTTAGACCATAGCACCTATGAGGATTATTATGATGATACTAATGATGGGGGTCATGATTGAGATGACTAAAATGAATATTTATTAAGTACTTATGATGTGCCAACAGTTATTAGGCTACACATTTATAGAAAGTCATTCATTCCCTTCCTTTGGACAGCCTATAAGTTCAATATTAACACCATTTAACAGATAAGGAAGATGAGGCACAGAGAGGTTAAATAAATGGGCCAAATTCATCAACTTTTAAGTGGAAGAGCCAGCCCTTGAAGCCAGACTGTCTGCCTCTGTAACATTAAACACTCAATCAGACTGACCCTGATGGATTTGGGGAAGATTTTAAGTATTTAATGCAGAATGATGACATAATTGACTTGTTTATTTAGAACAGTAGCTCTGCAGTTGAAAGGATGAATTAAATGTTGGGAAGTGGTTATTAGAATGCTGTTGCAGTGGTCCAGGTAGCCAAACATAAGAACATCACTATGGTTATTGTAGTGAAGATACACAAATAAAGGACAGATTTGAGACTTTTTGAGCAACCGGAATTGGCAGAACCTGTTGATTGATTGGGGTAATTAACATTAGGGCACACACAAAGAAGGCAGGTAACATTTCATCTCCAAAGTAGAAAAAGATAGATATGATTTAGTTGGGGAAGATGAAGAACTTTGAGCATATTACCTGCAAGAGACTCAAACAAAACTCAGTAGGACACAATTATCCTAACAAGGTGAATCTCAAGAGAGAAAGGCTTTAAGTGCAGATGTGGTAGTCATCAGAGGAAAGCAGGTATTTGAAGATATGAGTGTGGATATCGTTTTATAAAGAAGGGTGAGGAATGACAAGAGAAAAGGGCTACATACAGTTGATCTGTGGAGCAGCTGACTAAGTGATGTGCAAATTAGACTGGCAAGGAAGGACAAGAGTTAGAAAGAAAACCAGAGGAAAGAGATGCCCCAGAAACAAGAGAGAAGCAGGAAAAGATTAGATTATCATTAAGTCTAAGGTTTTAGGGCTCCTCAAGAGTATCCTTTGGAATTGATTATAATGATGCCCCCAGTGATCTTAAGGAACACCCTGAAATGCAGTAGCTGGAGATAGTCCCAGTCACAAGGCACTAAATTTTTTTCCATGAGCAGTTCAGTGCTAGTGACAAAGGGAGCACCTGACTGATGCACAGAGATGACAGCTATGTGGCCAATAGACCCCCTTCCGGCCCTGCCCCCAGATGGAGCTGTGTGCTCATCAGTGGAGCAATAAAATGCCAGGGCCTGGGAGTGGGGGAGGAAAAGTTCTCTGTAACTCTTACCATTCAAAAGTTTGTCAAGGCATCATTTTTCAGATGTCTGTCCCCTGTTGTTACCAGACAAGTATTAGCTAAAAGCTTACTCTGTGCCTTACGCTGGGAAATACCTTCCCATACTCACAGTAAGAAGAAGAGGAAGATTCTCAGAAGGTATTGACAACTTACTCAGTAACTTCCCAGATTTAAATTACTTGGAAAAAGCAATATAGAGTCTGTAATCTAATATGTAATTGATACAGGATACACAACTTCAGGGGAATTGTGATGTCCTGAAATATTCTTTCAAATGCAACGGAAGGTACAAAGTATAATTAGAAAATGACACTGGTTTCTACAAATCAAAGGAAACATCGGCCTTTGTTCAAGGTCACACATTACATTCAATTAGATGTTTGTATTTAGGAGGCTATCCCGACCCACACATGCTTTCAGCTTACAGACCCACACGTGTACGAAGAAGCACAGAACTCAAAAAATCATGAAAATCATAACGTGTATGTATAAATTTTTCAGAGCTATTAATTTTTCATATAAAATTTTAATCTTTAACCATTTCTTTTATAACCGGTAGTATTAGATCTCATATTTATATTTCATTCTCTTTCCTCACTTTGAAGCAGTTGATATATTTACATGAAAATGACATCTTTGTTCTTTAGAAAATCATCTCAGGCTTATTCTCTTCCCAGAATTACAATAATCCTATATTTGTGACATCTTAATCACCTCCACGGCAACCGATCGTGAGGCTAGAAACAGAGGATTAAAACTTCAAGTGGAAAATAAGAAGCAGGAATTGATGAGTTCTTAACAAACCAAGATTTTTTTTTTCAAAATAAATAACCCGAGGAACAAGAAAGGATTTGCAAACGAGGACTATGAAGAATACAGAGAAATACAGCAGAGCTGTTTATCAAAGTTTTCCTTGGTATGTCAGCAGGTCCTTTGGAACTGACAGTGCTGATATAAACGTTTCGATAATAATAGAAGTGTTAACAGTGATAGGAACAAATAATATTAAACACTGTCAACTGCAACATTTCATTTTCCCTGGCCTGACAACCACTGCTGCAAAAAATGAAATGAGGAGAAAGACACTTAACTGTTGAGTCATTGCAAATAAGACTCTATTAACAATACTAGCAATGGGAACGAGTGTATTAAAATGAAAGAATGTAAGAAAAAAATGAAAGAAAAAGAGAAAGGAGAGAGCGGGGGAGGAGAAAGAAGGAGACAGGGAGGGAGAAGAAAAGGAAACCAAGTCTGATTCCTGTCTTTAATAGTGAGTGCAAGTTTTTTTGTTGTTGTTTGTTTATATTTTTACAGGATACATAGAAACAAATATGTAGTAAAAAAAAATGTAAGTATGTTATATTATTGAAAAGTCAAACCTGCTTAAAAATATGTAGGAACCTGACGTTGATCCTTTAATGTTGGCCCCATCTCCACCTCACCACTGTTAACCAAAGTAACAATCTACTTATTGAAGAGGATATGTGGCCTTTGAACTAAATGTCTTGGTCTTGTCTTAGTGGAACATGGCATCACTTACACAAACTTTACAAGAACAATATATTGGAACATTAAATATTTCGGTAACTTGTAATGTTACAGTGAATGGTAATAAGCATTATGAATATGAATAGTTAATTGTACTGTGTTAATAGTTAAATTTGAATATTCATTTTGATATCTTTATTTATTGTATTTCACAATAAATTTAAACTAAGATATAAAAACACATGTAATACATAGAATTAAAAATATATTGCCAAATACATGGATATAAAGTTTTTTTCTGACTTCCCAATGGGATAATTAATAAACATTTTGAGTCAATTTCAAAAATTTTATATGTAATTAAGACTATTAATTTAGGTACATGAACCTGTTTATAATAATGGACTGAGAAATAATCTAGTGATTCAAATGTATCTTTTCCACTCTTCACACCAAAAACTGTAACTTTAAATTGTCATGTGTGCAATCACTATCCTCCTAGACAACATCTGTTATCTAAGAGAGGCATGGATGTGCATTGTTATTCATGCTAACAGGCAGCACTTGTTGAATTCAAGTGTAATGTTCTCATAGAAATTTTAATCTCAGTCACAAATATGATTATTATGAACATTACGACAGCTTCAAAAACATTTATCCTCTAGGTTGGATATTTTTATTAAATTTCTAACCTCCTCTACTTATAAAAAAAATGGATTCTTTCATATTATCTTGAAATCATATACAACTACTTTTAATTGAATTAACATGACAAATATACTTTCCACAAACATTAAATTATTCTAAATATTAAAATACACATAGTGATTTGAGAGTTTGTTTTTAGGGACTCAAATTAAGGACACAGTTTTCTTTTCTGAAACACGTCTTTGCAAAAGAAAATCTCTGGTTTACATGGTTAGAAAAATTGAGAGACATAAAAATCGAAAAATATGTGAACAGAATAATAAAACCAGAGACGCACTTTGCACATACAATCACAGCCCTGTGGACTAGTATATCACAAAAGCCTTGGTTTCAGTTCTAAATTTTGAATCAGAAAAAGAAAAAGAGAGATGCAATCGTAAATTTATAATTCCTGAAAGATACAAACAAAACAAGTACTTTTGAAGTTTCATACAGAGCACACACATTCTTTGATGATTTTCTGCTATATGATGTACATATCTTACAACTCGACCTTGTGGTTGTAATTTCCATTGTATTGTAATATATCATTCAATTTAATTGTATGAATAGTAATTGGGCTCCTGCTACATCCTCAGCACTGTTCTACAAGCTCTGAACTCTAGTAAAAGTGCATATTATAGGAGCAAATCACTTTACTTCAAGGGGGTAGAATAGTTTCATTCTGTATCTCCTCTCTCGTTAATTGAGAAGCTCTATGCCTGGCAGGGATGAGGGTAAAATGTTCCCAGAAAATTTCTTTCCTTTTCTTGCAAGCTTCTCTCTGATGCCTACTAACACACACTGTGCTGTTAGGACAATGCCTAAACACTATGCCTTGCACCAACTGACACTGTGAAGAGCTTGAATTTGGTTCTGATTCTATCTAATTTTGGTTGAACTCAGAGAGGATAAGCACAAATACCACAGCAATGTTTACTAACTTTCTCAGGCTCCAAGCTCCTCCAGAAATCCCAGGCTCTCCACAATGTATGCCTTGTAGGGATAGAGCTCTCTGCACTCAATCTCTGAGACCTGATCCTGTCAGGACTTGTTAGAGGTCACATACCAGATGCTGCTCAGCAAATGGCTGAAACATGAAACCTGATAATGACCTAAGTCTCACATCACATAGTATGTTTCTCCCTCTAAATCCACAACCTCACTTGCAGGCTTTGATTTTTTTTTTTTTTTTTTTTTGAGAGTTTGGTTTTTTTTTTTTCCTTAACTTAAATATCCCTGGCACTTTTGCATATTTTTTAACAAACAACATTAAAGCATGATTTCTATGAAGAGAATAGATATGAAGAACACAGATTACAAAAAGCCACAATGCTCTCAAGATTTCCCCATCCACACACTGTTAACTCGGGAATCTACCTCTCTACTGTGCCTGTAACATCAGCAAGGCTGGAGCTAGGGTCTGAGATGATGCTGTAAGCTATTATTTTTAAAGGAGAGTACAATTTAGTCTAAGAGTCGATGAAGTCATTTTTGTGCCCTAAAGAAAGATTAAGCTATAGCCAGGCAAAAATGTTGAAACTTTGAGGGGATGAAGGTGGAAATTAGTGGGATGACAGAAGTGAGTGGAGAACTGAAGAATTAACAAGTATTTCAGAGTTTTTCCCAAAGTGTGCCTACTTATTTTTACAGAAAAAAATTTACACTGGAGAAACTTTGCAGAAATTATTTTAACCAAGAGACCAATGTTAACATCATCAAAAATAGAACGAGACAATGTCATGTGCCTACTGATAGAATGAACTGGAAATGACACAAAAACAGACAAATACAAATTAAGAGGCATTCCACTAAATAAGTAGGCTTTACTCCTTAAAGTATCAAAATAACATAAGACAAAGAAAGGCTGAGTTCAGTGGTTCACAATTTGTAATCCCAGCACTTTTGGAAGCTGAGGTGGGAGGCTCACTTGAAGTCAGGAGTTGGAGACCACCCTGGGAAATAGTGAAACCCCATCGCTACAAAAGAAAATTTAAAAATTCACTAAGTGGCATGTGTCTGTAGTCCTAGTTACTGGGGAGGCTGAGGCAGGGGGATTGCTTGAGCCTAGAAGTTTGAGGTTACAATAGCTATGATCACACCACTGCACTCCAGCCTGGGCAACAGAATGAGACCCTGTATATAATAATAATAATAATTTTTTTAAAAGACACAGAAAGACTGAGGACCTATTGCAGAATGAAGGTCAAAGAGCAGAAAAGAAAACATAACACAATCATGTGCTGGACTCTGGGTGATGACATTTAACTCGTCTATAGATTCAGTAATAGTATTGTATTTGGGTTCATTTTGGACAGTGGTAATTGTGTTGTGAAGATATACAATGATGTTCTTGTTTTTAGGAAACACATACTGAAGTGTAAAGGGTAGCTGAGTGTAGAGTCATTTCAGAGTAAGATTCTCTCGGTGCCCATAGTCTTAGGGGAACCTCACACTTTTGTGGGCTTTACCTCTGGAATGTCCACCAAGTTATTATGGTAATAAATAAACAAACAAACAAACAACAACAACAAAACAGGAAAAATCGACTCCAGTTCTAGCCTGAGGAGGAGAAGAGTAATCCTTGTGAAATGTGCTGAGAGTCTTCTGCATAAAAAAGGCCTACACTCTCTGAGGAAATAAAACTTTACCAGGGCCTTGTCCTGGAGCTATGAAGAGGTGCATTCCTCTCACTTCACTAGCATTCCTGTCTCAACTAAGAGGAAGAAAAAAAAATACATATATAAAAAGAAACACTAGTGAAAGTCATGGGACAGGGACACAGGAACATTAAAAGACTGAGATTAATTGAAAAATTACACAATCTTCTTCTGTACCTTACTGCAATTACAACACAACTTTTGTTTAATAATGGTGGATTACAGAGCTGCAAGACATAGACTTTCTGCAATGAGGAGCACTTAGGGAAGTACAAAGTCAAGAGGGGAGACAAAAACAAGGACCCTAGAGGAGTTTGAAGCCTCTGCCACATAGAGCTACAACAAACATTGAACAAAGCCCAAACACTAGCCAGATTAACATAAATCCTCACATTACAGGTCTATTTACTTCACTTCCTATTATGTAAACAACAAGTATGGTTTCACAAATGAATGAATGAATGAATGAATGGCATGTCAACAGCAAAAAGGAAGAAAAAGAAAAAGAAAGTAAACAACAAAAAATAAAGTCTGAAGAGTCAAAGCAAAGATGAGACCCAGATTCAGGCATGTTACAAATATTGTAATTATCAGGCAGATATTTGTAAATGTCTATGATTAATATGTTAGGAGATCTAACACAAAAAGTAGACAATGTGCAAGAACAGATGGAACAGTAACCAGAGAGACAAAACTCTAAGAAAGAATCAAAATAAAATGGTGAAAATTTTAAAAGTATTTTAACATAAGTAGAAAAAATCTCTGATGGGCTCATCAGTAGAATCAATACAGTCAAGGGAAGAACTAGTGAGCTTGAATATAAATCTACAGAAACTTCCCAAATTGAAATGTCAAAAAAAAAAAAAAAGAATAAAAACAAAAGACCAGAACATCCAAGAACTGTGAGACAAATTTAGGGATATAACATAAGGTGTAACTAAGTAAAATAATGAAAAATAAAGAGAAAAGAGAGCAAAAGAAATGTTTGAAATAATAATGTCCAAAAACTTTTCAAAATTAGTGGAAAACACAAAACCACAGATTCAGTAATTTCAGAGAATGTCTAACCAAATAAATACAAATAAAGAGACAAAACTATATCTAGGCATAGGACATTCAAATTTTAATAAGCCAATGACAAAGAAAAGATCTTGAAATACTTTAGATGAAAAAAAAATACTACCTGTAAAGACACAAGCATAGAAATTACATTAGAATTCAGGTAAGAAACTATGCAATCAGAGGAATGGAATAAAATCACATCTGTTTAAAGTTAACTGTTGAAAGAAACAAATCACCAACCTACTATTCTATCTCCAACAAAATTATCCTCAAAAATTAAAGGAAAAATAAAGACTTTCTCAAAAAATCTAGGAGGATCAATCACCAGCAGACTGCCTCCATTAGTCTGTTTTTACACTGCCATAAGGAACTACTTGAGATT
This sequence comes from Papio anubis, assembly GCF_008728515.1. Lineage (NCBI taxonomy): Eukaryota > Metazoa > Chordata > Mammalia > Primates > Cercopithecidae > Papio > Papio anubis. The sequence continues at coordinate 122,295,467 of NC_044981.1, forward strand.
TGGTAATTTATGAAGAAAGGAGCTTTAATTGACTCACAGTTCTGTAGGCTTAACAGGAAGCATGACTGGAAGGCCTCAGGACACTTACAATCATGTTGGAAGGCAAGCACGTCTTCACTTAGCAGGAGAGAGAAAAAGAAAGACAGAGAGAGAGGAAGTGCCATACACTATTGAACCATCACATCTCACGAGAACAGCTTGTAGGAAATCTGCTCCCATGATTCAATCACCTCTTACCAAATTCCTCCACTGACATGTGGGGATTACAATTCAACATGAGATTTGGATGAGGAAACAGGGTTAAACCATATCATTCTGACCCTGGCCCCTCCCAAATCTCATGCTGTTCTCACACTTCAAAACAAATCATGCTTTCTCATCAATCCCCCAAAGTCTTAATTCATTCTAGCATTAATCCAAAAGTCCACCTCCAAAGTCTCATCTGATAAGGCAAGTACCTTCCACCGATGATCCTATAAACTCAAAACCATGTCTATTACTTCCAATATATGGCATTTGCTAAATTCTCCATATGAAAATGGAAAAATTGGCCAGTACAAGGGGGCTACAGGCCCCATGCAAGTCCGAAACCCAGCAGGACAGTCATTAAATCCTAAAGCTCCAAAATAATCTTCTTTGACTCCATGTCTCAGATCCAGGACACACTGATGCAAGGGTTGAGCACCCATGGCCTTGGGCAGCTCCATCCATGTGGCTTTGCAGTGTACAACCCCTGCAGCTGCTTTCATTCACTGGCATTGAGTGTCTGTGGCTTTTCCAGATACACAGTGCAAGCTGTTGGTGGATCTACCATTCTGGGGTCTGGAGGACAGTGGCTCTCTTCTTACAGTTCTACCAGGCAGTGCCCCAGTGGGGACTCTGTATGGGGGCTCCAACCCCACATTTTCCCTTTGCACTTCCTTAGTAGAGGTTCTCCCTGAGTGCTCCTCCCTTGCCGCAGACTTCTGCCTGGATATCCAAGCATTTCCATACATCCTGTGAAATTTAGGCAGATTTTCCCAAACCTCAGCTCTTGCCTTCTGCACATCCACACTTCCCGCACCAAGGCTTGGGCCTTTCACTCTTTGAAGCAACAACCCAAGCTGTACCTTGGTTTCTTTGAGCCACAGCTGGAGTTGGAATGGCTGGGATGCAGGATGCCATGCCATGTATTGAGAGTGCACAGAGCAACTGGGCCCTAGGTCTGGCCCATGAAATCATTTACCCCTTCTAGGCCTCTGGGTATGTGATGGGAGGGGTTCCTCTGAAGGTTTCTGAAATGCCCTGTAGACATTTTCCCCATTGTCTTAGTGATTAACATTCAGATCCTTGTTACTTATGTAAACTTCTGCAGCAGGCTTGAATTCCTCCCCCTAAAATGGGTTTTTCTTTTCTACCACATGGTCAGGTGGCATATTTTTCAAACCTTTATGCTTTGCTTCCCTTTTAAACATAAGTTCCAATTTCAAATCATCTCTTTGTAAATGCATATGACTGTACGCTTTTAGAAAAAGGCAGATTACCTCTTTAATGCCTTGCTACTAGAAATTGCTTACACCAGATGCCCTAAATCATCTCTCTCAAGTTCAAAGTTTCACAGATTTCTAGGGAAGGGGCAAAATGCTTCCAGTCTCTTTGCTAAAGCATAGCAAGAGTGACTCTGGTATTTACTCTAGTATACATTAAGTTCTTCATCTTCATGTGAGACCACCTCAACCTGGACTTCATTGTTCATATCACTATCAGCATTTTCGTAACAATCATTCAACAAATCTCTAGGAAGTTCCAAACTTTTCCTCATCTTCCCATTTTCTTCTGAGCCCTCCTAATTGTTCCAACCTCTGTCTGTTACCCAGTTCCAAAGTTGTTTTCACATTTTCAGGTATCTTTATTGCAGTACCCCCCTTCTGGTACCAATTTTCTGTATTAGTACATCTCTCACTGCTCTAAAGAACTACCTGTGACTGGGTAAGTTATGAATAAAAAAGTTTAATTGGCTCATAGTTCTGCAGGCTTAGCAGGAAGCATGATTGGGAGGCATTGGGAAACACAATTATGGCAAAAGGGGAAGCAAACACATCTTCACATGTTGGAATGAGAGAGAGAGAGGGAGAAAAGAAATGCCACAAACTTTTAAACCATCAAATATTGTGAGAAATCACTCCCTATCATGAGAACAGCATGGGGGAAATATGTCCCCATAATCCAATCACCTCCTACCAGGTCCCTCCCTAAAAATTGGGACTTACAACTCAATATGAGATTTAGGTGGTGGCACAGAAGCAAACCATATCACAGATGATGCAAGAAATATTAAAAAATATTCTTCAGGCAGAAGGAAGATGATCTGAATCAGAAAGTCATCTCTACACATAAAAAGATCCTCAGAGAAGAAATAAATACAAGTAAAATAAAACCTATTTTTTCTTATATTTAATTGATTTATAATACAAATAATAATTGTTATAGTGCTTTGGGTAATTATTATATATGAATACATGAAATAAATGACAAAAATTTCACAGGGATAGGAGGGAAAAATTGGGAATATTCTGATATAAGACCTCTGTACTACACAGGGAGCAGAATATGATTATTTGAAAGTGGACTTAGGCTAGTAAAAAATGTTTATTGGTGAATGTATAATGTAAACTGTAGACAAAGTACGAAAATGTTCAAAGAAGTGAAAAATACTATGCTAAGGGAGAAGATAAAAATCAATCACAAAAAGTACCCAATTAAAACCAGAGCAAGCAAGAAAATAACTTTGGCAATAGTTAGACAATATTTTAACATACAGTTGCTATTAATCCAAATATATAAATAATCACTTTAAATGTGAGTGGTCTAAATACACCACTTTTAAAAGCAGAGATATTGAGAGTGGGTAAAAGCAAATTCAAAGAGTATATTATTTATAAAACACTGCAGTTTAAATATAAAGACTCTAATAAGTTAGGAGCAGAAAGGCGGAAAAAATAAAACATGCTAACACAAATCAAAAGAGAGCTGTAACTTTGAGTAACTGTGTTAATTTCTGACAAAACAGACTTCAGAGTGCAGAAAAACATTAGGTATAAATATTAGAACTACATAATGATAAAGAAATTACTTCTTTAAGAACACATAAAAATCCTAAATGGATTTTCAACCACCCATCAAAACATATGACGCAATAATAAATAAAATTTAAAAGAAAAATAGGCAAATCTACTGTTTTAGTTGAAAACTTCAACACCTGACTATCAGTAATTATTAGATCAAATAGAAACAAAGTTACTAAAAATAGAGTTGACCTGAATAACATTGCCAGTCAATTTTATCTAAATAAGTTTTATAAAAGACTTTATCTAAAACTGGTAGAAGACACATTCCTCTCAAGCTCACATGGAACATACACCATGATTGACCACATTATAAACATAAAATACACCTTAACAAATTTAAAAGTATACAAATCCTACAAGTATGTTCTCATAACATAATTTAAAGAGGGACCAATAACTGAAAGATAATTAAAAAATTCCAAATATTTGGAGAACAAACAACATACTTTTAAATAACACATGGGTCAAAGAATCTCCAAAAAAATTGAAAACTATTTTTAACTAAATGATAATGAAAATAAAACACCAAAATTTGTAGAATGTATCAAAGCAGTATTTACAGGGAAATTTATACTATTAAATACACACACTAGAAAGCTAAAAATACCTAAAAATCAATGACCTAAACTTCCAACTTAAGAAACTAGAGACAGAAAAGAAATTCAAACCTAAAGTAAGCAGAAAAAAAGAAACAGCAAAAATCAGAGCAGAAATAAGTGAAATTGAAAAGAACAAAACAATAAAATCAACAAAACCAAAAGATGAGTTTTTGCAAAGATTAATAAAATTGATAAACCTCTAGCCAGGCTAACCAAAACATAATAACGATAAAATTAAATTAAATAGAGAAGACAAATAGCTAATACCACAAATGAAAAAAGGTCATCACTACAGACCCCATAAACATTAAAGGAAAATCAAGAGGTATAATGTAAAACTATATGTCCACAAATTTGATATATTTGGTTGAAATAAACCATTTCATGAAAGATGAATTATGAAAACTCACACAAGTAGAAATAAGTAATTTGAATAGCTTTATATTTATTACAGTAAGAGAATTAGTAAAAAAAATTACCTTCTAAAAAAGAAATAATCAAGAACAGATGGTTACACAGTGAATTCTACTAAATATTCAGTTTTAAAATATTATCAAATCTCCACAACCTCTTCCATGAAATAGAAACCAAAGGAATACCTCCTACCTCATTCAGTGAGGCCAGCATTATCCCAACACGAAAACCAGATAAATGCATTACAGAAAAGAAATGCTTTTCTGTACAGAAATACTTTTTTTCTTATGAACATAGACACCACATTTCTCAACAAAATATTAGCAAAAATTGTTAACAAAGACTCTCTGGCCAGCCCCAGTGGCTCAGGTCTGTGATCCCAGTGCGTTGGAAATGTGAGGTTAGAGGATCACTTGAGGGCAGGAATTACAGACCAGCCTGGGCAACATTTGTTTTTCTACAAGAAAAATTCAACAAAATGTCAACAACTGAGTATAAACTGAGTTATATGCCACTGCCAAGAAATATTTACTCCACCTATGTAAGTCTGGTTCAACATTTGAAAATCATTCAATACCCAGGCAATAGATTAACAAAGAAAAATCATATAATTATATCAATTAATGCAAAAATGCATTTGACAAAGACCCAACAGCTATTTATGAAAAGACTCTAAGCAAACTAGGAACAGGGGTAAACTTCCACAATTTAATTTTAAAAATCTACAAAACATGTACAATCAACATCATTCTAAATGATGAGAAACTGATCATATTTCTCACAAGATCGGCAAAAAGACAAGAATTGCCTCCCTCCCCACTTATATTTAACGTTATACTGGAAGCCCTAGCCTTAACTAGTATAATAAGACAACAGAAGGAAACAAAACATTTAAATTTGAAAGGAAGAAAGAAAACATCCTAGTTGCAGATAACATAAATGTTTACTTGGAAAATTCCAAAGAATCACTAAAAAGTTCCCAGAACTAATAAGAGAGTAGAGCAAGTTCACAGGTTGCAATGGCTAATATACAAAACTCAATTGTTGTTATATCTTCCAGGAATAAATACACGAAATTTGAAATTTAAATGAAAGCCATATAGTTTACTAAGGTACCTCCAAAATAAAGTAAGTAGGTATATATCAAACAAAATATGTATAAGACATACATATATATATCAAAAGTGCAAACACTTATTTTTAAAAAATCAAAGAAAATCTATGTAAATCAAGAGATATTATTTGTTCAGTGATTAAGAGACTCAATATTGTGAAGACAGCAAACCTTCCCAACTACACATGTTCAATTCAAAATTAATCAAAATCTCAATTTATTTTGGAGATATGGACATACTTGTCATAAACTTTACATGGAAAGTCTATGGAATTAGATAACCTTGTATACTGGAGAAGAATAAACTTCAAGGATTCACATAACTTAATTTCAAGACTTGATGTAAGGCTATATTAATAAAAAGAGTGTAATATTGGCAAAAAATAGACACATAGATAATGGAGAAGGATAGAGAACCCAGAAGTAGACCCACACAAATATAATCAACTGATCTTTGACAAAGAAGCAAAGGCAATTCAATGTATAAAGAATGATCATTTCAACAAAATGGTGCTGGAAATTTTGACAACCATACGAACAGAGGTAGAACAGGATGGCAGAATAGAAGGCTCCATTAAGCATCCCTCCCCACAAGGACACCAAGTTAACAAATATCTACTCATAAAAACACCTTCATAAGAACCAAAAATTACAGCATGGTGGAGCACAAGTGGGCTCTTGGGGTCATCAGTTCCACAACTTGACACTTGGATGGCATTTCTGGACCTGCCCTGGGCCAGAGGGGAGCTGCCTGCCCTGCAGGGTGAGTATCAGGCCAGGTAGTATTCACCACCAGCTGACTTAAGGGAACTTGGGCCTTGAGGGAACATTGGTGGTAGTTTGACCGTACTTCTTGTGGCCTAAGGTGACAGTAGCTACAGGATAAGGCTTCTCCGATTTTGGAAGAAGAAAGGAAAAGTAGAAGAACTGTGTTTTATGGTTTGAGTGCCAGCTTTGCTGCACTACAATAGATTACCAGGTAGATGTCTAAGGTTTTTTACTTCAGTCCCTGACTCCTGAATGGTACTTCTGGACCCACCCAGGGCCTGGTGGACCTCACTGCCTTGAAAGGAAGGACATAGACTCGGCTGGCTTTGCAACCCACTGATTGTAGAGCCCCTACTTTCATGGCCTTGAATGAAAGTAGCATAGGAAGTAGTCAGCAAGTGGTTACAGCAGGCCTTAGGTAAGACCCAGTGCTGTGCTAGCTTCAGGCCTGACCAAGTATGGTCCCAGCAGTGGTGGCCACAGGGGTGCTTGTGTCATTTTACCCTCAACTTAGGTCATGACCTAAGCTGTATCTGTTTTCTTCCCTTACTTTCTTCCCAACATACAGAGTCTCTCTCTATATATGTCTGTTCTGAGCCACCTAAAGTTGAGGGCAAAATGACACAAGCACCCCTGTAAATGAAGTACTGCCAAACTACCACCAATGTTCCCTCAAGGCCCAAGTTCCCTGAAGTCAGCTGGTGGTGAATACTGCCTGGCCTGATACTCATGCTGTTCTCCTGATAGTGAGTGAGTTCTTATGAGGTCTGATGGTTTTATAAGCATCTGGTATTTCCCCCGCTTGCACTCACTCTCTCCTTCTGCCCTGTGAAGGGGTGCCTCCTGCCATGATTGTAAGTTTCCTGAGGCCTCCCTCGCCATGCAGAACTGTGAGTCAGCACAACTTTTTCTTTTTATAAATTACCCAGTCTCAGGCAGTTATTTATAGCAGTGTGAGAGCAGACTAATGCAATATGCAGATCAATCAGTGTGATACATCATATCAACAGAATGAAGGACAAAAACCATGTGAGCATTTCAATTGATGTTGAAAAAGCATTTGACAAAATTCTACGTCCCTTAATGATAAAAAAAAAAACCCTCAAAAAACTGAGGCTAAAAGAACATACCTCAACATAATAAAGCCATGCATGACAGACCCACAGCTAATAACATACTGAATTGGGAAAAACTGAAAGCCTTTCCTCTAAGATCTGGAACATGACAAGGATGCTCACTGTCACCACTGTTATTCAACACAGTTCTGGAAGTCCTAACTAGAGCAATTAGACCAGAGAAAGATATAAAGGGCCTTCAAATAGAAAAGGAAGAAGTAAAATTATCCTTGTTTGCAGATGATGTGTTATTACACGTGAAAAAAACCTAAAGACTCCACAAGAAAACTATTAGAATTATCAAACAAATTCACTAAAGTTGCTGGATACAAAATCAACATAAAAAAATCAGTAGCATTTCTATATGCCAACAGTGAACAATCTGAAAAAGAAACTTAAATAGTAATTTAATTTACAATAGCTATGTATATAATTAAATACCTAGGAATTAACCAAAGAAGTGAAAGATCTCTGTAATGAAAACTATAAAACACTTATGAAAGAAATTGAAGAGGACACCAAAAAATGGAAAAAAAATTCTATGTTTACGGATTGGAGGAATTAATATTGTTAACATGTTCATACTACCCAAAACAATCTATAGATTCAATAAAATCTCTATCAAAATACCAATGACATTCTCCACAGAAATAGAAAAAAAAATAAACCACAAAAGACCCACAATAGCCAATGCTATTCTAAGCCAAAAAAACAAAAACAAAACAAAACAAAAAAAAACTGGAGGAATCATATTATCTGACTTCAAATTATACTACAGAGATATAGTAACCAAAACATGATACTGTCGTATAAAGACACATAGACCAATGGAACAGACTAGAGAACCCAGAAACAAATCTGCCCACCTGCAATGAACAAATCTTTGACGAAGGTGCCAAGAGTATATATACTGGGAAAAAGGCAGTATCTTCAATAGATGGTGCTGGGAAGACTGGATATCCAAAAGCAGAAGAATAAAACTAGACCCCTATCTTATGCCATATAAAAAAAAAATCAAATCAAAATGAATTAAAGACTTAGCTCTAAAACCTCAAACCATGAAATTACTATGAGAAAACATTGGGGAACATCTCAAGGATATTGGTCTGGGCAAAAATTTCTCAAGCAATACCCCACAAACAGAGGCAAGCAAAGCCAACATAGACAAATGGGATCACACCAAATTAAAAAGCTTTTCCTTAGCAAAGTATACAATCAACACAATAAAGAGACAACACACAGAATGGAAGAAAATATTTGCAAACTACCTATCTGACAAGGAATTTAACAACTCTATAGAAACATCTCATAATCCAATGAAACAATTTGCAAAAGATTTGAGTTGACATTTCTCAAAAGAAGACATGCAAATGGCAAACAGGCATATGAAGAGATGCTGAACATCATTGATTATCAGAGAAATGCAAATCAAAACTACAATATGATATCATCTCACCCCAGTTAAAATGGCTTATATCCAAAAGATAGGTAATAACACATGCTGGTGAGGATGTGAGAAAAGGGAATACTTATACACTGTTGGTGGGAATGTAAATTGGTACAACCACTATGGAGAACAGTTTGGAGGTTCCTCAAATCTCTAAAATTGAGTTTTAAAAATTTTAAAAATTAAAAAACAATGGATTCCTAACTCTATCACATAATACAGGAATCCCACTGCTGGGTATATACCCAAAAGAAAGGAAATTAGTATATCAAAGAGATATCTGCACTTCTATTCTTTGTTGCAGCAATGTTTATAATAACTAAGATTAGGAAGCAACCTAAGTGTCCATCAGCATATTAATAGATAAGGTAAATGTGGTACATACACACAATGGAGTACTATTCAGCCACAAAAATTAATGAGATCCAGTCATTTGCAACAACATGAATAAAACTGGAGGTCATTATGGTGAGTGAAATAAAGCACAGAAAGACAAACATTGCATGTTCTCATTAATTTGTGGCATCTAAATATCAAACCAATTGAATTATTGGGTATAGAGAGCGAAGGATGATTAACAGAAGCTAAAAGAGCAGTGGGGGTTGGGTGAGGAGGTGGGCATGATTAATGGGTACAAAAAAATAGAAAGAATGAATAAGATCTACTATTTGATAGCACAACAGGGCTACTATAGTCAATAATAACTTAATTGTACATTTTTGAATAACTTAAAGAGTGTCATTGAATTGTTTGTAACTCAAAGGATAAATGCTTGAAGGAATAAATGCCCTATTCTTCATAATGTGCTTATTTCACATGGCATGCTTGTATCAAAACATCTCTTGTACCCCATAAATGTATATACCTCCATGCATCCACAAATTTATTAAAAAAAAATTTACTACACTAAATAATTACACTAAACTTAGTTGTATTCCTTAACACTAGCCATACTGTCATAGTGTTATTTAAAATATACCATTTATGACAGCAACCGAAATTATAACAGGGTATAAAAAACCAGTGAAAGGGCCGGGTGCGGTGGCTCAAGCCTGTAATCCCAGCACTTTGGGAGGCCGAGACGGGTGGATCACGAGGTCAGGAGATCGAGACCATCCTGGCTAACACGGTGAAACCCCGTCTCTACTAAGAAATACAAAAAAAACTAGCCGGGCGAGGTGGCGGGCGCCTGTAGTCCCAGCTACTCGGGAGGCTGAGGCCGGAGAATGGCGTAAACCCAGGAGGCGGAGCTTGCAGTGAGCTGAGATCCGGCCACTGCACTCCAGCCTGGGCTACAGAGCGACACTCCGTAGCCAAAAAAAAAAAAAAAAAAAAAACAGTGAAAGATATTTAAAAGTTTTATTTTAAAAATTTGGAAACTTTTGAATGACTTTTAAAAGACCAATGTAATCTCCATCCAGAAAAAATTAATATGATAATGACGTTATTTCTATCCAAGTAAGCTATACATTCAAAGTAGGTGACCCACCAGCCTGATTCTTAAAGGTATATGACATTGAAAATGGAAAAAGAATAGACAAGACAATTTTGAGGAAGAAAATCTCAGTAAAAAATTTGCCTTACTAAAGTCAAGTGTTACAATAAAGTTATTATAATTATAATATTATGAAACTGAATCAGGAATAAACAAAAGATTTAAGCACAGAATAAGCAGAATGAATCATCTGTATATTTATAGAATTTTATTTATTTATTAAAGAGATTGCATTGTAGCTTAATTAAGAAACGTTGGATTATTCAATAAATGATGCTATGAAAATGGTTGTACTTGTAGAAAAAATTGGATTTCTGACTCATATCATATATAAGCAACCTAGGATACATGAACTATCAAATGTGAAAAGTAAAAATTTCAAATCTTAGAAGAAATTATAACAATAATTTTATGACAATGACATAGGAAAGATAAATTAAATTACATAAAAATTGAAAACATCTATGCATGATGGTTACTATAAAATACAAGAAAGATAAAAATAAGGATAGGATACTTACCACTCATAATCTTTAACAAGAAATGATTAGTATATGGAACACATGATGAACTCAATATTAATAAGAAAAAGAGAAATATACCTTTTTAAAAATGAACAAAAGACATTATGAGACAATTTTATAGAAACAAAATGTTAATGATAAAGAAATAGATATAAAATATGGTCAATATCAATTATAATGAGGAAAATATTAATTAAAACTACAACGATAAATCAGGCATAGTGGCAGGCACCTATAGTCTCAGCTACTCAGGAGGCCAAGGTGAGAGGTTCACTTGAGCCCAGAATTTCAAATCCAGTCCTGGCAGCACAGTGAGACAGTTTCTTTTAAAACGAACCCACAGTGATAACTTTCCATACCCATTCGATTGATAAAATATTATTACTAATTGTTGAGAAGACTGTAGAACAACCTGAAATCATATCTAATGCTGTTGGAATGGTGATATGGTTTGACTGTGTCTCCACCCAAAATCTCTTCTTGAATTATAACCTGAATTATAATCCCCATGTGCTGGGGGAGGGACATAATTAGAGGTGATTCGATCATGTGGACGGGTCCCTCATGCTGTTTTTGTGATAGTGAGTGAGTTCTCATGAGACGTGATGGCTTTTCCCTACTTTCCTCTTCTCTTCACTTCTCTCTCCTGTTGTCATGTGAAGAGGGATGTGATTGCTTCTCCTCCACCATGATTGTAAGTTTCCTGTGACCTCCCCAGCCGTGTGGAACTGTGAGTCCATTAAACCTCTTTTATTTATAAATTACCCAGTCTTGGGCAATTCTTTACAGCAGTGTGAGAATGGACTAATACAGATGGTAAACCAGTTCACCCAGTTTTGAGATTTGGAGCAATATCTTGTATAACTGAAACTGAAGAATAGTTCTAAACTCACTATATATTCTAGAGTCAGAGAATATTAACTACGGCCTTTGGCACAAATCCGACCACTTGCCTGTTTGTTTGTCACCTGGGAGCCAAGAATGATTTTTCCATTTTTAAATGGTTACATTTAAAGCATCATCTGAGTACCCACATAATATCCTTGATGTTGACTCTTAGGCAGGAAAATCTGAAACATTTTGTATCTGGCTTATTAGGAAAAAAATTGCTGACCCTTGTTCTAGAGAAACTTTCATACTTAATGAAATGTGTACATAAGCATTATTGTTTATAAATACTAGAAAATCAGAGACCCTGTAAATATCCATTAACAAGCATTGTATTTTATATGCAAAAATAAAACACTTTACTATACTGGAATACTATAAGCAGTGAATTAAATGGACTAAAGCTTTGCCTATAACTATAGACACATTTAATATTGTACACTGTAAAAATAAAATTGTAGGAATATTTTACCATTTATATGAAGCTTAAAAATGTAATACAAAACTATGTGACAAGACAATACACTTTCAATGAAGGCATAAAGATGGAAACAACACAGACACTTAATTTTAACACATACTATTATGAAATGACGAAAGATGCAGTTGGTTAGGAAAAAACATTGTGCTTTAGCTATATTCATTATGTATGATGAACACTATGTTACATTTCTCAAAACTAAGAATCTGAAATGGGTACATTACCATTCACAAACTCAATTTAATTTTGATTTTAACAGTTTTTCCATAATGTCCTCTTTCTATTTGGAGATCCATTTTTGGGTGATTCTTTGCATTTATTTGTCATCTCTCCTTGGTCTCCTCTGACCAGTGACAGTGTGTCACCCTTTCCTCAGTTTTAATGAACTTGACAGACTTGAGGAGTACTGAGCAGATATCCTTTATAATGCCCTTCAATCTGAGTTTTTTTTTTTCTTTTTAATGTTTCCTTATGCTCTGGGATTTTGGAAATAATACAGTAGAGGTGAAGCGCTCTTCTCCTTACCTCATATGAGGGACCAGATGATACTCATATAGCATCACTGATTCATTTAGTTTGTTCATCTCTTGGTTCACGCACTTTTTCATAGGTTTCTCCTCTATATAATTACTCTTTTTGCCTTTCCCTACTTTGTTCTTTTGAGTTATCTGTGCAGGGAATTGAGCTCCACCTCCTGTAGCAGGGAGTATCTTCATATACATGATTCCTCCTTAGAGGTTTTTAAAATTAAAGCAACAGAGTTATTATATGGTAAAGTTGAATTCTTTATATTAATTAGACTTTGTTATAATCAGTAGCATTAATGTATCAAATTAATATTTATTCAACTTGTAATCCTTATGGAGTAATTGAAGTGATAAACTGTAAAACATTAACTATCATAATACTTGGTAAGAAAACCTGATTTCAATAAGTGTAGAATTTTTTTGAATGACATTCTTAAGTAAACCTGTTATTGTTCCATTTATTTTTGCTCCTAGTGATGTGTATACTTAATTTGATTCTCCTCGAGGTTTATTTCTTTCATTTATAGTAACTCAGCATGCAATTCACAATACACTATATCTAACTACATTTCCTGTTTGCTACAAATAATTTTTTTCTAATGAGTATTTCATGTAAGTTTATGTTTGTAAGAATATTGGCAAAAAAAATTAGATGAAAAATCTTAAAGTGGAGTATCTAAAGCTTAATAAAAAAGGAACTCACCAAACTTTATACTACTTTAGTAGCAGGTCTAGGAAGGTTCAGTAGTCTTTTATTACTTTAAGATTTGTCTTTACTTGGTTATTTTTAAAAGGTGATTATTTCCTGTGTGTTGTTTAAATTTTCATGTATATACTCAGAAATCAGGAGCATCTGTTTATGGAAGTAGCACAAGCATTGAAGTCAGACATTCAATTTCCTTCTCTCCCAATTACTAGCTTTGGGATTTTAGGAAACTTAAGTTCATTTGTATCCTGTTCCTCATTTGCAAAATGAATTGAATAGGAAAGTCAAGTGATAACAGATGTTGGCAAGATTATGGAGAAAAGAAGCCCTGTACACAGTTGGATGGAAGGCAGATTGGTGCCCTGTGTACAGGGCTTCTTTTGAAAAAACCTGTGCAGAGGTTCCTCAAGAAATTAAAAATAGAACCATATGATGCAGCAATCCCTCTTCTGGGTATGTATACAAAAGAAATGAATGTCTCACCTTGTAAAGATGTCTGCACTCCCATGATTATTGTAGCATTATTCACAACAGCCAATATTTGAAAACAATCACAATGTATGTCAGGAGTTCAATGCACAAAGAAGCTGTGGTATGCATACACAATGGACTATCACTCAGCCTTAAAAAAGGAGATCCTGCCATTTGCCACAACATGAATGAGCCTGGAGGACATTACACTAAGAGAAATAAGCCAGGCACAGAAAGAAAATATATTGCATAATCTCATTTATATGTGGAATCTAAAAGTAGAGATGAATATTTACTAACTTTATAGAATTGTTATAAAGAGAAAAAGAATGATGCTTGCAAAGTACTCAGTGGAGTGCATGATGAAGAATAGACACTTACCATATTCTTTGGGTCTTCTCCCTTTATAATGGAAACACCAGTGGTTTGGCCTAGGTCAGCTGCTCACTGAACGGAAAACCAATCACTAAGATAATGAGTATTGCCAGGGAAGAAGGCTTTAATTGGGTACTGCAACCAAGGAGATGAGAAATGAGTCTCAAATCCATCTCCTTGACTGACTAAAATTCGGGGTTTGCATAGTGGGGAAGCAGTGCAACTGCATGTGGGAAAATAGGAATTAGGAAGAGGAGTTGTCAATAGGCATCAGGTAGTCAGTTAGGCAATGGACTAAATAGATGATGGGTGAAGGGTCTGGCATCTCATTGCCCAGATACGGTGGTCTAGTAAGTTTCAGTTCCCTGATACTATTATGGAACTGATTAATTCTTAGTAATTATGGTTTTGCCATTAAAAGTAATGGTAAAGTTGCAATTACTTCTGCATCAACCTAGTATTTGGGAGAATTGATGGTTTGTTTCCTAAGAAAGGAGCTCAGATAAGATAAATGTAAGATTCTCAAGTTTTAAGACTGTGAGGGTCAATTTCTGTGTTTATTGAAAAGAAACCATAAACATCAATTCTATAGGACTAATGAGTGAGTTACAAGTTCATCTTGAGGATTAGATAAGACTGTTCAAATTTCAGCTAAACTACTTATTTTTTCTTGTCTCAAGGGACATTCTTTAACTGACTCTGGTCTTCTTGTTTGAAAGAGAATAATATAGTTTAGTGATAAAATGTGGAAGCACCTAGCAAAATCTGTGATAATGTGGTTGATCAATCTTTATTTTTCCTTTACTTCCTCCTCATCTAGAACACCAACCAATATTTGTATTATGACTTATCACAGTTTTAAATTTGGCAAAGTCTTAGGTGCAAATTCACAATTATTAAGAACTCAAACTAATGGATAAAGACAAGGTAGAAACTACTTTTATAAGCAACACACTAAAACCATGGCAAAATCTAGTAGACCTGTGCTGGAGAGGCTGGGAAAATTGGCTATTTATTTTACTAACTCATGTGTGTCCTGTCTGCCTGTAGAGTATTTAAAGTAGACCCTGGGTTGGAACTAGGGGAATTTGAGTTTCAGTTCTGGCTTGGCCACTTATGGGCCGTATGACCTGGAATAAGTCACTTATTTATTCTGAGCCACAGTTTTCTGGTCTCCAAATAACAATAGGGTTACAGATTTTACTTGGCTGTTTTTGTAAAAATCAAGATCTGATAAAATATATTTTAATATCTAACATATTATATGCAATGCATAATAAATATGCTTAGCAACTCCAAGGAGTCATGCATAATTACTAATGATCCTGTTTGGTTCTTTATATTTTATTTGAATGTGTCTGTAGAATGCAGAGTTAAAGTCTAAAATAATTTTAAAACAGAGTTCCATAACATTGTAGTTTTTGAGTCTTTGTTCTTTTCCAGTAAGCAGCTTCAGGTGTTCCACTCACCAAGCCCTCTGCCTGGAACAGTGTGGGTAGCATTGCCAGTGCCCTGGCTAACTACCAGCTTACCGGGAGGAGGACTTGCTTAATTGCCTGAATTCTGGCTTCACAAAGCAGCTTTCACAGCTAAAGCTGGAGCAGCTCACATCTGTGGCTGTCAGGATTCTGCCTTGCAGATGAAAAAAATCAGCTGTGCCTGGTCCCCACAGGACCCCAGGGGGTCCAAGCCTCATGCATAAAGTCAAAACACACAAGCTAATTTCCATATAGAATACGAATAACATATTCATTTAAGAAGATAACTCCTGAAACTTACTGCTCATATTGTTTTAAGCTCCTGTGCAGGTAATTACAATCCTGCTTAGGAAAAAGCAATGAAACCATTAGATCAAAACCAAGTTCCTTTTATTTTATTTGCACATGTGTCATCTCTGTGCACATTCTCAGTACTTTTCTTAAACACACTCAACCAGAACAATTTTTCTCCTTAATGTTGAGGTAATTTACAGTGTTACCACAGGCTATGTGCCCTGTGTGTATGTGTGGGTGCGCGTGTGTGCGTGTGCACACACGTGCACTGACACACATGAGCACACAAATGTAGTAGAGAAGGACTGGGGAGAAGGAGGGAGGACTTATTAGCTTTTATAAATATGGGTATATTATTCATTTTATAGCTATAAAATGTATAATTTTATTGCTATGCCATCAAAAGAAACACTAGCTGCTGATAAGGTACAGGAATTCACAGGATGCTATGCAATAAAGTACCATGCTTGACTTCACATCTGAGAGCACCACTAGGGTTCTAATAATGACAACTCTGATGGTAAGATTTTAATTACTCAGCTACTGCTCAGTATAGCAACTGCATAAATAGGAGACAATGTACATCTTGTGCAATTTTGCAAACTTTCATTATTACCAATTATAGTGTTTTTTGTACTGTTTCAGCTTAGCTAAGCTGCAACTACACTCCCCTTTCTTTTATAATTCCTAGTTAGGGTTGGCCACAAGAAATATTCATGCAAGATATGTAACATACAAATAGAAATAAACCAGCTGTCATCACACTTTGAGGGTCTTTACAAGGTACCTCGGCTGCTGCAGCTCACACAAAATATTACTGATAAGCTGGCTCATTTTGTAGGTGCAGGGCAGCAATTGGGCCCACAGTTCCTCCAACTCTACCTCAGTCTCCACCTCCACCTTCCTCAATTCCCAGGCCAGAAATGTGTACAGCTCTGAGGTCCCAATAAATATGCTTTTTAAAAACTACTTTGAATTGACATCCAAATTCAATTTCACCTAAGGCTCCTATTATCAGTAGTCTAAATTAAGATTTGAAATTCAAAGTCAGCATATCAATTATAATTCACTGTTTCTCAAGTATAATGTTTCACAAAGTGCACACAAGTGGCTCACAATGTCATCCAAAGAATGGCTCTTAGTATTCACTGTCTTTATTGGCATATAGTGCTTCTACTAATGGTCTTTAGTTCTACTCTCTCCTTTAATTTATATTGTCATTGTTGTGGTTGTTGTTTTAAACATAGTGGGTGGAGGGCAAGTGTAATAACAAATTAAGACGTGGATTAGCAATGTTCATTTGTAGCTACTTAAGTCAAGGCCAGGCTTATATGTAAGTATTAGTTAATATATGATATGATTTTCAAGTTAACAGCTGAGAAATTCTTCCAACCCAAATCCTAGGTTCTTGGAAATTATTTTCAGAGCAGCTATAATGTTTTTTACTGCCAGTGTATAACAATGTCTTCTTTGTTATCATTAGCAATGCATCCCTTTCGTGTAGGATGTGTGATTTCTGAAAACCCTTGATAAAGTGTCAACATACTGGTAGAAGTGGAACTTCAAGTGACTACCTCCTTTGTGAAATTAATTACAAAAATTAACAGTTTTTATTTTGAAACGCTGACCACCAGCCATAGAAAACTGAAACACAGGACAAGAATGTTGACAGAAGGAAGGAGAAATAGATTGAGATGGGACATTGATCAAGGCAGGAAGAATATGTCTAGATGAGTTCTGGAGGTAGCAATAGCGTATAGATAAACGTTTGTTCCTCATTAAGTCATAGGAGACCTTGTCTTAAAGTACCAGACAACAGGGCCAACATTTTACTTAACTTACATTAGATCTTTACTTTATCAGAAGCCTAAGTGGTGTCTTCACTTTGGCCACTAATACCTCAAGTGGAGCGTGTGAATATGCTGTATTCCTAGGTATTCCTATGCTATATTCCTAGGTTGTATTCAAACACTCCACTTGAGGTATTAGTGGCCAAAGTGAAGTAATACGAGTAATGGTAAGTACATTCATGGTGTGGTCATGTGGGGGTAGGGGGGCATGGGGAGTAAGGTTATTGCAATATTTATGTAACTGTAGCCAGAAAAGCAATCTTCTGACATGAAAAGTCTTCAATAAGTTCATTTTCTCTCCCACTGGATTCTTCTCCCACACTTAGATGTTTTCCTTCCAATTTACAAATACTTCCCACTCCCTAGAAAGCAATGTAGCTTTGTGACAAAGCATTACTCTGCCTCCTTACATAGTGGAGATAAAACTTTTCCTTCCTTCTGTAGTTCACTTTTGTAGTGAAAAATTCAGAATATGTATTCCTTGCTCTCTTCTGGGAAGGTGCTTCAGCAAATGTGGAAATTAGTCATAATAAAGCAGCATAGAAGAAATGGCTTAATCAAACCTGAGAACGAAAGTAGAAAGAGGTCCTAAGATATCAGTGATAAAGTGGGACCAGAAAGCAGTGAGTCCCCAAAAGACCAAGGGACAGAGGGCAGTGGGAGGTAGTTAGAAAAAAAGTTGTGCAGAGAATTGAAAAAAACAAAAATTCAGTAAACAAAAAACGACAAACAGACTAAGAAGAAATAAAGTGCAATTTTATTCTTTGGTTTCCATGGAAAATGTTGTTAAACTATATCACCTGGTTATAAAATAAATAATAATATATATTCATAGTAATATCAACACTTGTATGTAATTGTTTTAATTTTAAAATTCAAGTTCTGGATGATGGAGAAATAGGAAGCATCAAAAATTTGTCTCCCTGTTACTGGCAGCAAATCCATACAGATCTGCAGCAATCTCGATTCTTGCCTTCTCAGAAGAAAGACTTTGACTGAGGGGCATAAAGCAGAAGGAAGACTGAGGCACGTTTTAGAGCAGGAATGAGAGGAAGTAAAGTAAACTTGGAAGAAGGCCAAATGGGAGACTTGAGAGTTTAATGCCCTATTTAACCTTTGACTTAGGGTTTTATAGGTTTGCTCCCCTAATTTTTCCTTCGGGTGGGCTGTCCACAAGCGCAGTGGCCTGCTAGCAATTGGGAGGGGAGCATGCTCAGTATGTTTACTGGAGTTGTACACATGCTTACTTGAGGCTTCTTCCTTTACCAGTCAAACATCCCTAGAAGGTCATAAATCAGTTAAACTCCACCATTTTTGGCTCTTAGTGTGCATGCTTAAGCCCATTCATCCAACTCCTGAGATCTTATTGGGAAACTGCTGATCACCAGTTTCAGTTTTTTTCTGTCTGTTGGGAGGCTGCCTTTCCCTGGCACTGACTGTGACCAATATTATTTTAGAGAGACAGTTAACAACCACCTAACCGTCACCTGATGGTCCCCTGACACTCCTGGTGTGGGGGTGTATTAGTCCATTTTCATATTGCTATGAAGAAATACCTGAGATTGGGTAATTTATGAAGACACAGAGATTTAATGGAATCACAGTTCCATATGGTTGGGGAGGCCTCACAATCATGGTGGAATGTGAAAAAGGAGCAAAGGCACATTTTATACGGTGGCAAGCAAGACAGTGTGTGCTAAGGAACTACCCTTATAAAACCATGAGATCTCCTGAGATTTACTCATTATCACAAGACCAGCATAGAAAAAACCTGACCCCATGATTCAATTACCTTCCAGTGGGTCTCTTTCATGACACATGAGGATTATGGGAACTACAATTCAAGAAGAGATTTGGGTGGGGACACAGACAAACCATATTGCGGTGGGGGCATCCCTCTCCTGCCTCATTCATGCCTGACTAGCTAGCTACTGTAACATCCCAACCGAGACAAAAATTCCACCTACAGAGTCAGTCTAATGTAACTGTGTTGGAACTCTAGAGTTCATTGAAAGTTTGCAACTTCCAGGGGAAGAGTTGGGCAATAAATAGTGACTAAGTTTATCAAGTTTAGCATTTAACACAGTCGTAGCTAACCCTCCTTCACTCTTCAGCCACATAGCAGGCAGCTGTATATGTGTTCCTAGATTAGTTTGTAAACAGATTGCAGGAGCTAGCACGGGCAGAAAGGAGCCTATCCACCAAATATCAGTGGTCTGTGCTCTGATCACTTATTTCTGATTCTAATGACAGAGATGCAGGCAAAGAGGAAGGTGGTCATTGCTGTACTCCTGCCCACTGTTGCAAACCTTTCCTGCTCTGGCTAAAGTGACTTGCAAGAGATTTAAAGAATGAGAACTCTTATTTTTTCTTTCCTTTTCTTTTTTATCCTTTAGAAGTCCAACAAGACTAGGACATTTGAAAAACAACTGCATATATGATAAAAAAAAATAGAAAGTTATGCCACAGGCCTAAGTAAAGACTTGGAAGAGACCAGAGAAGAGCTTAAGTTTACACATCAGGCTAATCCTCACCATAGAGACAGGCTACAGCAATAACAAAAGTAACCAAACCCAGAAAATTTGGAGTAAGGGGAAAAGTCTCAAGAGTTACTAGATTACAAATGTCCAGGTTTCAACAAAAAATTACAAAAAAAATTCTATTGGCAGATATATTACACAAAGACTTTAAGGTAACTATATTAAAGATGCTCAAATAACATACAAGAAATGTAAAGAAAAGACAAAAAATGATACATAAACAAAATGGAAACATCAACGAAAATATTAAAAACCTAAAAAATTAAAACTGTGAAGCTAAAAAGTACAATAACTGAAACAAAAAAAGTTGCTACAGAGATTTAAAGGCAGATTTGGGCAAGCAGAAGAAAGAATCAGTGAACTCGAAGATAGAATAATATAATTTATTAAGTATGGGGATTAGAAAGAAAAAACTTTGAAGAAAAGTGAATAGCATCTAAAAGAAATACAAAGAAAAGAGAGAAAAAAAGTGCAGAGAGAATATCTGAAGTAACAGGAAAACTTTCCAAATTTGATGAAAGACATGAAACTTTTACCTTGGATTAAACATCCAAGAAGCTGTCAAAAACTTCAAGTTAATAAACCCTAAGAGAGTCACACTGCGATACATTGTAATCAAGCTTTTGAAAGCATAAATCATACAGGGAATTTTGAAAACAGCAAGAGAGAAGCATCTTGTCTCATACAAGGGATATTTAATATTATTAGTAGTAGATTTCTTATAAGAAACTTTGGAAGCCAGAAGGCAGTGGGACAACTTATTCAAAGTGCTGAAAGAAAAAACTGATAACTGAGAATCTTATATAGAGCAAAATGGTCCTTCAGAAGTGAGGGATACATTGATAATCCCAGATAATCAACAGCTGAGGAAATTTATTACCACTTGAACTTCCCTGCAAAAAAAAATGCTGGAGGGAGTTTTGCAGGGTGAAACAAAAGAACTCTAGACAGTAACTTGGAGAAATATGAAGAAATAAAGATCTCAAAAAAGGTATATACTTGTGCAGTTACAGAATCTAGTATTACTTTAACACTATTTTATAATGACGCTTCTTGTTTTCTACAGGATTTCAGAGACTAATACATTTTTTAAAAGCAATTATGTGTCTAAAAGCCAGTATTATCACTATTTTGGTTTTTAACTTCACTTTGTTTTTATATATTTAAGAGAAAATGTATCCAAAATTATTATTAGTTTACCTTTTTTTGGGCATGCAACGTATGAAGATATAATCTTGTGACATCAACAACCCAGATTGGTGGGGAAAGATCTAGAAAGAAGCAGACTTTTTGTGTACTATTTAAGTTAGGTTGCTGTGTTAGTGTGTTCTCACCTTGCCATAAAGAGCTAACTGAGCCTGGGTAATTTATGAAGAAAAGATATTTAATTGACTCACATTTTAACAGGAAGCATGACTGAGAGGTCTCAGGAAACATACAATCAAGACAGAAGGCAAAGGTGAAGAAAGCACCTTCTAATGGTGGCAGGAGAGAGGAACAATGAAGGTGGGAAGTGCCACACACTTTTAAGCAACCAGATCTCGTGAGAACCCACTCACTACCATGAGAACAGCAAGGGGGAAGTCCACTGTCATTATCCAATTACCTCGCACCAGGTAGCTTCTTTGACACGTGGGGATAACAATTCAACATGAGATTTGGTTGGGTAAACAAAGCCAAACCATATTACTCTGCCACTGGCCACTCTCAAATCTCACGTCCTTCTCACATTTTGAAAACCATTCATGCTTTCTGAATAGTCCCCCAAAGTCTTAACTCATTCAGCATTAACTCAAAAGTCCAAGCCCAGAGTCTCATCTGAGACAAGGCAAGTCCCTTCTGCCTATGAAACTGTAAAAATAAAAATAAAAATAAATAAGTTAGTTACTTCCAAGGATACAATGCGGGTACAGGAATTGGGTAAATTCTCTCATTCCAAAGAAGAAAAATTAGACAAAACAAAGGGACTACAGGCCCCATGCAAGTCCAAAACTCAGCAGGACCATCATTAAAACTTGAAACTCCAAGTCTGCATTGACTCCATGTCTCACATCCGGGGCTTGCTGATGCAAGGGGTGGGCTCCCAAGGCCTTGGGAAGCTCCACTACTGTGGATCTGCAGGTTACACCCCTGCGGCTGCTTTCACAGGCTGGAGATGAGTGCCTGTGGCTTTTCTGGGAACACGGTGCAAGCTGTTGGTGATCTACCATTCTGGGGTCTGGAAAACAGTGGCCCTCTTCTCAGAGCTCCACTAGGCAGTGCTCCAGTGGGGACTCTGTGTGGGGGATCCAACCCCACATTTCCCCTCTGCATTGCCCTAGTAGAGGATCTCCATGAGTGTTGCTCCCCTTCATCATACTTCTTCCTGGACATCCAGGCGTTTTCCTACATCTTCTGAAATCTAGGTGGGAGTTCCCAAACCTCAACTCTTGCCTTCTGTGCACCTACAAGCCCAACACCAAGTGGAAGCCTCCAAGATTTTGGGCTTGCACCCCCTGAAGCAACAGCTTGAGCTGTACCTTGGCCCCTTTTAGTCACAACTGGAGCTAGGGTGGTTGAGATACAGGGTGCCATGTACCAAGGCTACACAGAGCAGCAGGACCTGGGGCCTGGTCCATGAAACAATTTTTCCCTCCTAGACCCATGAAAAGAGGGATTGCCGTGAAGGTCTCTGAAATGCCATGGAGACATTTTTTCCACTGTCTTGGCTATTAACATTTGGCTTCTCTTTACTTACGCAAATTTCTGTAGTAGGCTTGAATTTCTCCCCAGAAAATGGGTTTTTCCTTTCTACTGCATGTCCAGGCTACAAATTTTCTAAACTTTTATGCTGTGCTTCCATTTTAAATATAAGTTCCAGCTTCAGCTAATCTTTTTGTTCACATATATGATTATAGATATTTAGAAACAGCAAGGTCACCTCTTGAATGGTTTGCTGCTTAGAAATTCTTCTGCTAGGTACTCTAAATCATCTCTCTCAACTTCAAAGTTCCACAGATCTCTAGGTTGTGGCAAAATGCTCCAGTCTCTTTGCTAAAGAATTGCAAGAGTGACATTTACTCCAGTTCCCAGTAAGTTCTTCATCTCCATCTCAGACCACCACAACCTGGACTTTATTGACTATATCACCATAGCACTTTGGTCAAAACCATTCAGCAATTCTCTAGAAAGTTCAAAACTTTCCCACATCTTCCTATCTTCTTCTGATCCCTTCAAATTTTTCCAACCTTGCTCATTACCCAGTTCCAAAATCACTTCCACATTTTCAGGTATCTTTATGGCAATGCCCCACAACTCTGGTACCAATTTTCTATATTAGTTTGTTCTCACACTGCTATAAAGAATTACCTGAGACTGGATAATTTGTTAAGAAAAGAGGTTTTAGTTGACTCACAGTTCTCCAGGCTTAACAGGATGCATAACTGGGAGGCCTCAGAAAATTTGCAATTCTGGCAGTAGGCGAAGGGGAAGCAAGCAAGTTCTAATGGCAGCATGAGAGACAGAGAGCAAGAGAGAGCAAAAGGGGAAGTGCCACACACTTTTAAGCTATCAGATCTCATGAGAAATCATTCACTGTCATAAGAACAACAAAGGAGAAATCCACCATGATCCAATCACCTCTCAGGAGGCCCCTCCTCTGACACATGGGGATTATAATTTGACATATTTGGGTGGGGACACAAATAAAAAGCCAAACCATATCAGCTGGTATAAGTTAATTCAGAATGTTACAACTTTAGGATACTAAATGTAATCCCTATTATAACCACAAAGAAAATATTTATGGAATATACACAAAAGAAAATGAGAAAAAATTAAAAAACATTTCACTGCAAAAAATCAATAAAACACAAGTGAAGACAGTAATGGAAGAAATTAGGCATACAAGAAATTTTAAAGTAGATAGAAATAGCACACCCAAATCAGTTGCATTTTTATACATTGACAATGAATCACCTATAAAGGAAATTTTTAAAAAATTAAATTTACAGTAGCATGAAAATGAATAAGATGTTTAGAAATTAATTTAACCAAAGAGGTAAAAAACTTGTACTGTGACAACTATGGAACATTGTTAAAAAAAAAATTACGACGGCATAAATAAATGGAAACATAGCCCATGATCTTGGACTAGAAGCATTAATAGCGTTAAGATGTCAGTATTACTCAAAGCAATGTACAGACTCACTGCAATCCCCATCAAAATCCCAGTGATGTCTTTTCATAAGTAGAAAATCGTATCCAAAAATTCATATGTCAAGGGACTCTGGATGGTCAAAATAATATTTAAAAGGAAGAAGAAAGCTAGAGGACTCATACTTCCTGATTTCAAATTTTACTACAAAGTGATAGTAACCAAAACAATGTGGCACTGGCATAAAGACAGACATATAGGCCATTGGAATAAAATAGAGATCCTAAAAATAAATTCTCACATACATGGTCAAATATTTTTTGACAAGGGTTTCAAGACCAATCGGAAAAGAAAAGACTTTTCAACAAATGGTGCTTGGAACTGGATATTAACATGCAAAAGAATGAAGGTGTACTCCTACCTGACACAATACACACACACACACAAAAAAAACCTCAAAGAGCTAAATGTAACCTCAAAGGCCTAAATGCAAAACCTAAAATAACAAAACTCTTAGAATAAAATAGACTAAAAAGCTTAACAGAGTAGAAAGGCAACCCACGGATTGGGAAAACATATCTGCAAATCATATTTCTGATAAGGGATCAATATCCAGAATAAATAGTAATCTTCTAAAACTCAAAGATAATAAAAATATAACAACTCAAATATTCCATTGTATACCACATGTCCTTTTCCCATTGACCTGTCAATGGACATTTAAATTGTTTCTGTATCTTTCTATTGTGAATAGTGCTGAAATGAGCATGGAAGTACAGCTATCTCTTTCCGATCCTGATTTCAATTCTTTTGAATAACTACTCAGAATTGCTGGATCACATGGTAATTCTATTTGTAATATTTTGAGGAACTGCCGTATTGTTTTTCATAGTGACTGCACCATTTACATTCCTACCACCTGTGCACAAATGTTCCAATTCCCCCACATTCTCACCAATACTCATTATTTTCTGTTTCTTATAGTAGCCATCCTAATGAATATGGTGATACTGTAGTTTTGATTTTCATTGCCTGACTTGTGACACTGAGCATCTTTTCCTGTGCTTATTGTTGTTCATTTGTATATTTTCTTTGGGGAAATGTGTACTAAGTCCTTTGTGTATTTGTGTGTGTATGAAACAATAAAAGATCCCTAATAGCCAAAGCAATCTTGGGGAAAAGGAACAAAGTTAGCGGCATCATATTGTCTATGAAATAAACTATCATATGAAAATATACTACAAAACTATAGTAATCAAAACAGTATGATATTGGCATAAAAATAGACATATTTACCAATGGAACAGGAAGGAGTCCAGAAATAAACTAATGCACTTATAGACAACTGATTTTCAATAAAGTTGCCAAGAACACACAACAGAGAAAAGATAGTTTCTTCAATAAATGGTTCTAGGAAACTGAATATCTACATGCAGAAGGATAAAATTGGATTTTTATCTCATACCATATACAGAAATCAACTCAACATGGGTTAATGCCTTAAATATAAGACTTGCAACTGTCAAATTAGTATAAGAAAATACAGGAAAAAAGCTGCATGACATTGGCTTGGCAATATTTTTTTTATCTGACCCTGAAAGCACAGGCAATAAAAACAAAAATAAACAAATGAGATTGCATCAGACTGGAAAACTTCTGCACAGTGAATGAAATAATTAGCACAGTGAAGAGACAACCCACAGAATGGGAGAAAGTATTTGCCAACAATATGTCTGATAAAGGGTTAATATACAATATGTAGCTATGTACCACATAATGACATGTCCATCAATGACAGACTCCATATACAATGGTGATCCTATAAAATTATAGTGGAGTTGAAAAATTCCTGTCACCTATTGACATCATAGCTATCCTAACATCAAAGTGCAACACATTACATTTTCTATGTTTAGATATATTTAGGTACACAAATACTTACCATTGTGTTATAATTGCCTACAGCATGCAGTGCAGTAAAATGCTTTCCAGGTTTTTAGCCTAGGAGCAATAGGCTGTACTCCATACAGCCTAGGTGTGTAGTAGGCTATACCATCTAGGTTTGCATAAGCACTTTATGATGTTGGTACAATGGCAAAAATCACCTAAGCACACATTTCTCAGAACACAAACCCCTCAATAAGCAACACATGACTGTATATAAGGAACTCAAACAACTCAATAACAAGAAAACAAGTAACCCAATGTAAAAATGGACAATCCTGTTGGCAGCAACATGGATGAATATGGAGAACATTATACTAAGTGAAATAGCTAGGCACAAAAAGATAAACTCCATATGATATTACCCATATGTGGAATCCAAAAAAGTCAAGCTCATAGAAGTAGAAAGCAGAATTGTGGTTGAGTATGATATTAGCTATAGGTTTGTTTATATAGCTTTTATTGTGTTGAGGTACATTCCTTTTACACTTAATCTGTTGAGTTTTTATCATGAAAGGATGTTGAATTGTGTCAAATGCTTATTCTTCATCTATTTAGATGATTATATATTTTATCCTTCATTCAATTAATGTGGTGTATCACATTCATTGATTTGCATATGTTGAACCATCCTTGCATCTCAGGAATAAATCCCACTTGATCATGGATAAGCTTACTTCCTGATCTTACAGTTTTAAATCTTCATTTGCATAAGTAAAACACATAAACAAACATCAGCTCATCTTTTAATTTTACTTGAAGTAACTTCACTATTTAATGAGAAACACCCTAGAAATTTATTAAATGAAAACTCTAAAGCAAACTAGTGTCATTGCCCTCTGATGTTATTATTTCAAACTGTTATAATATTTTTTAATGAGACATCTGTGTTTAAACAACATGTAATCTTCATCACAGGTAGGCTTTTTTTTCCCCCTTATAGGTTAACAATATACAGGTTAGAATAATTATTTTTGATAAATAAATTAGTTTACTATAACACAGATAGACATGCATATTAACATTTTTTCATAATGAAATATATAGGAAATAAGAGTTTCTAGTAAAATCTCCATATTAATGCCATTTAGTTTGGCAATTTGTATATATTCATTTAGGTTTTTATGTATATATTTCATTTATTCAGCAAATATTGAACTTTTTTTGTCTGTTTTCCATGCACTGTGTTAGACATTTGATCCAAAACAATAAGAAAAAAAACCAGATAATTCCCCTACCTACATTGAATGTCCAGTATGGCAAGAAAGATGAGTTTTAATCCAATAATAATGTTTACAAAAAGTAAATACACTTTGATACTTTTGGGGACAAAAAACTACATAATACTATAAAGTAAATAATTTCAGTTATTTGGCATAATTTAATGGGATCCAAGAAAGCAAAGCTGTTATTACTATACAAAATTAAAATTAGATACTCTTCCATAAACGAACATTTTCACCTATAATTTGGAGATATGTCCTAAAAGTACATATGTTTCCACTTCATTCTGTTTTAGTTCTGTGACTTCTGCTTTTCTTTTCCATTGTAAATACAAAATTTGAATATTAACCACTGTTTCACAATGTGATCTTTGTATCCTCTAATATACTCTAGGCTCCTACCTGTTTCTTAGAATTGGTTATCTGCTTAAATATTCTTGACCCCCAATTATACTTGACCATTGTCTAACTGATCTTTTCCATGAGGCACCCCATGCCCAGAACTATTTATTTATTTATTTATTTATTTATTTATTTATTTATTAACAATATTGTTTTAATGTCCTATTTTTCAATGGACTACTAATCAAGGTTCCAGTTTCATACAAATATGAAAGACTAAAAGCAGAAGAATCCTAGGGGGAAAATCTCATTTAGTATTATTATAAAATGTGTTCTTCTCCCCCATTCCAATAAAAAAACACCTAGTCCCCTGCCACCAGTGTCCTTGTAACAGTGTTATGGGACACCTTCCATTTTGACTGCCAGGGTGTCTGGTTCCTGCTCTATTTCCTTTTCATGGTCACTTGCCCATAGATGTCGGTAATTAGCTTTGTGTTTTAAAACTTAATATTTATTGAAACCCCTGCGTCTGTAGCCAATGGGATTACAAAGTCCAGTGTAAAAGATTTCAGAGACATATCACTACTGCTGAAATATCAGGATACACCACCTTGTGGTATTTTAATTTTTACAAAGGATTTTCTAATAACTTCTGTGATCTGAAATCCTGAAATTAATTCATAAATTTTGAAATTATTTCTTAAAATTCAGTAGTTTAACAAACATGTAAGTGCCTACTATGAGTCAAACACTGTGCTTGGCTGTAGTTCTGCAAAGACAAATATAAAACCAATATAACCCTGGTGGTACTTTCTGAGTAGATAAACAAATAAATACAACACAATATGGTACATTTATGATACAAGAAAGGAATAATTACTTTTATCAAAACAGCATCAGGAAAGGGTCAACATAAAAGCAACTCTCACATTTTACCAAACTACAGTACTCAACTGTATTAGTTATCTGTACATGCTGTGCCATTTCAAATCATGATCTTTTACTCATGTTGCTTCTTCTGCTTGGAATAACCTAGTCCCTTGGCCTTTTTGAAAAATGACTATTGATATTTGAAAGCCACAAACAGATTTGACATATCTAATGAGGAGACTGTAGAGGGAAAGAAATAGTGAGAAGATGAGAGGGTGGTGATAACATACGAGCCAGATTATGAGGGCTTCACATGTCGTATCAGAAATCTTGGAATTTCCAGAGAGCTATTCAACATTAGTAGCCAGATGGTGATAATTTCCAATGATAAGTCTGGCATCAATTTAGATAATATATTGGAGGGTAAAATGAGACTGGAGACAGTCTCTCCCTGCAATGTTCCAGCAATAGAAAGCAGTTGACAAATTTGGTAGAATTAAGCTAGTAATGGGAGGAGGATTAGGGAGAACATTCAAAAGACATTCCATAGTAGGATTTTCATATCTTGAATTGTTTGGATGTGTGTCATGTGGCTAAGAAAGGTTTCAAATATGCAGGGTGCAAGGTATTATTATTAGCAAATAACACATCATTTGAATCTGAAATATATTATGTTTCCCATTGGGGAATATTAAAAAATTACTCAAATTCAGGAAAAAGCATACTTCTGAAGGAGTGTTCCTTGAGAAAAATTTAAATGTTACGACAAAAAAGAGTTAGATGCCATTTACTTGGGGATATCCTATGTCATTTTTTTTTTTTTTTTTTTTTTTTTTAACAAAAATAGTGGCTTTAGTTGGTTCTTCAAGGATGAGTAGGATGTTAGGGTAAATTGAATGTAGTCAAAATGTATATGGTGACCAAGAACTAGGACATGTGTTTGCAGGACAGTAAATCATTCTCATAAAAATTAATGAAACAATTTTTATAGAACACATCATTTAGGTTATAGGGTATGGGCTATAGAGTGAAATAGACTTATGTACAAAATTTGATTTTACTTCCTATTTTTTTAATTTGAGAAAGAGACTTAAAGTTGTAAAATCTTGATTTTCTGATACACTCACGGCATAATAATGAATATATTCCACATGTCATATAGGAAGCACTAAGTACTATGATTATAATTATATAAAAGCATGAACTGTAAAACAAGTAACAGATGGTATTATTGTTATTAACAAATTAAAGACAGTTTGTTTGAATAAGAAACCATAGATTTCTAAAAATTTATTGCTCTCAAATTTCAAAAAATACAAGAATTAATATTCAGTTTTAAATGACTACAATGACCATATACTTAAGAGAAATTCCGTCTGCCCCATTTTTCTTTATTTAATATGTAAACACAACAAACAAGGTAAACATAAGTCTATTAAACTGTTATTAAGACATAAATGGAAATATTTCAATTCTCCAATCAGCCTATTTTAAGATATATTAGAAATACTTTGTCACTAACCTAAATGTATAACTGCTTCTCTTTAACTTTTCTGAAAGGATATTTTGGTTAAAATAAATGAATGCATCTGTATGAAATTGTATAGGTGTACTCTGTCATGTCTTTCCTCCCACAAATTCAACCTGAGCTTGACAACAGCACAGTTATTGATTAGATATCATCAGTGCTGACATATACAGAGAGAACATAATTTCATTTTATGGGCTGCTATGCTGTTAGATAGAATTCATTTTATGAAATGGCTATTGCAAGGCCTTTCATTACAGCCACTTTGAAAAATTTTGTTTTACATTGGAATAATATTTTCTTACACCACATTGGTTTTTTAATGGCTTATCTTTTGTAAATAATTTAACAATGACCTGTTTTATGTACTGTAGAATGGGGCACTCTACAAAATAGATCAGATCTGCCTAGGCATGCATTGAATCTCTGTACTTGAAGATAGTTTGCCTTACAGCTGTCTGTATTCTTCAGCCCGGGAGTTACTACCTTGGGACTTTATATAATTTGGTATCATTTTCAGTTGAGCCTAAAATATACACCAGTGTTTTGTTTTATTTATACCCAACTTGTTTTCAGTAAGATTTTGAAGTAGCATATTTGCTTTGTTTTTGGTGCAAACCAGGCACTTTCATATTTACTATCTCATTTATACAAAAATGAAAAAGACATGGTCCCAAAGCTCCAGAAGCTCATAAACTAACTAAAAACCAGCCAAAATTATGGTGCTATTGGAAACAAGGAAGTAAATTTTGCTGTTTTAACACAAAGGAAATACCCACTGCAAACATCTTGGGAAGAATACCAACACTGCCTGAGAGGTTGAAAAAACATCTCTGCCTTGGATACAACAGGTGCTGGAGAGGATGTGGAGAAATAGGAACAATTTTACACTGTTGGTGGAATGGTAAACTAGTTCAACCATTGTGGAAGACAGTATAGCGATTCCTCAAGGATCTAGAACTAAAAATACCATTTGACCCAGCCATCCCATTACTGGGTATATACCCAAAGGATTATAAATCATGCTGCTATAAAGACACATGCACACGTATGTTTATTGTGGCACTATTCACAATAGCAAAGACTTGGAACCAACCCAAATGTCCATCAGTGATAGACTGTATTAAGAAAATGTGGCACATATACACCATGGAATACTACGTAGCCATAAAAAAGGATGAGTTCATGTCCTTGGCAGGGACATGGATGAAGCTGGAAACCATCATTCTGAGCAAACTATCCCAAGGACAGAAAACCAAACACCGCATGTTCTCACTCATAGGTGGGAATTAAACAATAAGAACACTTGGACACAGGGTGGGGAACATCACACCGGAGCCTGTCGTGCAGTGGCGGCGGGGGGGGGTGGGGGGAAGGGATAGCATTAAGAGATATACCTGATGTAAATGATGAGTTAATGGGTGCAGCACACCAACATGGTACATGTATACATATGTAACAAACCTGCACGTTGTGCACATGTACCCTAGAACTTAAAAGTATAATAATAAAAAAAAATCTCTGTCTTAAGTTATAATGGGGCCCTTGAATGAGCTGGTTCTGGGGTAATACCCATTGTCAGTCAGGTCCTGACAATTCATAAACATAAACGCAGTTGTGATACTCTACACCTATTTTAGAAATTATTTTGAATTATTCACTCAATAGAAGAGGTGATCAAGTTAGTGTTAGCAACTCGCTAATGCTTAGAATGACATAATTTAAAAATTAAAAATTTGCCATATAAAACATAAAAAATTTGGGAGCAATCTGTACCTAAAACCAGAATATCCTCAGCTGAATGACTTGCCAAACAAAGGCTGACATTTTGTTCTCCTTATTCTGTCCTCTATGTGGTAGAAAATATTTCTATCATACTTTAAAAATAGATAGCCCTACAGTAGTAAAGACACGGAGAATAAATGTCATTTTACAATTGTCTGAACTCCAAAAATGTACAACACCAAGAGTGAACCCTAATATAATCTATGAACTTGGGTGATAATGATGTGTTAATGTAAGTTCATCAATTGTAACAAATGTCCCATCTGGTGGGGGATATTGATAATGGACAAGGCTATTCATGTGTTGGGGTAGTCGGTATGTGGAGAATCTCTGTGCCTTCCCCTCAATTTTACTATAACTCTAAAACTACTGTAAAAAAATAGTCCAGCACTGTCTTACCTGCATTTTCTCATCCCCTAGGCTTTTTTCTAATAAGCAGACATACACACAAGTTTTCCTGCTTATTGTTAGGTTATTTTTGAGACTAACACAATGATAACTGAAGTAGCCACCATTTGCCTTAATATAAGTGCTCTAAAATACATTCTCTCATATGCTGAAAAAGAATAAGATGTAAACAACCTAAAAGAGCCAGTTATTTTGCTGATTAGAAAGGTATTCATTTTATATGTGAAAATGGAGTAAATATCACCGATATACACACACATACACACATACATTTTTTAAAAATTATTTTTTCTCTCAAGTCTATATGACTTCAATCTTGCATGCATGGGAAATGAAACACACATTCTATGATTTCTTTCTTTTGTTTATGTTGAGTTCTTTAAAGAAAACCATAGCCAAGAACCTAATGTTCTCTCTTTTGATAAATAGCTGAGTTTGTTTTAAAAGGAAAATCCTTTCTTTCAAAATTCTTTAAAATAGAATTACTTTAAAAATAACTCCATCTGGTTCATTGTGAAATACAATTTTAAAAATGTATGCAGACCTTAAAGGTATTTTATTTGGTCATGAAATAAATATCTGTGAATATACTACATTTCACATTTATCTAAGTTTTTGTGTCTGGTATTGAGCTTAAGACTTGATGGTTACATAAATATCAATATTGATAGTAGTCTCAACAGCATCAATATTAAATATATTTTATCTATATAGAGCCAGAAAATGATTACCAGCCAAAGATGTTCTTGTCCTTAATGTTACCGATTGAGTCCTGATGAGGTAATAAATTTACATTTTACACTAATTTACTTTTTATCCAGTAACTTAGCCATGTTTGCTGCAGCCCTGCAGCCTTACCGTTTCATTGGAAGCCACAGCCTGGTAGTAATAAACTTGAAGTACAATATAGAACTTTCTCGTAATTTTCCCCTGCTTCTTACTTGCTATGTTACTCTTACGTATGGCAACATCACCAGGAACTCTCATTCCAGTAGCAGGTACAATACATCCTTAACCTTGAGACTTTTGTAATTGATGAGGGTCTAGAATCAAGTGGTACATTCCTTCATATGGTTAAGTTATCTGTGGGCGATATTAAACCAATAAAAATGTATGATGGATTCCTCTGCCTCAAATCCTCTTTGAGCTAAGCATAAGCTATTAAGAATTCGGTTTTTTGTCTCTTTATTTCTCATTACTTGACATAATAAAGAAAATGAAATACCGAGTGGAGGCCTGCCTGTCTCTCCTACTCTGTTTCTTTTTCAATTTCTTCTATAAAAGAGGGAAAAATGAGCTCCCAATAAATACAGCTGAAGGAATTAAACCTGTGTTGTTGCTACACTGCACATATTCTTAGAGCCTTCTAAATCGTAAAATGTTAACAGCAAAACTAAATCTTGACATGTTGATAGCTAAAACCATACTGCAATATGGCACATCAATTGCCTGTTATGTTTCTGAGAACCAAAAAATATTCTCTTCTGTACCATTAGCATAAATCATACCGGTTAAATCACTTTAATACTCCAGGTGGATTTTGTTTGTTTGTTTGTTTCTGTTTTTTCAGATGGTACATTCGTCAATTTGTGCGGGGAAGGGATATCAGATAAGCTGTAGATTTGCTGTGGAGTTACGCACACAAATCAAACTCAATAAGCCTGTCAGATAAACATTCCGCATTAACCGAAAGAATGACACATCATATGACTTTAAACAGTTTCTCTATTTCCCACGTTTTAGATAAGCAATGTAGTGCTGTAAGTACCATAGCTGCATGCTTTCTAAAAAAAAAAAAAATTCTAAAGCCCTCCATTACCATTATCCTATAGCTCTCCAGATATGAGTTCTAGGGCTGTGAGGAAGAAAAATTACTGGGTGTAACAGAACTTTAGAACATTATAGATATTTTTTAGAAACATTAAATAACTGGAAAAATACTGAAAGTAGTATTTGGTCCCAGGTGGCAGATGTCAACTAATTTCTTAAACATACATATAATTGACAATGTTCCTGTTTTTTGTTTGTTTGTTTGTTTTTTTTTTTTTGGAAAGCTGAACATGGTACATGAAGCAAACAAGGTCAAGACCTCAGCATCCTCTCTGCTAACCACAAGTGGTTGATTTTGTTCAAAGCTGCTCTATCCTCACCTTGGTGAATATTTTAATCCCTAAAGGCAGCTGCAGCCTGTGTTTGAAAGTCTT
The DNA here is from genome assembly GCF_008728515.1 of Papio anubis. Lineage (NCBI taxonomy): Eukaryota > Metazoa > Chordata > Mammalia > Primates > Cercopithecidae > Papio > Papio anubis. The sequence continues at coordinate 122,330,099 of NC_044981.1, forward strand.
TCATTTTGAAAATAAGCAGAGCTCTAAAAAACCTCAGGAGTTCAAATAGGGTAATAAGACCTTGAATTTGGTTCTCATGAGATCGCTTACCAGTTTGCTGAATAATGTATGGTGATTTTCTCACTGCCCATCTGGCCCCCGAGGTACTCTTGTCTTCCCGTAGTCATGTCCTTCTACATGCTCTGTTTTCTGCTGTATTGAAATTTGTTTTGTTGTTGAGTACTGGTGTAACATCAGTTGTTAATACATGATTATATTCAAGAAATATATGTAGTATCTCTCCATTATGAGTCACTAAGACTCTCTCAATTTGATAACTTGAACCCCATCCTTATGGAAATTTTGGTGTTGGAAATATAAATGAGGACACAGTAACTTCCATCAAAGGGCATGAAATCTTTAGCTACATAAAGAAAGTTACTCAAATATTCATAACCCAAGGTGAATTAACATAAATGCCATATTAAAATGCAAATCAAGCAAAATTCAAAGGTTCAAAGAAAAGAGAATGTTGAGGGATTAAGAAAACACAATATGGCAGATACATAATCAATTGTGTACCTGGAAGAATGAGCTAATATTAACACAGAAAGCTGGGAGTCATAGAGAATTCCAGTTAGAAATAACATGAACAAAATCCGTAAGAGTTTGTCAGAGTCCTGCTGGAAGCAGTAAAAGTTATACAACTTTAAACATGGAGATACAACAGTGAGCAGCAGGAGGCAGGCATGTTTACGAAGGAATATTAGAAAAATACTACTACTGGAAAATGCCTGTTTGGAGAATTTATTATTCAGAATATTCAGATAGCCAATGAAATTTAAATAATGATGTATAAGGAGGGGCCCAATATGATTCCATGTGCACTTTAGGAAGTATAATCTGACAAAAAAAAAATTAACAGGTAGTGATATAGGATGCATAGCTTCTCTTTTTTTCCCCTAAATTCTATAAACTATCCTAACCTAAAGGATGATAAAGATTTGCCAATCTTAGATTGTGCAACTAAGTAAGTGCATGGTGGTATTGAACAAGCAACATGTTAATATTTATTTACTACATAGAACTAGTAATTTTTACTGACAGCTTTCCAGGCTTTTTCAAGAGGCATACTTCCCCCACTGCATTTCTGTGTGACACACATGCACACTGACCCCTAATACATATACGTGGATACATGTACATGGATACATATACATGGATTGCTCAGAGAGTGTAGATAGCAGTTTGCTTTAAATAAAGAAAAAATTACCCCCATTTAAAAATACCATGAGTGATGGTAGGTGTGGTCATTTTAAAAAATACTCCTTAATGCCTATAATGAGAAGAGAGTGGACTCTATGGTTTTGGGGAGGCAGGAAATCAATGTGGAAACAATGGACTTGAGCTACACTTTAGACCAGATCAAATGAACCTAACAGACATATACAGAATATTCCATTCAATCACTACAGAGAACACATTTTTCTCAAGTGCACAAAACATTCTCCAGGATAGATTACATGCTAGGTCACAAAACAGATCTTAATAAATTTAAGAAAATTGAAATCCTATCAAGTATATTTTCTGAACACAGCGGCATAAAACTAGAAGTCAGTAACAGAATAAAATTTGGAAAATTTATAAAGATATGGAAATTAAACAACATGCTCCTAAACAACCAATCGATCAAGGAAGAAATTTAAAGCAAAATTTAAAAATATGTTGAGAAAAATGAAAATGGAAACACAACATATCAAAGCTTATAGGATGCAATGAAAATAGTTCTAAGACATAAGTTTACAGCAATAAACATATCTGAAAAGAAGAAAGATCACAAATAAACAACCTAATATTAAACCTCAAAAAACAGAAAGAGAAGAACAACTAGGCCCAGAGTTAGGAGCAGGAAGGAAATAATGTCAGAACAGAAATAAATCAAATAAATCCTTGAAAAATGATAGAAAAGATAAACAAAAGAGAGGTTTTTTTAAAAAAGGTAAACAAAATCAACAAACTTTTTGCCAGTCTAACTAAAAACGAGAGAGAAACTAAAAGTATCTTTTTTCCTTTTTTTTTTTTTTTTTTGAGACAGAGTCTCCCTCTGTCGCCCAGGCTGGAGTGCAGTGGCGCAATCTCGGCTCACTGCAAGCTCCGCCTCCCGGGTTCACGCCATTTTCCTGCCTCAGCCTCCCGAGTAGCTGGGACTACAGGTGCCCGCCACCACGCCCGGCTAATTTTTTTGTATTTTTAGTAGAGACGGGCTTTCACCGTGTTAACCAGTATGGTCTCGATCTCCTGACCTTGTGATCCGCCCGCCTCGGCCTCCCGAAGTGCTGGGATTATAGGCGTGAGCCACCACACCTGGCCAAAAGTATCTTTTATTCTTTAGACGCTCCATCTCTTGCAGCAAGGAATGACCATCTGACTAAATTTTTGATCTGTGAGATATAAGCAGATGTCTTATGGAAAGATTTTTTATATGAGCTTTATTGCGATATAATTCACATACCCTAAAATTCACATATTTAAAGCATCAGATTAAATTCCTTTCAGTATATTTGCAAAGTTTTGCAATCATCATCACAGTCAATTGTAGATCACTTTCATCAACCCTCTAAAAAGCTGTGTTCTCATTATCCCCTCAAACTTATATGCCCTAGACAAACATTACTCTCTTTCTTCATAGAATTGCCAATCTGGACATTTTGTATAAATGGAATCATGTAATATGTGGTCTTTTGTGACAGATGTGTTTCATTTAGCATCATGTTTTCAAGGCATCCATGTTGTACCATTATTCCTTTTTATTGCTGATAATATTGTATTGTAGGAATTGACTATATTTTATCTACCTATTCATCAGTTAATAGACACTTGTGTTACTGCCTCTTTCCAACTATTACAAGTAATGCTAGAAAGATTCATGCCCAACTTTTTTGTGTGTGCCGTGTTTATGCTAACAACGTGATTTTTGTGTCATTTCCTCTTTCCAACTATTATAGGTAATGCTAGGAAGATTCATCCCCAACTTTTTATGTGTGCTGTGTTTATGCTAAAAATGTAATTTTTGGTGTATGCATCAGGCCACATGCCAGTTTTACTTCAGCAGGGTCTGAACATTGAGTAAATAAGGTCAACTACTTTTGCATTTTATGCCTACTTGACGGATTCCCTGTAAAACCCTCGATATCTAGGCTTACCAGGTAATCTTCCCTAGTTAGCACTATTTTGTGCTGCTGTCACACATCATTGCTGGGAGAATTAAGTGTTGTCTATATGGCCACAATAAGAGAGGAAAATTGGAAGCTTTTGTTGGTACCTTGACTCTGTTTTATGTGCCTTTATTCTTTGCTAAATGCAATCTGTATTTTTTCTAATAATAAATCATAACTGCAGATATAACAGGTTTTCTGAGTTCTGTGAGTTTTTCTAGTGAATCAAGGAAAGTGAAGATGGTCTTGAGAATTCCAACAACAATATTCTTTGCCTATTTTATTTAAATTGGTTCATTTGCCTTGTATCGTTGAACTGTATGAGTTATTTTATGTATTCTAGATACACAAAATATGAAGAGATTCAAGTATCTTAGCAGCTATTTCAGTTGCAAATATTTTCTCCCATTCTGTTGGTTATCTTATCATTTTTTTCATGGTGCCCTTTTAAGAAAAAAGTTTTTGTTTTGATGCAGTTAAATTTATTATTTTTTCCTTTCATCACTTATGCTTTTGGTGTCTTATCTAAAAAACTTTTCCTAATCTTAGATCACAATGATTTACTTCTATATTTTCTTCTAAGTGTTTTTAAAGTTTTAGCTTTTACATTTAGGCATTTGATTCATTTGAGTTAATTATAGTGTATGGTACGTGTGGAAAGGTCCAACATCATTTTTTGCATATTGATATCTAATTAAGTGCAGTTTCTTGGACTAAATTATCTTGGAACCTTTTATTGTAAATCAGTTGACTGTAAATATAATAATTTATTTCTGAACTGTCAATTCTATCCATCTATGTCTATGCTTATATTGGTAACATACTGTCTTTGACTACTGTAGCTTTGTAGTAAGTCCTCTAATTGTGTTGTTCTTTGCAATACCAGTTTGAAAATCCCTTGAGTTTTCATATGAATTATAGAGTAGATTTCTGCAAAAAGTCACCTGGAGTTTTGACAGTGAGGCATTACGTTGAATCTGTAGATCAGTTTGGGAAGGCTAGTGTTTTGACAGGGAGAGATTACATTGAATCTGTAGATCAATTTGGAGAGGATAGAGTTTTGACAGGGAGGGATTACATTTAATCTGTAGATCAATTTATTATTTTATCATTATAAAGTCTTCCTATCCGTGATCCAGGTAGTCTTTACTTTTATTTAAGTCTTATTTTATTTCTTCAAAAATGTTTCGTTGCTTTCAGAGTATAAAATTGCAATTCTTTTAAATATAGAATATTTTAATTGTTATTTTGTCCTTTGTTAGTGGAATTATTTTCTAATTTCATTTTGGATTCTTCTCTGCTAATATATAAATACAATTGATTTTTATATTTATATTCTACTCTGCAACCTTACTGAACTCATTTATTAGTTCTAATAGTTTTCTAGCCAATTCTTTAGAATATTGTATTCACAAAATATTATCTCTCAACAAGGACAGTTTTACTTTTTCCTTTCAAATCTGGATGTCTTTATTTTATTTTTTGTCTAATTTCTCTAACTTAACTTCTATGAATACAAATTAGTAGAATTGGAAAGAGCATAAATACATGTCTTATTTCTGTCCATCAGGTGAAAGCACTCAGACTTCACTACTGCAAAGAATAATTGCTAGAGATTTTTATAGATGCCCCATATCAGGTTTACGAAGTTCCCTTCAATTCCTAGTTTATTGAGAATTTTTTTTCATGAAATCAAGTTAAATATTGTCAACTGCTATTGTTGAGTCTATGGAGATTATCATGTGTTTTTGTCTTTTACTGTCATGATATATCACATTACCTGATTTTCATATTAAACTAACTTTTTAAATTTTTTTCTATTTTTTTCTGTTCCCTATTTCATTTCACTATAATCTTTATTATTTCCTTCCTTCTGCTTGCTTTAGTTTGCGTTCTCTTTTACTAGTGTCTTAATGTGGAACATTAGATTGTTTATTTGAAATTATTCTTTTTTAATATAGGCATTTACAGTTGTACATTTCCCTTAAATAATTTATTTAGCTGCATTCCATAATATATGCTATGTTGTTTTTTCATTTTTATTCATTATAAAGTATTTTCCAATTTCCCTTTCAATGTTTCTTTGACCCATTGGTTATTTAAAGGTATGTTGTTTAATTTTTTATATATTTCTGAATTTTCCAAATTTCTTTATGTTATTGATTTCTAATGTCATTATATTGTGGTCAAAGAAAATGATTTGGATTATTTCAGTCCTATTATATTTATTGAGGTTTGTTTTATGGCCTAGAATATTGTCTATCTGGAAAAAAATGTTCCATGTTTACTTCAGAAGAGTGGATATTCTCTTGATTTTTGGTGGTGTGTTCTGTTGATATCTGTTAGGTCTTTTGGGTTTTATTGTTTTATTGTTTTGTTCAAATATTCTATATTCTGTTCATCCTCTGCCTGCTTGTTCTATTCATTATTGAAAGGGAAGTATTAAATTATCCAACTATCATTGCCATATTATATCTTTTTCCTTCCATTTTTTTTCCATTTTTGCTTCATGTAACTCATGGCTCTTTTGTAGGCTGCATTTATGCTTTGAACTCATATACATTCCTCATAAAATTGACCACTTTTATTATAATAAAATCTCTCTCTATATATATATATATATTTTTTTTTAAGTTTATTTTGTCTATTAGGATAGCCACTCCAGCTCTCTTATGAGTGCTGTTAGCGTAATGTATCTTTTCCCATTCTTTTACTATCAACTAGTTTCTATCTCTGAATCGAAAGTAGTCCCTCTACACAGCATATGATTAGATCATGTGTTTCTTTTTATTTTTGTTTTTTATTTACTCTGCCAGTCCTTGTCTTTTAATTGGATTAAATTATTTTCATTTAATATTATTATTGATAGAGCTAAATTTTGGTCTGCCACTTTACTTTTTTGTCTCATTTCTTTTGACTCTATTCCTTCTTTATTATATTCTTTTGCATTAAATGTATGTTTCTACTTAAATATTTTAATTGTTTAATAGTTTTTTCTATTTTTGAGTTATTTTCTTAGTGGTTTTGCTAGAATTACTATATACATATTAACTTTTCAGAATCTACTTCAAATATATACTATCTTAATTCTAGTAAGTTATAGAAAAATTTGGTCTTCTTTAACTCTATGCTGTCCCTTTTTTGTGCTATTATTGTTATATATATTGCATGTAAATATTAACTGCATCAATTTATTGTTATAATTATTATTTAATATTTTTGATATCCTTAAATAAGTTGAGAGAAAAAAAGAATAAGAATATATTTATAGAGTTTGTGATATTAACCTTCTTCTTTACCATATCTTAGTCTCTTGATTTGTTCCTATTTATTTGAATTACCATATGATATCATTTCCTTAATCTAAAACGTTTGTTTCCATGTACCCTCTTTATCATCTTATTGCCAAATATATTATATTTCTATAATTACAGAATGTCTAATTGTAATAGAAATATACAATGTATAATTTTTAAAACTAACACTTGTAGTCTCCAGAATACAATTAGGTGCATATCGTTTTATATAATTCTATTTAAACCAGGGAAGAGAAGAAAGAACGACTATACATTTATATCTTACATAATATAATTACTTTACCAATACTCTTTGTTTTTACATGATTTTGAAATATACTGTAGAATTACTTAATTTCAGCCTGAAGAACTTAATCTAATATTTTTAAGGCACATCTGCTATCCACAAATGTCTCTCTGTCTTTCTCTCTCATTTATCTGGGCATGGCATATTTCAGCTTCATTTTTGAAATGTAGTTTTCCTGGACATGTAATTCTGGTTGACGTTTTCTTCTCTTTCAGCACTTAAATATGTCATCTCACTACCTTCTGGCCTCCATTGGTTCTGATCAGATTTTACTTGTTAACCTTAGTGAGGTTTTCGTGCACACATTGAATTATTTGTGTCTTGCTGCTTTCAAGATATCTCCTTGGCCTTTGTTTTTCAACCTTTTTACTATAATGTGCATGGTGTGTGATGTGGTTTGACTATGTGTTCCCACCCAAATCTCATCTTGTAGCTCCCATAATTCCCACGTATTGTAAGAGAGACCCGGTGGGAGATGATTGAATTATGGGAGTGAGTCTTTTCTGTGCTATTCTCATGAGAGTAAATAAGTTTCATGACATCTGATGGCTTTAAAACGGAAGTTTGCCTGTACAAGCTCTCTCTTTTTGCCTGCTGCAATCCACTTAAGATGTGACTTGATACTGCTTGCCTTCTGCCATGACTGTGAGACCTCTCCAGCCATGTGGAAATGTGAGTCCAGTTAAACCTCCTTCTTTTGTAAATTGCCCAGTCTCGGTTATGTCTTTATCAGCAGCATGAAAACAGACTAATACAGTGTGGATCTTTTTTTTTGCATTTATTCTATTTGGAGTTTGTTGAGATACTTGGATGTATAGATTGATGTTTTCATCAAACATTAATAAAATGTTATCTATAATTTCTTCCTTCCTTATCTCTTTTTTTTTTCCTGGTATCTCTAGTACTTTTGATAGCATTCCACATTTCTCTGAAGTTCTTTTATTTTTTTCATTCTGCTTTCTCTCTGTTCTTCATATTGAATAATCCCTGTTAATAATCTACCTTCAAGTTTGTTGATTCTTTTTCCTTGTTCAAATATACTCATTCCCTTCTAGTAAATTTCCACTTATATTATTGTAAAAGCCTACTTCTAAATTTACTTTTCAATTTTTAAAATAATTATATCATTTTATTCATATTCTGTGTTTAGTAACACATTTTCATAATATCTTTTTTATTTCTTTAAACATGTTTTCCTTTTTATCTTTGAATATATTTATGATGGTTGTTTTGAAGTGTTTATCTGATAAGTCCATCATCTAGGCCTTCTTATAGGTGGTTTCTGATGCCTAATTTTTTCCCCATGCCTGGCTCACATTTTCTATGGAGCTTGATGTTATTGTTTGTGTGTCTATTTACTCAGTAATTAACTCAGTGACTCAGTATTTCAACGAAGTCAATTTCTCCCAAAGTGGGAAATTTCTGATATCGTTGCTCAGGGCATGCACACAGCTATCCTGGGATGGCACTGTTTAGCAGGGCTCTCTTTGACTGTTTAGTTCCCTTCTTCTACAACAACATATCTCCTTTTTTATTTATTTTTGGTATCATACCTAGTTGGTAGCCTCTACTAATGCCAGCCTTTGCCCTGTTGCTTTTACAATGTCTTGAGTCTTACATCGCTCAACAGACAGATCCAATTAAGCTGGGGCTCTTTTGGAAGGTATTTTTCATGCCTTACAAAAGGGACCCGATTTAACTGGATCAGACTGTTGAGCAACGGATGCCTTTGATGACAATGAGTTTGATCTTTGAGGTTTGTTATGACTTCAGGATGACTTTTCCTGTCTTTCCTCCTGTTCTCTCTGTTAAACTAGTGTGCTTACAATTGATCTTGTTTTTCATGGAGCTTCTGGCCTTTTCAAAATTATTTACCACCAAAATCTCTTTTATTTTTAGAAGTAACCTTAGGCTTGAGCTTTCCCACACTCTGTTCTAAATAAATTTAGTTACTTTGGAAAGAGCTTTGTAGCTTTCTGTTCTTGTGGTCTGCTTCTCTCCCTGAGCAAAATATTTGAGGCATCACTTCAGAACTGGAAGTGAATTCTGTTGGGGTAACAGTTCTCTGTCAAGAGAAGGGGTCTGGATGGGGCCGCAGTCTCTAGTATTTCGAGTTTGCATTTCCCAGCATTGATCCTAAACTCTAAATATGAACTGGGACAAGAGTGATTGGAGTCCTCACAATTCTTGGTTTACTATCCCTTAGGTAGAGCTTTTTTCTTGCTAGTGAGATTAAGGAAATAAGTGGAATTTATGCACTTGTGTGTAGTTAGTTTTTGCAACATAGCACTAGGGAGAATGAGAAATGCTGGTGGAATACCTTGCCTGAAGACGTGCTGTAGTCCTTAACTGTAGCTTGGAACAGTGGGAGCCCTATCTTCTCGGTCATATGCACCTGGGGTAGAGCTTCCATCATAATGAGCTGAGGGTTCAAATATATACATATGAGATTTTGTTTCTGATTTTGTTGTTTTCCTCTTAATCTTGCTTAGAATATGAGTGTAGAATAGAGATGGAACAGCCATGTTGTGACCACTGGGCAAACAGAATGAGAATAAAACTAACTTAATAAAAGACATGTGGGTCCTAATGTGATTGGCCAGTTGAAGCAATGACAGGAGTTCCTCATCTCTAGATTAATGCTGTGTAAGAAAAATAAGCCACCATGTGCTTAAGTCATAGATTGTGGATTTTCTATTAAATAATAACAAACAATATTAACGGATACATACCCGTATTTACCATTTGTGTCTGAACATAGCTGATATGCCTTAAAGTCATCCCAAACTTAGCATAAACAAACCAAATTCTTATCCTTCAATCCCAATTCTTCTTTTTACTGTTGCTTTCATACTGGCACAAACATCCAGAGAATCTCCCTAGCCCAAAGCTAACATATTATTTTATATTCGTCCATCTCCTCCATTTAATGAACCACTAAATTTTATTTTTATTTCTTAAAAACCCCTTAGGTATTCCTTTTGTTTCCTTTTCTATCATCAGTGTCAGAATGTAAGCCTTCAGGAAAATCACTTGAATTATTGCAAGCGTATTTTAATTGGTTCTTTGTTTCTTCAGTTTCCATGCACTGAGTTGTTAGTAATCCATTTTTTTTTTTTTTTTTTTTTTTTTTGAGTCTGAGTTGCACTCTTGTCATCCAGGCTGGAGTATAATGAAACGATCTCAGCTCCCTGCAACCTCTGCCTCCTGGGTTCAAGTGATTTTCCTGCCTCTGCCTCCTGAGTAGATGGGATTACAGGCACACACCACCATGCCTGGCTAATTTTTGTATTTTTAGTAGAGACGGGGTTTCACCATGTTGGCCAGGCTGGTCTCAAACTCCTGACCTCAGGTGATCTGCCTGACTTGACCTCCCAATGTGCTGAGATTACAGGCATGAGCCACCATGCTCAACAGCAATTATTTTTAAGAGTAACAATTTTAAAAGGCACTTTTAACCTATCTCTTCTCTATTAAAATATAATATGATTTGGTTCAGTGTCCTCACCCAAATCTCACCTCAAATTGTAATCTGCACATGTTGCAGGAAGGACCTGGTTTTTGGTGATTGGATGATGAGGGAAGTTTCCCCAGTTTTTGTTCTCATGAGAGTGAATGAGTTCTTACGAGAGCTGGTGGTTTGAAAGTATGGTGCTTCCTTTCTCTCTTTCTCTCCTGTTTTGCCATGGTAAGACATGCCTTACTTCCCTTCACCTTTTGCCATGATTTTACATTTCCTGAGGCCTCCCCAGCCATGTGGAACTGTGAGTCAATTAAGCCTCCTTTCTTTATAAATTACCCAGTTTCAGGTAGTATCTTCATAGCAGTCTGAAAACTTATTAATAAAGAGAATTGGTACTGGCAGAGTGGGGTATTGCTCTGATTGGTTATAGAGATAACCAGAAAAAAATGTGGAAGCATCTTAGCAGCTGGATAATGGGCAGAAGTTGGAACAATTTGGAGGGCTCAGAAGAAGACAGGATGATGTGGGAAATTTGGAAACTTCCTAGAGACTTGTTGAACAGTTTTAACCAAAATGCTGATAGCCATATGGACAACAAAGTCCAGGCTGAGATGGTCTGAGAGGTTGATGAGGAATGTATTGGGAACTAGAGTAAAGGTCACTCTTGCTATGCATTAGCAAAGAGGCTGGCAGCATTTTTCCCCTGCCCTAGAGATCTGTGGAACTTTGAACTTGAGAAAGATTATTTAGGGAATCTGGTAGGAGAAATTTTTAAGCAGCAAAACATTCAAGAAGTGACGACTTATTCTGAAAGCACTCAGTTATATGCATTCGCAACGAGATGGTTTCAAATTGGAACTTATGTTTAAAAGGGAAGCAGAGCATAAAGGTTTAGAAAATTTGCAGCCTGACCATATGGTAGAAAAGAAAAACCCATTTCCTTGGAAAGAGTTCAAGCCTGCTGCAGAAATTCACTTCAATAACAAGGAGTTGAATGTTATTAGCCAAGACAATGGAAAAATTGTCTTCAGGGCACATCAGAGATGTTGGTGGCAGCCCCTCCCATTACAGGCCCAGAGGCCTAGGAGAAGAAAATGTTTTTGTGGGCCAGACTCAGGCCTAGCTGCTCTGTACAGTTTTGGGACTTGGTGCCTTTTGTCCCAGCCACTTCAGCTCCAGCCATGGCTAAAAGGGGCGAAGGTACAGCTTGGACTGTGGCTTCAGAGGGTGCAAGCCAGAAGCCTTGGTGGCTTCCAGGTGGTGTTGGGCCTGTGGGTGTGCAGAAGAGAAGAGTTGAGCTTTGGGAGCCTCTGCGTAGCTTTCAGAGGATATATGGAAATGCCTCAATGTCCAGGCAGAAGTGCGATAAAAGGGTAGAGCCCTCATGGAGAACTTCTCCTAGGGCAATATGGAAGGGTTAAATTCCCTATACAGAGTCTCCTCTTTGTCACTGCCTAGTGGAGCTGTGAGAAGAGGACCACTATCTTCCAGACTGCAGACTAGTAGGTCCACTGACAGCTTGCACTGTGCACCTGGAAAACTCACAGGCACTTAATGCCAGTCTAGGAAAGTAGACACAGGGGCTTTACCCTGCAGAGTCAAAGGGAAGGCTCCCAAGGTAGAGCTCTCCAAGGCCTTGGGAGCCTTCCCTTTGCATCAGCATGCCCTGGATGTGAGACAAGGAGTAAAGGAGATTATTTTTGAGCTTTAAGATGTAATGATTGCCCCACTGGATTTCAGACTTGCGTCAGACCTGTAGTGCCTTCATTTTTGCCAATTTCTCCCATTTGAAATGGGAGCATTTATGCAATGTCTGTATTATCCCATTTTATCTTGTAAGTAACTACTTGTTTCTGACTTTACAGGCTCATAGGTGGAGGGGACTTGCCTTGTCTCAGATGAGACTTTGGACTTGGACTTTTGGATTAATACTAGAATGAGTTAAGACTTTGGAGGACTGTTGCAAAGGCATTATTGGTATTGAAATGTAAAAAAGATATGAAATTTGGGAGGGTCAGGAGTGGATTGATATGGTTTGGCTCTGTGTCCCCACACAAATCTCATGTCAAATTGTAATCTCATGTTTCAAAGGAGGAACCTGGTGGGTGGTGATGGCATCATGGACATGGTTTTTCTCATGCTATTCTCGTGATAATGAGTTCTCATGTGAGATGATGGTTTTAAAGTGTGGTACTTTCTCTCTCTTTCTCTCCTGCAGCCATGTGAAAATGGTGCCTGCTTCGTCTGCCTTCTGCCATAATTTTAAGTTTCCTGAGACCTCCCCAGTCATGTGGAACTGTGAGCCAATTAAAGTTCCTTTCTTTATAAATTGCTCAGCCCCAGGTAGTATCTTTAGAGAAGTGTGAAAAATGACTAATACAATACATGTTCAATGACTGCCTTCTTCTTTAAACTGTATAAGGCTCTAATGCTGCTTAGCATAGAAGCAAGGGTCTTCATAAACTCACCTGTGAACTATTCTGCTTCAATGTTCTACCACTGCCCACTGAACAGTAGTATTCTCTTACATTTCAGTCTTTGTATGTAGTCTTTCCTATATTAAAAATGCCTTCTTTCTTCTTCCCTTTCTCTGCCTTGTGAATTAGAATGGCTTTAAAAATCCCACAAAAACACTACCACAAAAAAGATTTCTGCATCTTCTTTTCTTTATTTTGTTCCTTCTTAGACTATAAATTCCCGGAAATTCAGGCCCTTTGTGTGTGTGTTTTGTGTGTGTGCATATTTTTGCTTCATTACAGGTAGACTGAGTGGCAGCATTGTGGCTTAATAAATGTTTACATAAAATATATATGCAAAATATTATTTTAACATGTAATCTAATTAAGACATATTAATGAGATATTTTACATTAATTTGTTTAGTCTTCAAAATCTGGTGTGTACAATTATAAACACAATTCAATTTGAATTTCATATTTTTAAAGGCTATGGTAATGTATAGTCCAACCAAAACAATAAAAATATTTTAACAGATAAAAAAATGAATTTTTAATAGAGAGCAAAGAAAGAATGCAGGGAGATAGTTTGAGTCTAAGCTCCTAAACAAAAACACATGAGAAATCAAATTTATCATAAAATTATCAAATATACAATATGCTTCAAGTACATTGTAGGAACCATGATTAGATCTCTTACATTAACACCTAATATGAAAATGTTTTAAAGTTTCACATGAAATATCAGCCTCTAGAACAACTTAAATTTACCTGAAGTTTACAAGACTTGATCATTGAGATAAACAAAGTAGAAACACTACTCCTTCAAATCACTGGATACCTGTCTCCATGTACATTTTATCTGTGTTTTCAGACTCAGATGTTAAAACACAGATATTAATATCTTAGACTCAGATATTAAAATCACGAAATGATTTTCCCTAAAAACATGAAAAATGCAGTCAATAAAATATTAATAAGTTCATGGCACCTTCAAAGTCTATCTGTGAATTAAAGAGTGATTTACCTTTTACAAGGGCAGCTTGTATTAATTTTAATGTAAATATCCAACACAACTCAGCTTTCATTCTCAAGGAGTTGGGAATAAATATAAAACTGGTGTAAATTTATATATAGTTAAACATAACAACTTATATAGGAATAAAATAAAATAAGTGCTGTGACATCAGGTACAAAGCAGTGGTCACAGCAGAGCAGGCAATTCTGCTTTGAAGAGATAATATGAAGTGAGGAGGGGGCAAGAATACCTTGAGGTTTAAGATGGTTTAAGGTAAATACCTAAAGAAAAATTGTTTACTAAGATTCACCAAGTGAATCAGGGTAGCCCAGGGAGTGAAAGCTACTTCAACAAAGATGTCAAGATATACCCTCCCTGGTGGCTTCCGAAAAGTGAAAGGCAGAGCATTCAGGGAAAAGGAGTCAAAGTGATCATGTCATAGACTAACATAGTGGTGAGAATTAAAACTAGAAAGAGAAGTAGAGGAAGACTGACTATGAAAGGTCTTGAAGGGCACGCTAAGGATGTGGGTGGGGCTGTTACATTGTTTTCGATACATCATTAGCTTTCTGTTTTAGAAAGATCACCCAAGTTCCACTGCAAAAGATGTGGTGGAGATAGGCAACACTAAGGAAGCAGAAGAAAAACAGGCCAGAAATAATAGCAGGCAAGAGATGAATGTCTAAACCAATGAACTGTGGAAACTGAGAGATTATTGTACTTTGGGAATAAGTAAAAGGAGTTAACACCAGCAGATCATAGTGATGCATTTTATTTGGCATCTAGAATGACTACCAGGTTACTGAGTTTGACGCCTGGGAATTTGGCCTAAGTGATAAAGGATAACTTGGTTGAGATCTAAAGTGGGTCATTTAGTACAACTCCTTTATTTTATAAGTAATTAAAGTACATAGATCTTCAGTGATTTGTTCAAAGTTTTACAGTTGTTTGTGTAATCCTGAAAGGAATAGCATGTGACTCTTCTAACTTCTATTTCATCCTGTTTTCCAACATAGAGTATTATATTCAGCACCCAATTTTCAAACCACGCAAGATAACATAATGGGAAAAAAAAATAAGAGTTCCTACTTCCTAATTGTTCCATAGAAGGATTTGGGTGCTATGCATCAGACAATGACAGATTTGCCATTTGAAGATGTTATCTAAAATTTATGAGACAATTATTATAATCTAATCATTTTATTTTTAGGAATAAAAGTTTAAAATCTATCTAATTTTGTAATGCAAAAAATCATGACACTTTCTCTTGGTGATATATCATTTATCATCAGATGTAAAGAAATAGTGAAGTTTTATGTTTAATAATAAGGCAGCTCTTCTTGTGTAATGTCAGATAAGAAAATTTAAAAATCAAATTGCTTTCAGTAATTGCCTTGGCAACTTTGCATACATCAAAATGAGCATGGTGGAAATTTAAAATAGAAGGAAGAGTTCAGAGTAGGCATTTTAGAAAATATACAGATAGATTTCTAGTGTGTGTGTGTATGTGTATGTGTGTGTGTGTGTGTGTGCATGCCTTTCCCTGGCCTGAGAGAGTATAGACCACAAAATTAATGATAAGAAAATCTATGCCATTAATTTAGCATAACCAGTAACAAAATACAATCCTATTCGTGAAAATAATGCAATACCCATGAAGTCATGATTACTCTCTGCAGCCACGCCAGTTGATGGAACTTGGGGGAAGCACCAAGTTCTTAACTATTAAAATGCTTCACCACTTCTACCAATGAAGAATGGAACTGGTAAAAGACACATTTTCTATATTTTAGACTTAAAAGTTAAAACCACCTCTGTGGTAAAAATTTTATTAGAAGTGCTCTCACTGTATTTCATAAACTTTCCACAAATAATTCTGTTTTCTCTTTCTCAAACAAAACTGCTTAGTCTTCTCTCTTCCTATGACTGCAAAAGCGATGTGTTCACTCATCTGAACTTAACCACAGGTGTTGCACTCTGGCAATATTTGTCTTAATAGGTACCTTTCCTTGCTCCAAACAAGTACTCCTTTTAAGTCAGTCTCTTTCCACATGCTCTGTCTACAAACATATCTTCCTGGCTAGTTAATCCCACTTTTATTTTTTAATTAACCACCCTACAGGCACCAGCTAATTACGAAACACTCAAAGTTACCCATGTATCATGATTCCTCTGTTCTGTGACTCATTAGCTCACTAAACATTGAATAATCACAGACATTAATTTCAAATAAGAAAAAACTTACTTCTAAAGGTAATACATTCTTTTCATTTTGTTTCTCAATTCCATTTTAATTCCTTCTGTGATCTTGCCTCATCTTTCTAACCCAAGCATTTCCTAAGCCATAAAGTTTGGAAAGCATTATGAATCAAAGGCCTGGTGTTAGACCATGCTGGCCCCAAAACGTCATGCTACCTTGAGTCTCACCCTTTGTAAATGGAGTTACTTGGCTGGAAAATTGGTTCTTAACTTGGATATAGATACTAGAGAGAAATGATTAAGAATATTGCAATGCAATACACTAGCAGAGAAATAACTATATAATATGGCTTGTGATGAAATTCTAAAACCCTCTTGAGACAATCTAGCATGCATAGAACCAGATGTTTCCGAAATACCTTCCCTCTTTCCCTATTGAGATTAATTGGTCTGGAATTATTTCTTTAAACCTTCAGCTTTATCATCTCATGATTCTATAAAGCACATTTTACATGTAAATACAGTCTGTTTACAACCACCATCACACAGACACCAGTAAATAGCACTGTAAATCCTTTCATACAAAGAAACATTAATGAATTAATTATTACATTAATTAACTTCATAAGTCTCATATGTTGCCAACTCATGCAGAATAATTTCCAGTAGGTTTTACAGATTAAACAAAAACAAAGCTCAAAAAGTTAAATAACTTGCCCAAGGTCACATAGCCAGTAGTTAAACATATGGTCAAGTCGTAGCAAAGTCCATGTGTTTTTCATTCCATTCCACTGACCTCAAGGAGCTCCTGGGTTACAGAAGGAAATGTACAACCAAGTAAATAGTTGTAAAATGAAGAACAAGAAGGTGTTTTGCTATGAAGTTGTTTGGTGTATCCTCTCCCTCTGAGACCCTCCTGAGTCCAAAAAATAACTGAATAAAATATTTTTTATTATTTTAATCACTAGACTTTCTTTTAAAGTAGAAGTTGTTTGAGCAAGCCATAAAATTTATTATGGCTTATGAAGATTTATTTGCTGATGGTTTAAAATGTAAATATATTTGGCCTGAAGAGTAACTTTAAAAAAAAAGGTATTTTTACTTGGAGAAAGAATCTCAATATGCAAATTTTTCTGTACCCCTCTGGCCACCCTTGAAACAAGCAGATTGACTGGCCTCTGCCTGCCTGATCACTTTCCCAATGAGAGTCAGACTGTGGGGGAGAAGGAAGGCTCATTAAGGCCTCTTAACAGAGCAAGCTAAAGCAACAAGTCTCATCTTTGGCCCATGTTACTGCTATTTTGCATTCTGAGCCCTGTGTTGGAAGTTCTCTTACTTATTAAAGCACTTAATGAACAGATTCCATCTTTCTTCAGAGCAATTGCTGTAGGGACAGCACATCCTGCCCCTTCCTTCTCAGCCATCATTGTCACCCTATTGTGCATAGAATGGTCGAAAATGAAATTCTCAACTCTCCTATTTGACTTGAAAGCTTCCTGTTTTTATTCTACTATTCCACTGGTTTGCAGAGGAAGAAAAGGAACATTCAGATTTATCTGTCTTTATTTGACAGCATACGTGTGGCTGCTTCTGTATAAAGTTTACTCATGGAGAAGAAAATAGCCTGTACAAGTATTAGTTCTCAAACCAAAAAATTATTTTTCACTAGTTATACCTAAAGGTTATAACTTAGCTAAATATAAAAGGCAAGGAAGCGTGAAACAGAGAGGAATGAGCCATGGTTAAGGGTAGAAAACTTCTGAAGATGTCATGGAGAAGATGACATTACATTTGGGATCAGAAGGGAAAAAAAAAAAAAAAAGAATAAGAATGTTTAAGCAAAGCAGGGCAGGAAATAAAGTCCATGCCAAGGAAATAGCATGTGTCTGGATAAGGCAGTTTTAAGAGTTTATATAGGAATTTGATCTCTGGGTTTATCAGGCAGGAGGGGAGGTATTCCAAGATGGAGTAAGTGAATGCCAAATTATAACTCCCACCCTAAGAAGACAAAAACTTCACCACAAGGTTATTTGTAATAGATTTCCTTTTCTGATTTTGATCAGTCAATAAGAAAACATGAATGAAGTAACAGAGGACGGGTTCCTGGTTGTATGACTAGAAGCATTGATCTTTTTCTTAATTCAAACAAACTATGCTTGACTCTCCTCTTAAATATTTGCTTCCTGAATAAAAATTTAATTATTTAAAGATAGTTTACTCTAAAGGTACTTTTGTGCATAGCCTTATACTGTCACATTTTTCCCTATGCAATTTTCTCATAAAATTAGAGGCAAACTGCAAAAACGCAAAGCATCCAAAACAGAAAACAGGAAATTCTTCTTAAGCAAATATGTCATTAACTCATTAAATTCACCACTGCTTGAGAACATTGAAGTGGCCTAGAATATTTTAAAATGAGATCATAAATTTATATAAAGTAAACTAGATTTTAAAGTTGTAACTTTATAACAACTCAAACAAAACATAAATCCTTATGCAGAAAAATCCAGATTTATCAGGAAATATATCAGGGACTAAAATGTCTTCTGAAATTATACTATAATTTCATAGTTTCTGCATAAAAGTTGAAAAACATACTTTTAAATTACTTATGATTTTTATCTTTTTCCCATTACTTCATTAAAATAATTGCCATTTATATAGTAGTGTTTACAGTCTACCATGTGATTTATTTACATATATTATAATATTTGATCTTTATAACAAAACTGATTTTTATAATAACATTGAGATGTTTATCATCATCTCTATTTTACAAATAATGGAACTAAGACTAAACAGGTTAAAGATTTATTCAGATTTATACCATAGTATAATAAAGACAAATTTGGGAAGCAGTCCTAGCATCTACTTTTTTATATAGAAAAAAGATTGTAAGACATTTTATGGGAAGTACATACAACTTAGATAAAGGTTATGTATTTTAAACTAATACAGAAAATACAGAAGATTATGTCTGGGAAGCAAATTTTTAAAATTTTACACTAAAAGTTACTTTAAATAAAGTCAACAGACAACAACTGAATTTGAAAAACATATTTATGATGCATTCTATAGACTGTGAATTTAGATCTAAAAGACAAATATAAACTAACAATGAGAAATCTAATACCTATTTTATTTATATCCATTTAAGTAGCAAAAATTTAGAAACAAGTACAAACACACCTATTGTTGGTTGGGACGTGAACATGTATTGGTAAGTGATATGTTTAAGACTGTACCAGAATCCATTAAAATTAATTATTCCATATGCTTTCAACAGAGCAATTGTGCAACTGTGGGTACATCCCATAATAATAAAACCAAGTATGTAAAATTGTATATACCAAAGATGTCTATCACAATATATAATAAATGGCAAATAAATGTTTTCATTCACTTTGAGGAATCACTAAATATACTGTGAAACATATCTAAAATAGAGTATTATACAGACATGAAAATATATTAATTGGAACTGTATTAGATTCAACATATTGGCATTTCAATGTGATATTGTTGAGTAAGGAAGCCAAGATGTAGAAAAGTAGGATAATATTTCTTAAAATAATATCTTGTTTTTAGCATTAAAAGAAGAAAAACAGTATTTGTGTATGTGAAAAGTATATATATATATGTCTATCTGTAACTGATTATATGAAAATTGAGGATCACAAGAACACATATCAATGAGAATTATGATGTGGATTATTAGAGGGGAGGGAGTGATTTGGGTTGAAAGAGACAGTGGTTGTGTTGAGGTAACAGGAAAATGTAAAACAATCTGCTTTTAAAAAATATAAATTTTGAAGAATTAAAAAAGTAATATGATAATTGCTACTGTCACAGTTATTTTAACAATAATTTATCATCTAATATTTTGTGTATAATGAAAAGAGCAAATTTTATTATGCTCAGAATGAAGATTTAATGTCAATGCGCTGCTGGACTTCTTGACAGGAATTGTAGAAATATATTTTAAAAAGCGGTGAAAATATAGTTTAAAAAACTTTAGACTACTAATGGGACACTAGTTTTGTCAGTTAATTACTTTTATCAAATAATATGACATTGTATAATTTTACCTATCCCAAACTTAATACCCCTTTCCAGGTCCCTATATAAGTTGTACAAAATCCCTGTTTCTTTTACCTTATTTTTATGACATTTTACTGTCTTTGCTGTAGGTTTTATAAGCTATTCTAGTTTCCACTTGTATCACGAGTAGAGATTAAACTCCTTTTAGACTTCTCCCCAGGTGAGTGAATCCTATCCTTGACTTTGCCTTATGAAAATACAGAACATTTATTCTTTAAGTCTTTACCATACATTTTTGTTTCTCATACACACCTTTACCCTAATACTTCCTTATGGCAAGGCCACTGTGGACAGATCCCTAGGTTTTGAAATTGTTTTGTCATACATTTTCCTAATTTTTATCCCTCCTTCTGAAATCCATACACTTTTCCTAAAGATATCTTCCATCTTTAGATTTTTGATAAAATGCTACTCTTTATAAGATTAAAGTCAGGTAGTGTACCTAATTTAGTCAGTGTGTTTCTTCTTGCGGTTTGATATATTATATATTTCCTTAAAAAACTTTGAAGATTTGGGGGATGAAAAACTTTGCAGAGGGAGGGTCACTTGAGCCCAGACCCTGTCTCTACAAAAACAAACAAACATGAAAAAAAAAACTACCTAGGTGTGGTGGGGTGTGCTTGTGGTCCCAGCTACTCAGGAGGCTGAAATGGGAGGATCACTTGGGCTCGGGAGTTTGAGACTGCAGTGAGCTATGATACTGCCACTGAACTCCAACATGAGCAACAGAGCAAGACCCTGTCAAAAGATAAGAAGAAAGAAAAGAAAGGGAAGAAAGAGAGAAAGAGAGAGGAGGGAGGGAGGGAGGGAGGGAAGGAAGGAAAAGGAAAATGTTTGGTTTTGGTTTGGTTTGGTTTGGTTTGGCTTGGTTTGGTTTGGTTTGGTTTGGGAGGGAGGAGGTTTGTTAGGGTTTGTGCCATCTAGGTCTGGTAGTAATATATTTATGCCTTTAAACTTTGGTAAAATAATACAAAAAATCCATAAGAACTTGGGAAAAGTAAATTTTAAAAACTCTTACTAAAGACATATGGGTCTAGGAATTTTATATATGTGAATAAAGCATGCATGTTTAAAATGTGAAATTAAAGGTCAAGTTTTCTCCAGAATAGCCAAATGTGCTTTCACTCACTTTTTATATGTCTACTTCAGTGTAACATCACGGAGATGGAATTTACAAGGACCTATACAAATTTCATCATGCCATAGCCTATGATGTTAGCAACTCAGATTGTCAGCTATTAAGATATTATGAGTCTTCCTCCTGTTCTTATTTTCATTTTTATAGAATGGTTATTATAGATAATATGTAAATGAAAAAGAAGGAAATGATGGACAAAGAAGAGATAAATAGTTGATCTAAATTTACATTTCACGAGAGCTACTTTGATGCCTATTTCATTGTTTGCTTTAATGATTCAAAAGCTAGAATTATGCATTCAAGGCAAAGTCATAGAGCATTGGACATCTGCTATGAATCTCTTCATATTATTATTTAAATCTGTGTATTCTAATATTGTTGTTTTAACAGTAACAAAAAATTGCTCTTTCATTGAGATAGATAGAAATATATAAAAGGCAGACTTATGAATATTACCTGCAGAATTTCAAGTTGAAAAAAATTGAGAGTAATTTTTATATATGTCAGTATTTTAAAAATTAAATAACCCATATCTATTTCATTTTCTTTGGTCAATAATGTTATGGAATAATTTTATTTCTTTCAACTTCTTGTTTTTCTATTTTTATTTTAGATTCAAGGGATATGTGTACAGGTTTTTTGCATGGGTAAATTGTGTGTTGTTGGGGTTTGGTTGCAAATGATCCTGTTACCAAGGTAGTGAGCACAGTACCTGGATAGGTATCCTTCCAACCCAGGTATTGAGCACAGTACCTGGATAGGTATCCTTCCAACCCAGGTAGTGAGCACAGTACCTGGATAGGTACCCTTCCAACCCACACCCCCTCCCCAAATCCCCTCTCCACCAAATCTGTCAAGAAATACTTTGTTGAATGTCACACAACCTCTGCTAGCTCCCTACCAAAAATAAAAAAGATCTAGAGAGAGCAAGAGGCAGAGCTGTGCTATTAGCTGTACTACGTAATGTTTTTTCTGGGTTTCACTTTCAGAGGGGTGTTAAATAGACAAATACTATCTCCATATGTGTGAGAACTTTCATGTGAAAAGACCCACCGTTTCCCCACATTTTCAGTACTAGCCCCGCCCTGTGACTTCCAGGAATTAAAATGCAACTCTATGATGAATGAGGCCATGTTTTCTTTTCTGTACTATCCTGTCTGCACATTTATGTACTTATTCTACACAACTCAATCACAAAATCAGGCTCTTCACAAATGAAGACAAAATGTATATTGAAGACTTCAATGCTATATTTTTACAGGTAGAAAAAACATTCTTACCTGAAGAATGTGAGTAGATCTGAAAGAGCCACATGTTCTAGTAATAAAAATAAGATTCTCTTTGAGATTCTCAAACATCAAGAAATGTATCCTACTACATCTTAAATAAATTGATTACACTGAAGTCATAAATTAAAAGAAACAGATTATTTTGGCTAAAGGAAATGAAGTCATTACATTGAAGAACTTCCAGCCATAAAAATGAATTAGTAGAGGCCCCGAAGATGAAGAACTTTGAATCTCTAGATATATGGTGAAATGGAATAGCACTCAGTTAATTCGTTTACTGCACTAAAACATTTGCATGAGTCTTATATGGGAAAATGAAAGTGACCAGCAGGTTCATTATATTTTTTGAGTCAATAACTAATGTTTAGATTGGGAAGAATAATCCATATCACAATAATTGCTTTTCATTTCTATTCACTCTCTTTGCAAAATATGCAAATATGTATTTCATCTTGTTTTATGCTGTGAAAAGTGTGAATCTATGAAAACCAAGGCAGAAGAGAAAAAGCTTTACCTTAAGTCCTGTACAATGATGATGTCTAGTAGACATTTATGACTTTTTAATTTTAAAATTTCTGGTCAGAAAACAAATGGTTTTCTTACCTACTGAATGGTTTCTTTATAAAACATTACTATAACTGTTTCTGCAAATGTGTGAATGTGTAGAAGGGATGTAGGTGGGAGATGTGTGGTAATTTTGCCATTTGCTTGCCTCCTGGTGTGCTGATTGGACCAGTGGATGTAGGTATTAAGTAAAAATTGAACACATCTTGTGCACAATTATAGGGATGAGTGGGTAACAGAACCTCTGATTCTCCCTCTACCACATGAAGTTTGACCACAAAGTTTGGAGTCGCATCATCACTCCTGTTGGAGGTATGTATGCTAATGTCACAGACTGAAAACAAGGCAGCATTGAATATGGTGCTCCTGCAGGGTGTCCTCCTGTTTCTCAGTGTGATTTCTTCTTCTTTCTTCTCCAGCTGGATATTAGTCCCAAGAAAGTCACCAGTTTCTTTCTCACAACAAAGAAAAACACTTGATGTTGAGAGGTTTAAATAATCCATCAGGATGGATAAATGAATTCTCCAAATGTATGCATTTTTAGAAACAGCTTTAATTCCTTTCACAGGCAAAGTAATCTTTTGAGGGGTAAATGTGTGCCATAGATAATATATTTTAGTCTATCTTAAGAATCATAGTCACTGCAACTTTTGGAACCATAAAAAAATTGAACTGATTCATTTACTAAAATGTCTTTTCTTTTCCTACCTTTATGCTGAACCTACTTTTATATTTATTGTAATATACTTTAAATAGCAGGAAATTGTTATGATAATACAGAGCTGCTTTTTAAACAACATTTTTAAAAGTTTTAGACAACCTCATGATTTTACAAAGGAGGTGTTGCGTGTGTGAAAGACAAACCCACCACCATCAGATCAGAATGGTTTATGTAACTCAGATCATTTCAGTGTGCAAAAAAAAAAACTCTTCTGCAATATAGTAGAGTCGTAAATACATGACTATGCTATTTCCTAAAAATAGAAGTGGCTTCAATTAAATTATCAGAGAGGCAGTAAGTCAGAATATTCTTAGAGTTCACACACATCATATGATCTATGTGAAGGAAGATTTTAAAAATAGAAATTTGGCTCACGAGAGCCAAACTGTTCCCACTGCATTCACTTATAAATGTAGCATTAAGGGGAAAAATTACCTCCACCTACTCAACGTTTTATGTCATGTGTGTGCACGCTTGCATGCATGCAAATTTGTATTTGTGAATTCAGAAAATTTGCAGAAGTCTGTATATTTAGAGAATTCACAGAAATGTGTGAATTTATCTTTATGTGTGTTTACCTTGTATATTTGACTTCAGTTTGCACTGATCAAAGATAAAGAGTTACCAATAAATTTCATGGAGATATTTTATTTTATGAGAGCTGCAAAATTACATTAAAGAGCAATGACCATCTTTTTCATTCAGTCTACTGAGATGAACCCTTTGCAAATGATTGAAGTATCCATGCCTCATATGCTGAAGCGTCTGAAACTATGCCTGTTTTTGGCATGGTATTTTACTGTAACATTTACAGGATTGCAGTGCATTAACTATTAGACAAGTTAGCATGGTCTTATTTTCAGATATATGGATGGAATCCATTCTATGTGTAAAAACAGAATGGGATTAATTCATTTTCAAATTAATGAAACACAATCCAGGTAGAATTTGAATCCTTAGATATCATATGCCCATTAAAAACAGGAAAGATGATTCTTCTGAATAATGACAGCAGATATTACATAATTCATAGATAAATCCATTAAATTAAAAAAATCAGTTAACCATTTTAACCATTTGCACTGTTCAGTTTCGCATGTGTGCTTATTTTCATAATTAATTTGATTCATTCAAGTGCACATTCAGTGTGATATTTTTGGAATTAAAACCACACTTTTTTTTCTCACAGTATACATTTTGAGAAATCACATCATTGTAACTATATCAAACTTCAGGAAGGAATGTTGGGAAGATTTTGATCTGTGGAAGGAATAGAATGTCAAGAATACGACAACTTTTCCTTCGAACTTAGAGATAGATAAAAGTATATTCCTGGGATACAGCAAAACCATTAATGTAGCCTTTTGAAAACAAAATATATGCACAATATTTGCATGGCAGTTATCATAGAGGACCATTTGGAAATTGTCTCTGAGATGAGCTTTAGATTTGATACTATTAGCACAGCATTTGTTTTCAACATGTTCTATGGGCATTCATCAGCAAAGGGACATCTTACGATACAATAATTTATTTATAAAACCCCTAAAGTAGAATTTACACATAAGAAATTTCTAAAAGAGGAACGATAATTGTGAAATATTGGATTTCAATTTAACTGTATTAGAAAATATCTCACTTTCCTTGATTACAATATATATCATTCTTTAAAAAGACGTTTATAGAACTGTCATTCTAGAAAATGTTAGGAAGTTTCATATAACCATACGTAGCTTAAACACACCGAAGTTAACACTGCTAAAAGATAAATGTAGGTACATTAAAATTCTAGAGTTCATTTGAGCAGACATAGATTCATGAATTGGGCAATACCAGAAAGCACGTGGTTGGGGCTTCACCAATGGGAAAACTTTTTCTTTTTTTTTTGAGACTCAGTTTCACTCTTTGTTGCCCAGGCTGGAGTGCAGTGGCGTGATCTCAGCTCTCTGCACCCTCCACCTCCTGGGTTCAAGCGATTCTCCTGTTTCAGCCTCCCGAGTAGCTGGGATTACAGGCGCCCGCAACCATGCCTGGCTAATTTTTATATTTTTAGCAGAGATGGGGTTTCACCATGTTGGCCAGGCTCGTCTCGAACTCCTGACCTCAGGTGATTGCCCACCTCAGTCTCCCAAAGTTATAGGCGTGAGCCACCATGCTCAGCCAGGGGAAAACTTTTATACAATGTTTATGGAAGCAAGACAAAGGAAATATTTGATTGGTTAAAGTGGAACAGTAGCCCCACAAGTTTCCAGTTAGAGGTTAGTTGGCAGTTTCTGATTGGTAAAGCTTAAGTTTCTTTTTTCTAGGATGTTATTTACATTGAGTTGGGTTTCAGTTTACTCATGTGGGGACCCAGGCTGCTGGAGCCACTTTGATCTTATGCCCCTGACACAGTTAATTACTTTTTGGTGACAACTTATAGGGAAGTAATCAAAGAATTTTGGGGGAATTAATTTATTAGATGTCAGATACTAGTTATAGCACTCAAGGTTTTCAGGTTAGCCTTTAAATATGAGGCTACCTCTATGAGATTAATATTATGCTATGCATCCTTTCACTTTCTGTACCTTTATATATCTTCTTTCTCTTTGTAGAATTCTTCCAAGTAATTTTAGATTATACTTTTCTGGAATTAATAAAGTGAGACAATGAAGCATCTTCTTTGTGGAGTTGTTTGACATTCTTCTTTTGACATTTCCAATAGTTTCAAAGTTTAGAATGTACTGCCTTATACTTCAATGGGTTAATAAATCTCACTCAAAAACTTTTAGAAATGGATCTTCTTATCTCTCTCATAATTTGAATACAGTAACATGCCGCTTAACAATGGGGATGTTCTAAGATACACATCATTAGGCAATTCTGTGATTGTACTATCATCATTGAGTATACCTACACAAACCTAGATGGTATAGCCTACTACACTTAGTCTATATATCATAGCCTATTGTTCCTATGCTACAAACCTGTACAGCATGTTACTGTACTACATGCTGTAGGCAATTGTAAACACAATGGTAAACATTTATCTAAAAATATCTAAACATAGAAAAGGTACAGTAAAAATAGGTATTATAATTTTATTGGACCACTGTCTTGTATATGTGGTTCATCACTGGCTGAAACATCATTATGTTGTGCACAGCTGTATTTAAATAGAACAAGTTAGTTATAATGCTGATGGTAGGATGTTGTTTTATAATAATGGATTTCACTGACTTTTGACTCTGGTTCCTGGAAGGGGCTTTTTGTCTTTGTTATTCCTAAGCCCCTTGGGTCACATGTGAGTTTATATTAATGAAGTGACTCATAGTAAGCCTCTATGATAGCTTCAGGCTGTGGTTGGTCACCAGAAAAACAAACCACATGATTAGATAGTTGGAATTTTGAGCCAGCCCAACCTCTACGGGAATGGGGAGGTAGAGATAGAGTTCAATCACAAGACCAATGATTTAATCAATTATGCCTATGTAATGGAATCCCAATTAAAAGTCTAAACACTCCAAAACTCAGAGGAAATTCTGGGTTGCTGAATATATTAATGTTCCAGAAAGGTGACGTGCCCTGATTTATAGGGGAAGGTATTTAAGCTCTATGTCAGGACCCCTCCAGACCTTACATTATGTGTCTTTTCATTTGGCTGTTCCCAATTTTTATACTTTTTAAGAAAAATATAATCATGTAATCATTGTAAGCAATTTGCAAAGTTCTGTTAGTCATTTTAGCAAATAACTAAACCTGAGGGTGGTTCTAGGATCCCCTGGATTTGTACTCTGATGATCACAAGTGAAGTTGGGGACCCCACCTCTGGCTGGCATCTCAAGTGAGAGCAGTCTCCTTGGGGACCATGCACATCAACCCTAGGTAGTTAGTGTCAGAACTGAATTGCATACATCAGTATATGAATATATATGGATATGTGTATGAATAAATCTAAAAGATGTATATGAAGACAAACTTTAAGTATTTGGAGACACAAAAGAAAGTAGAAAAAAAGAAAAGACATACCAGTGGTTTAATATAAGATAATTCACCAAGTTATAATGTTGAACATAACTGTGTATAATTATTATATGATTTCAATAAAAAATAATAGTAGAATTTTAAAGAAAAAGACAAGCTGCATTTTATATTAAGAAATCAAACAGATAATAACATTGAATGAAATTATAATAAAGAGAAGAAAGGAATTAGTTTCATCAAATAGTAAGTCATATGAACCTCTAATAATTATAGTGATTATGACTGTATTCCATATGTTTAAGAAGGATAAAGAAAACATGACTGTATGAAGAATAGACAGAGAATGTGTTTTAAAATATCCAAATAAAACTCCTAGATATGAAAATACAATGTTTCAAATTAAAAACAAATAAACAAAAACCACTACGTAACATTCATAGTGTAATAGATAGTGCAGAAGAAAATATCAATAAGCTTGAAACCATAGCAGTAGAAATTACTGAAAAGGAAACAGAAAGAAAAAGATGAGAATAAACAAACTCATAAAATAAGTGAACTTTTTTAGCAGCCTAAAGTATGTGTAATTAGTGTACATGAAGAACAGAGTGAGTAAGGGAATAGAAAAAAGCCCAAATTTGATTTTTTAAAAATCTAAAACATAATTCCCTGGGTGCAAAAAGTTCAGTAAAGCCCAAGCACAAGAAATATAAAGAAAATCAGAGCAAGGTACAATACAATCAAGAATTGGAAGACTCAATATTGCTAAGATATCACTTACCCAAAATACTGATCTATATATTCAATACAATTCCAATATTCCAGCTAAATGTTCTGAAATTAATACAACAGTTCTAAAATTAGATAGAATGGCAAAGGAGGTAGAATGGCCAAAATGGCCATGTAAAAGAATAACAAAGTTTGAGGACTTACAACCTGATTTCAAAAGTTACTATTAACCATAGTAACAACACTGTGTGGTAATGGCAAAAAGACAATCAAACAGAACACAGATTCTAGAGGTAGACACACACACATATAGTCATCATTTTTGACACAATTGCTAAGACAATTCAATGGCAGAAACAGACTTTTCATCAAATGATGGAACAATTTAATATTCATATGCAAATAAATGAATTATCTACATTCCCTACACCACTTACAAAAATTAATTCAAAATTGACCTTGAACCTAAAAACTATAAAATTAAAAACTGAAAACTACAGAATGTATAAGAAAAAACAAACAAGAAAATATTTATAACCATTTTGTTAGTCCATTTTCATGCTGCTGATAAAGACATACCCATGACTGGGCAAGTCACAAAAGAGAGATTTAATGGACTTACAGTCCCACTTGGCTGGGGAGGTCTCACAAGCATGGCGGAAGGCAAGGAGGAGCAAGTCACATCTTACACGGGTGGCAGCAGGCAAAGAGAGACATTGGAAAGGGAAACTCACATTTTTAAAACTAGCAAATCTTGTGAGACTTATTTACTATCATGAGAAGAGCACAGGAAAGACCCACCCTCATGATTCAATTACCTCTCACTGGGTCCCTCCAACAATACATAGGAATTAAAGATGAGAGTTGGGTGGCAACACAGCCAAACCATGTCATTCTGCTCCTGGCCCCTCCCATTTCTCACATTCTCACATTTTGAAGCCAATCATGCCTTACAAGCAGTCCCCCAAAGTCTTAATTCATTTCAGCATTAACTGAAAAGTACACAGTCCCAAGTCTCATCTGAGACAAGGCAAGTGCCTTCTGCCTAGGAGCCTGTAAAATTAAAAGTAAGTTAGTTAATTCCTAGATACAATGGGGGTTCAGGCATTTGGTAAATACAGCCATTAAAAGTAGAAGAAATTAGCCAAAACAAAGGGGCTACAGACCCCATGCAAGTCTGAAATCCAGTAGGCCATCAACTCTTAAAGCTCCAAAATGAGCTCCTTTGACTCCATGTCTCACATCTAGGTCACACTGATACAACAGGTGAGTTCCCATAGTCTTGGTTCTCCACCCTTGTGACTTTGCAGGGTACAGCCTCCCTCCTGGCTACCTTCATGGGCTGATGTTGAGTGTCTGTGGCTTTTCCAGGCACATGGTGCAAGCTATTGGTGGATCTACCAGTCTGGGATCTGGAGGACAAGGACCCTTTTCTCACAGCTTCACTAGCAGTGTCCTATTAGGGACTCTGTGTTGGGGCTCCCATCCCACATTCCCCTTTCGCACTGCCCTAGCAAAGATTCTCCATGAGGACCCCACCACTAGAGCAAACTTCTGCCTGGGCATCCAGGCATTACCATACATCTTCTGAAATCTAGGCAGAGGCTCCCAAACCTCAATTCTTGACATCTGTGCACTCACAGTGTCAGCACCACGTGAAAACTGCTTGAGCCTTGCACCATCTGAAGCCATGGCCTGAGCTCTACATTGGCCCCTTTCAGCCATGGCTGCAGCAGCTGGGATGCAGGGCACTAAGTCCCTAGGCTGCACACAGCACGAGGACCTTGGGTGAGGCCCACAAAATCACTTTTTCCTCCTAGGTCTCCAGGCCTATGATGGAAGGGACTGCTGCAAAGGTCTCTGACATGACCTGGAGACATTTTTCCCATTGTCTTGGTGATTAACATTGAGTTCCTTGTTACTTATGCAAATGTCTGCAGCTGGCTTGAATTTCTCCTCAGAAAATGGGATTTTCTTGTATATTGCATTGTTAGGCTACAAATTTTCCAAACTTTTATGCACTATTTTCATTTTGAAACTGAATGCCTTTAACAGCACCCAAGTCACTTCAAATTTTTTGAAGCGAATGTTTTGCTGCTTAGAAATTTTTTCCATCAAATATCCTACATCATCTTTCTCAAGTTCAAAGTTCCACAAATCTCTAGTGAAGAGGCAACATGCCACCAGTCCATTTGCTAAAACATAACAAGAGTCACCTTTGCTTCAGTTCCCAACAAGTTCCTCATCTCCATCTGAGACCACCTCAGCCTGGATTTTATTGTCCATATCATTATCAGCATTTTGGTCAAAGGTATTCAACAAGTCTCTAGGGAATTCCAAACTTTCCCACATTTCCTTGTCTTCTTCTGAGCCCTCCAAACGGTTCCAACTATTCCTGTTACCCAGTTCCAAAGTCACTTCCATATTTTTGGGTATTTTTTCAACAACACCCCCCAACTCTACTGGTACCAGTTTTCTGCCTTAGTCTGTTTTCATGCCACAAAGACATCCCTGAGACTAGGCAATTTAGAAAAGAAAGATAAATTTAATGGACTTACATTTCCATGTGGCTGGGGAGGCCTCGCAGTCATGACAGAAGGCAAGGAGGAGCAAGTAATGTCTTACATGGATGGCAGCAAGCAAAGAGACAGCCTGTGAAGAGAAACTCCTGTTTTTAAAACCAGCAGGTTTAACCTCCCACCAGGGGCCTCCCACAATACACGGGAATTCAAGATGAGATTTGGGTGGGAACACAGCCAAACTATATCAACCATGGTTTAGACAAAAATGATTGAGACACAAACCCAAAAACATGATTTATCCAAGAACAAATGGAATAAATGATCTTTGTTAAAAAGTAGGTACCTCTGCTCTTTGAAAGACATTGGTAAGTAAGAGAATTAACAGACAATCCACAAACTGGAAAACATATTTTCAAATGAGACAAACAAAAGTTCTATATCCAGGATATATACATATATATATATATCTGTGTGTGTATATATAACTCTCAAAACTCAATTGTTTAAAAAATGCAATTTAAAAATGAGCAAAAAATTTATAGACACTTCACCAATGAAGATTACATAAAAATGGCAAATATGCACATAAAAGGTACTCTACATTTTATTTCATTAGGCTAATACAAATTAAAACCACAACCAGATACTACCACCCAACTGTTAGAATGGTTAAAATCAAAGAAACATCAATAATAAATACTGAGTAGAATAAGAAACACATTCCTGGTGGCTATGCAAAATTAGAGTTACTTTGGAAAATATTTTGGCAGCTTCTTATAAAATTAAGCATGTGCTCACCTTATAACTCAACAATCTGACCCTTAGGTATTACCCAAGCGCACTAAAAATCCTGTATGCAGTTGTTTACAGTGGTTTTAATTGTAATTGTCAAAGCTGGAAACAGCCCAAATATCCCTCAACTGGCAAATGGATAAAGTGTGGTACAAACAATAAATACTACTCAACAATTAAAAAGAAATGAACAGGTGATTCACACAGCAACATCATGGATGAGTCTCAAATGCATCATTCCAAGTGAAGGAAGCCAGTCTCAGAAAAATACATCCTCTATGATTATTTCAAGAGGGCATTCTGAAAAAGGCCAATAGAAATTTAGACATATTAGCTATGGTTCTAGACACATGCTTTTATAAGGTAAAATCAATGTAATAAAAATAAAAACAAGTAACAGTAATGATGATAAGAAAAATATAACCTTAAGTTTATGTAATATTGTATGGCTTTCAAAGTTATTTATTCCTCACACCTCTGGGAATTTGGGTATATCTGAATCATTGTGCTTTAACAGGATTCTGCTATAATTCAACAAAGTTGCCTCCAGAGCTTCGTTTTCATGGTATATCCCTGCAATCCATCATCTAAGAGAATCTCATGCCATCAACAATGATTTATAGCAATATCAACAAGGATAAAGCTAATTGATATTATCAAACATGTTATTCTCTCATTGTTTGCAAAACAACAAAGGGAAAATACTTATGCATTAAGAACAAAATTTATCTTTGCATTGACTGAAATGCAAGAAGTCACATACACACTGCACTAAATTTAGTAATGCTACCCTAAGCAAGTACTCAAACTTGGGAAATAATGAAGTGACTAAAGCTAGGTGGAAAACAAAGAACCATATTTTTAAAAAGTCTATACATATGAGCTAACCTCTGACTGACCTATTCCCTCAAGCTATATGCATTGCAATATATCTTCACTGTGTCAGATTTTCAATATCACATGGGTTATTAGAATTTGTGTCTACAGCAACCCAAATGTTTGAGACCAAACTGAAAGAAATATTTTAAG
Source organism: Papio anubis (assembly GCF_008728515.1). NCBI lineage: Eukaryota > Metazoa > Chordata > Mammalia > Primates > Cercopithecidae > Papio > Papio anubis. The sequence goes on from NC_044981.1 coordinate 122,362,876, forward strand.
GACAGAGTGAAGAGAGGCCTTTATGGTTATAACCAGTCTGTCTTCAGCTATTCTGAGCTATTTTGGATGTAAGATTTTAACCTTGCCTTTGATTTCTTATTTTATCTATACATTTGAAATACAGTTTTCACACACACACACAAATCAGAAATATAATATATTTGCATATGTCTTGCATTTTCAAATAGATTTCACAAATGAATTTCTAGCGAAAGTTTGAAAAATACATGAATATATACATAAACACGAATATAAATAACACTGGCACTCTGGTACATTTATGTTGAATGTGTTTACATCTATTTTTTTCATAGGCATCTATCATATTTCCATGATGATGTTGTTTTAAGGATAAAAGGAAGCAAACATGTTCTGGCAATGCAATTAAACCACCAAACACGAAGATACCTAAACATATCAATTGGCAACATAGCATTACCACGAGGTAACTGTTCCAACATCTGCAGCTCTGAAGTTAATCATGACTCTAGCAAGAGCCTCCTCCTAATGTGCTGCATGAGAGAAGTACTAATTAATCATTAAGTGGCCTTACATCATAAAGGGCTTCTGCTTCTGTTTCAAATCAACTGGAGTGGTGCAGAGCAGCAGTGGCAGTAGCAACAGCACCAACTCCAAACATTAAACATGATGTGGAAAGTGTGGATTACTGAAACTGAGAGAACCACAGTTTGGAACTGATACTTGAATTGTTTAACAAATAAGTACCCAACCTCATTTTACTGATTGACAGGCTGTATGGGCTACTTGCCAGGAGTGTTTTCTAATTTGCACTAACAGGAGCTAAATTTTCCTTGATTGTGGAAGTGTGAGCTCTTAAGACTTTCCGCCTTGTATCATGATGGAATATGATATGCTAAGATCAGTACTTTCTACCAGGTTTGTCTTTAAAATTGAGGGCATAACCCAGTACTTGAGAGGTTACATTTGATCACTCCACACAATATATATCCTCAGAAATAGTAAGTAAGGTAATCATACTATCATGATGATAATGTACTCCCCTGAAAATATTCTCACTCACTTATTTTATGCTCCCATTATTAGAGATTTGGAAAATATATAATAGATCACAGATGAAAATAAAAATTTCCGCCTGGTGCTGCGGTTCATTCCTATAATCTCAGCACTCTGAGTGCCCAAAGCAGGCAAATTGCTTGAGCTCAGGAGTTTGAGACCAGCCTGGGCAACATGGCGAAATTGATCGCTACAAAAAATGCAAAAATACTAGTGGTGTGATGGCACATGCCTGTAGTCCCAGCTACTCGGGAGGCTGAGGTAGGGAGATTGCTGGAGCCTGGGAGGCAGAGGTTGCAGTGAACTGAGATTGCGCCCCTGCACTCCAGCCTGAGTGACAGAGCCAGATCCTGCCTCAAAAAAATTGAATTTGTAATAGCCACCAATCAAAGAAGCTCTGTGTTAAAATTTCTCTCTCTCTCTCTGATATATATATATATATATACACACACATACACACACACACACCAGATATATATATATAAACCCCTCTAAACATGTGTGTGTATACATATATATGTTCCTTAAGCAATCAGTGATATATGTATCTGATATATATATCACTGATATCATATATATATCAGTATATGTATGTGTCTGATATATATATCACTGATATCATATAAATATCACTGATATCATATATATATCACTGATATCATATATGTGTATCACTGATTGCTTAAGGAATCACCAGTTGCTTAAGATATATATATCACTGCTTAAGGAACATATATATGTATACACACACATATTTAGAGGGGTTTCTTCATCTAACAGAAATATCCAACCTTTCCATGTGGGTGAACTAGGACACAGAGAAACTTAGTGATTTCCCCACGTACGTATGATTATTACATGGCAGAACCTGGATTTTAAATCCCACAGGCATATGTTGCTATAGACTTTCTCATACAAACACACATCTGTATGCAGTGGATATTCCAAGCAATGCCAAGGCCAACACGGCCAGAAATCTAACATTTCCCAGCTTTCTTCTATCCAAGTATTCCCAGGACTCCTGCGTCTGCGTAAAGTGATCCGTTATATCAGACCTTTTTGATGTTCCCTGCTTCTATTTACTGGGCGAGAGCAAGAACTGAGGTTTGTTTGTTTGCCACTGCTGACTGCTAGGTAGTTCTCCCTACTTCACCTAGTTTCTGTCGTCAATGTCCTTGGTTACTCTTTAAGTGGGCCCAAGGTTTTGCCCTTGAAAATTCTGAGATCAGCCACAACACTGGTTGCTAAAGGGATTGCTGGAGAGCCTGAGGAAACCCAAGTCACCTGACAGTTCTGTGCAAGATCTTCCCCGTGCAGCTCCATGTAGTTCCTTGGGAACTAAGGGAAGATATTCATTTCTTCAGGGTGAAGCTCACTCAACTTATGCTTCTTGTCAAAGTCATCAGTTCCACCTTCCCTTTTTTAGTAACGGGACGCACATGGAGACCACCACTGTCTTTTCCAGAAGCTCCTCAATCTGGGTTGCCTTAGTTCATAGTAATAGTATGAACATCAAAGAATAAGAGGTCAGGATCCTGCCTTGCTCATTCCTTGAGCAGATCCTTGTACCTTAAGAAAGCAGAGATACAAGAAGGGCAAGGTGTCTCACGCCTATAATCCCAGCACTTTGGGAGGCTGAGGTGGATGGATCACATAAGGTCAGGAGTTCAAGGCAAGCCTGGCCAACACAGTGAAACCCCATCTCTACTAAAAGACATAAATTAGCTGTGTGTGGTGGCAAGTGCCTGTAGGCCCAGCCACTTGGGAGGCTGAGGCAGGAGAATCACTCGAACCCAGGAGATGGAGGTTGCATCTAGCCGAGAACGTGCCACTGCACTCCAGCCTTGGTGACAGAGCGAGATCCTGTCTCAAAAAAAAAAAAAAAAGAAAAAAATTGTTTCTGTGTTTTTTATACTGTTATTATAGTATCTTGCTACAAGCAGTCTTCCTGAGGCTACTACAACTCTTGCTGCACAGGTTGTAAACTTTGTGAGAGCAGAGATATTTGCAAATAAGATCAAAGTCCTATATCTGAGAATATATATAAATATCTCACAAACCTGAAATTTTTAAAAATAAAATTTAAAAATAGGCAAAATATATGAACAGATATGTCACCAAAAGGATACATACATGTCAAATAAGCACATGAAAAAGTGTTCAATATTATCAGTCATTAGGGAAATACAAATTAAAACCACTATAATGAGATATCACTATGCCCTATTAAGATAGCTAAAATTAAACAGACTGAGAATGAAGTGTTGGGATAAAGCTGAGCCACTTAGAACTCTCATGCATTATTTTTGGGAATTCCAAAAGGTTAAAATCATCTTGGAAACAATTTGGAAGTGTCTTAAACAGTTAAACATACATCAAAAATAGGTCATAGTTGTTCCGTTCTTAGGTATTTCCCCAAGACAAATGAAGGCATATATCTAATCCTGGCATCTCAACTGTCCCTTCTAAAACTCCAATGAAGCAGGTAAAAGGACCATACCCCCTTCCCAGTGTGGCTAGGATCTGCACCTCACCTCCGTTTTGTGACCAATTTTTCCCAGTAAAGGTTGTAACTTTTACACAAATGTTTATAAGAGCTTTATCAGTAATGATCACAAACTGGAAACAACCCAAGTTCCCATCAACAGGAAAGCGAATCTACCCTTTGTGGTCTATATATATAATAAAATATTATTCAGCAATAGAAAGAAATAAACTACTGATATACTCAATCACATGCATAAATTTCAAAACAAAAGCATTGAATGAAAAAAGCCAGATAAAAACACAGCACACATTCTAAGATTCTACTTATTAAAAATTCTAGAAAATGCAATCCAATCTATGGTGAAATAATGTTGATCAGTGTTTTCCTGGAGGAGAACGTGGGAGGGTGAACGTGGTGACAGTGAAGGATTAAAAACTGTATAAGGGAAATATGGGAGGATAATGGATCTATTCACTATCTTGATTGGGGTGATGGTTTCACACATGCATACATATGTCAGAACCCATAGGATACATAAAAGATATGTGCAGTTTATTGCACTGTATGTATATCTACGCAGATCTTTTTTTTTTTTTTTTTTTTTTTTTCATTTAAAAGCCATCGGGGGTGGGGCGCGGTGGCTCAAGCCTGTAATAGCAGCACTTTGGGAGGCCGAGATGGACAGATCACAAGGTCAGGAGATTGAGACCATCCTGGCTAACACGGAGAAACCCCCGTCTCTACTAAAAAATACAAAAAACTTGCCGGGCGAAGTGGCAGGCGCCTGTAGTCCCAGCTACCCGGAGGCTGAGGCAGGAGAATGGTGTAAACCCGGGAGGCGGAGCTTGCAGTGAGCTGAGATCCCGCCACTGCACTCCAGCCTGGGTGACAGAGCGAGAATCCGTCTCAAAAAAAAAAAAAAAAAAGCCATCATTCACTGATTCTTTGGATCCTCCCGCTTTGTCCTTGTACCCCATGTTACACAGCACTGTTTTAGTTTCCTTTTGTTTTAGAAATTCTTTCTCTTCTAATGTCTTTTAACAGGTTATAGTATGTTAAAGTCAAGTTCATGTAAAGTTCATGAAGATTAAGTTTCAGATATCCCACGTGAAGAAATTCTTCACAAAGAATTGCACCTAATTTGAATTTATAATTTTATATTTATTTTATTCTTTTGTAATCTCATTATTACACAAGTTTCACACCCTACAAATCCTAGACTATCTTCTGGCTGAATTTCTCTTGGGTATTATAGTAAGCAATTAAATCACTGAGTTAAAGGGCGTATTAGTGCTCAATTTTATAAAATACTGCCAAGTTGTTTTTCAAGGTGATTGTTTCCATTTTAACACCTATCAGTGAGATGAAATTGCACCCGAGATCCCATTGCTCCAGGTCTTTTTCAGCACTTGGTGTTTTCAGAGTTAATTTTAAACTCTATTTCTGATAATTACTTGGATTTTCTATTTCTATAGTCTGTTGTTTCTTTTTATTTTGAAGGATAAAATTTGGTCTCCTTTCATGCTTGTGTTTAAAAGTGATAGACATTGCACATGAAAAAATTGTAGATAACTTAAGACTCTACATAATCTTAAGTTTCCTCAAAAAGGATTCGATTTACCTGTTGTAAACCATTAGTTCAGTGTGAGTGTCTTTTCTCTTACATCTGTCATAACAGAACACCAAAGAATGGGTAGCTTACAAACAACATAAATTATTTTTTACAGTTCCTGGGGCTGAAAAGTCCAAAATCAAGGAACTGGCAGATTCAGTGGCTGGTGGGGGCCTGTTTCCTGATTCAAAGACAGCCTGGCCATCTTCTGACTGAGCTCTTATACAGCAGCAGAAGGGAGAGAACTCTCTGGAAGATCTTTTCATCTTCTGTTGTTTATTTAGAAAAAAACAGGTATCTTTAATGGAAAATCTACCCAGATGTTACATCCAACTCTCTGTGGGATTTTTTGTTTGTTTTTCTCCTGGATATTGGTCTGCAATTCTTCATTGTCTTGTTACTTAACTTATGTTCTTCAAAAGGACATATGTGGACGTACTTGTTTTTGTCTACTCTTGAAGTTGTTCTAAGTTAGAGTGGTCTGAATTAGGTAGCCTATCAGTATAGAAAGATTAGCTCCATTTGGTATTTTTAAAGTAAATTTGTTTATTGACATATAACACGTGCATACACAAGTATACCAATCGTATATAGCCTGATTAATTTTCACAAAGTAAACATTCTTGTGTAACCAGATCAAAAAATATAATGTTTCCTGCACTTGAGAAATATCTCTTATCCTCCCTGTGTCTCTACCCACCAAGGTAACCACTGTCTTGATTTTTAATACCATAGATTATTTTCACCTGTTTTTGAAATTTTTAGCTCAGGGCAAAATATGATTAACAAAAAACCTGCCACTGTCAAGGTAATGCTCTTTATATCAAGAGAGACAGATACAAAGGCGGAAAGTCAGACTAGAAATGATCTGAGAATTATGGCTAGGAAAGTATTGTAGGATTGTTATTAGCACATGGAATGGACTGGAATCATAAATATAACAAATATTATAATTTTGAAAAAATTGACCTGCCAATCAAAACACAAGTCTGGACTAAAAAGTTCTATATCTGCCCCAGATTTAACCTTCATGCAATAGAAAGTGAATTGGGAAAGCTGCTCAGCTCCCAATTAGCTCATTTCCCCCAGTGTTTATTTCAGATGGGTTCAAGGAGGATAATGGAAAAGAAATGGTATTCCTGCAGTAGAAGCAGCAACCATTAAGAACATGGACAAGTGAGCACAATTAGGTGGCATTTAAGGAACAATCTCTATTCCCAGAGTAACAAGTCCTCACATTACCTAGTTCAATGGGATTTGAAAAATACTATCTACCAGTGACTATTTTGTGACACTCATTCTTCCTCTTCCCACATTGTAGTGTTTCCTGTGGATCTAGTCCTTATACTGTCACTTTATAGTGTTGACTACCCAATGGGCAGACAACTTCTCTCTGCGGTTTATTAGTTTCTAGACCTAGAGATGCCACTTCCAAATTTGGTGCAGAAAATAATGCATATCACCCAGACATCCTTGACTTTGAGCTCAGAATGCCAACTGGGTTGACTTGGGGTTGACGAGAATCCCTTGGAGAGGACAGAGTGTATTATGAGTGTAGAATGGAGCAAAGGGATATTTAATGACAAGAAGAATGGACTTTTACAGAAACAGTTGTTCTCACCAAAAATGCCCTCTGATGTCCCTGTTACTTTAGCCCTTTTGGAGTGAGACAGGACCATACACTTAGGGTTGGCCAAAAGCATGTAGGTGGGAGTGACATATGTTGCTTCTAAGCTACACTATAAAAGAGCCTGATGTCTTTGCCCTTGCTGAGATGACCCAGATAGCTCTCTTTCCTGTAGTGTAGTTACAAAATGATGGAGAAGAAAATTACTTTATTCACAAAGTTTCCACATCCTGAGAAACTGGCCAATGTAGCATGATATAAAGTAGAGGGAGGGGTAAAATACACTCATCCATCCTCAGATAGACAGAACTCCCCCTTTCAAGGGTCTGAAATAGAGAAACATCTCATTAAATCACAAGTATCCTGAGATTCTTTGGTTTTTCTTCTTATGCTGTATAATAGAGTACTTAAATATTTTCTCTTCAAATGGTCATTGTTTTTTCTAGTTCTAATTATCTGAAAGTTAGAAACATTCAAAAGGATCATAATTAGAATTGTTTTCCCTTTAAACATCTATTTATCTTCTTACTCATTTTCTTATCTATTATCATTACCACACTGGAATGTAAGCCCCATAGTACTCACACTGAGAGATAACACAGCATGATAAAGGAAGTAAACTCTATGTCCACTCTGATTTGAATCCGGGCTTCATAGCTTCTGCAGACATAGGGGACAATATGAAACTATCTGCTGCCTTAGTTTTATCATCTGTAAAATATGTCTGATATTAATACCTACCTCATAGAGCTATTCTGAGGACAAAATAAGTTAACACAGTTAAATTATTTATAGATCAATGCCAGGTACACTTTCAGTGTTTCCGATTCCATTAGAGTTTGGATCTTATTTATTAATATATTGCTTGCTAAGATATTCCCATTTATTTGTAAATGACCTTGCATATGATACCAGAAAATGGCCCAGAGACAAAAATGAATGCATGTACTATGAGAATAAATATCTTTGTCCATAAACTTGAGAATGACTTAAAATATCTGGAGTCCTGAAAAACATAAATTTATTCATAGAGACTTTACAGTAACCACCTCAGTAGCCTTTAATAACATACTATAGATCAGCTATTTCAGGATAATTTTCTTGGTTCATCTTGGCAAGAATATTCCACCATTAAGACAGAAAAATCAATCCAATATACCACCTACTGCCTTATGATGTAAATAGTCAATATAAATACTTGTTTGAATGGCTATGAATGAGGCATCAAAACAATTCATCATTTTCTTGAGTAATAACAGATAATGATTTCTGCTACCTATTATGGAATTATGGAACTGAAATGTTATTGTGTTGTTTGGATAAGAGCTAAGTACAGAATGTTCACAAGACCACTATGTGTACTGCCCTCTTTCTCTGACCAAACAAAATATTGAAAGCAATCACACACGCACACACACACACACACATTCACAGAGAGAGAGAGAGAGATTGAGAGGAGAGAGAGGCAGATCAGTGTTATTGATCAATAGGCTATATGTAATATAACTAGAAAATTGTTTTATGCTGAGATAAAGCAAATGAGGAAATCTGCAGTATCCCGTGTTGAAATATGAATTGTATGGAACAATTATACCCTGTTTTGCCTATTCTATTTGAAAAAAATTATACCCTGTTTTGCCAAACTAGCTACACTACTTCGTTTCACTCTCAACTCAAAACGATGATGAAAGAAAGGAAGACAGAGAAGGTCAAAAAGCTGAATTCTGCTGCTCATTTTAAACTGTTGAGATCTAGCTTGAGGGAAGAGAGAAAGATGAGAAATTGAGAGTTAAAATCAGATGCTAAGAGAAGCTACAAGTTTTCCCTGGCTTCAATTTATCTAGGTTATGCAAACCTCCATTAGTGCAGACAAGAGTTTCTAAATTAAGGATTCTGTTTATTTGGTGTAGCATTTAAAATTTCTTAGGCTTTAAATTCTTAGATCTAAATGTACTGATCATGGAGGGGAGAGAATGTGGTCTGTTCTGCGGTAACAATTTGGGAGTTAGCTGGAAGACAAATTCTGAATGAAAGAATCATTTCCTTAATACTGTTAATGGCTTCAAGGAAAGGTGTGATTACAAGAACGAGGGTGAATGTAAATATTGTATAAAGCTTCTTGGCTGGAAATAAGAACAGCCTGCAGAAAACATCAGATTCTAATGGACACTTACCCTTATTAGAGAAAGACATTAATGTTAATTCAAAAAAAAAAGATCCCTAAACACTAGTGTGAATTATAATTACAGATTTTGAGGCATCTGCTCCAGGAATATCTACAAGCTTTAGCAGACTGCTATTAAACAAACAAATAAAACTAGGTTTCTGTCTGTCTTGCCTGTATTTATTAAGCTTGTATAAGAATTACATCAAATTTGACTTCAGGCAAGACCTTCTCACAAAAACGATTTTCTTCTCTAGTTTCTAAAAACAAACAAACAAAACAAACAAAAATGAACATTTTCAAAAACATTGAAATTGAATTGTTAGTTCAACAAGATGACCCCTTGTTAGACAAAACTGGAGGAATTAGAAGAAAGTTTCCATCCAAGAGGTACACTCAATGTGCCTTTAATGTCCTAAACACTCCCCTTTATGACAGACATGATTACTCCAAGTAACCAGAAACCAATAATCAGCTGATGTATTTCCTTGTCCCATCATATACTCAGCATCTATTATACTACATTTTAAAAGAAAAGGATAATTCAAACAAAAGTAACCAAATGTCAGGTTTTATTTTTTAAAAAAATTCTAACCCAGGAACAGTTCAGGTAAGACTCAATCATAAATCCTCTGTGTGCAGTTGAAGTCTGATAACTAATGTTTAAATGATGAATATCTCCCCTCATTCCAAGGAAAAGCAATCTGAGTCATGGAAAAAAATTATCAAAACAAAATGTATAAGACCAAAAGTGCTACTATAAACACTTTAGTTAAGTAGAAATCAGTTGAATGGATTATGTCTATTTATTAACATACTGCTTAAGTTTTGCTGTACTCAATCCTATTATATTTGTTGATGGATAAAATTTCAACTTGAATTTCAGAAATAATTACCTTTTGGTTTCTAATTCTGCTTTGATTCATTCATTCATTTATTCCTACATTCAACAGATAATCATCATTCAAATGAAGCAAGCATTCTTCAGGGAACTAATCTAGTCCACATTCTACTTTAATTATTATTATTATAAAAGTTTTGTGCATTCAAGTATACTGAATAGTATAATGAAAAAACAAATACCCATAAATAAATTTCAACAGCAGTTAAAGTCTTGCCGTATTTTGTGTACTAAAAACTATTTTGCAGAAACATTCTAAAGAAAATTACAAACTATGTATTTTTAACCCTAAATATTTTAGTATATATTGCCTAGAAAATAAGGACATTTTCACCCAACCACAATACTATTGTTACACACGACAAAATTAATAATAATTTCTTAAAATTAGAGAATGCAAAAATCTTTATTCAAATTCCTCTATTAGTAATCAAAATGTTTTGGCAGTTTGTTTTTCAAACCAGAACTAAATCAAAGAATACATGTAATATCCACATGTAATGTTTCTTAAAGAGTTTTTAACAATTTTTGAATTGCACACAAAAGGTAAGTATAGAGCCAATGAATTACTACTAATTGAACTCAATTTTTTAATGTGACTCTCACTAAGAAATAGGCTAACACCTTAGGAGTGTGGCATCCCTGTCTGTCCCCTCTCAACTAATATCCCACCTTCCTCTCTAAATGTAACTACTGTCCTGTCTTCTGACAGCATATTGAAAGTTTCATCCCTCTTCTTCAAAGGAATATTGGCTTTCCTTGATTCTTTGAATAACTACTATATGCATTTTGAAAACAGCTCATTGTCTTTCAAATCATTCACACACAAAAATATGCATACACATGTGGAAATTTCTATCGGCATTGTATATGTAGATCAACCTGAAATAAATTGATACTTTAAAAATTTTTGAAATACTCCCAAGCCAGTGAACATACCATATCCTTCCATTTACTGAGATCTTCAAAAAAAACCAAACTTTTTAAAATAATGCTTTATAGTTTTTAACGTAGAGGTCTTGTTTTTCTTTTCTTTTTCACATTTATCACAAGATAATTGACTATTTTTATGTTAATGAAGATGTTAACATTGTTTCATTTTTCTCATTGTGTTTTGCTGGTTTATAAAAATATGCAATTATTTTTTGTATAATTATCTCAAATTTTGAAGCTCTGCTAATTAATTTACTGATCCAAATAGTGTATTTACAGGTTATTTCAAATTTTTCACCACACACAAACAACTTGCTATTAAATGACTGTTTTGTATCTCCCTTTCCAATTCTTAGAACTTTTCTTTCTTTCCTTTTTTTTTTTTTTTTGTGCTGACTACAACCCCTAGTACAATATTGAAGGAATGCAGTGATTGAAGAAACAGAGAGAGTATCTCAGAAGAAGTGACATTTAAGGAAATAATTATCACAGAAAGGAGTGAGCCGTAGAAAAGTGGGGGAAGAACTTCCTATTAAATGGACTGGCTCTAATGTTAAGGAATATACAAGTTTAGACTCTTCTAATGTTATAAAAAGGCAGTGGAGGTTGAAGCACAGCAAGAATGGAGAGAGATTAGATAAAAGGTCAAGGCACAGAGATCATATTTGCTCTTCACACCTTAACTCCACGGTAAAGACGTTATAATTTTTTTCTAAGTATCATGAGAATTCAAGGCATATTTTTAGTAATCTATATTTTAAAAAGACATCTCTCACTGCTCTCCTGAGAATAAAATATAGCCATATAGGAGAGGAAAGGCCTCAATAATGAAACTGACTGATTTAACAAATGAATAAATGCATGAATGAAGGCAAGGAGTTAGGAGACAGTGTGACCTAACTTCCTTTTTAAGGATGTGATATTTTATCACTGATGCAAAAATCAAGTAAAGAGTAGAGAGGAATTCTCAGATATAATTGGCCAAAGTGCTTATCAATCTTTATTTATTCAAGAAACTCAGGAAGCCAGGTTTTGGTGTCAAAATTAAAATTTTAATTGGAACTTGTATAAGAGTGGAAAAAGAAGGTAATCTAGCCAAGAACATTAGTGAGTGATAAAGAGATTAACACACAAGTTTTTGCCTTGATCATCTATGTTCAGCTTTTGTTTGTTTGTTTGTCTGTTTTTCAAGCTGCCCAGTTTATTTGGTCTGGTTTCAAGTTCTCAGTGAACAAACTTCACATAAGGTAAAAGCAAGGTTGCATCTACAAATAGAGAGTAAATCTCTCATTTCTTAGAATCCTAGCATGCACAATTAATCTCTGGGTATGTTTAAAGGTTGTGATAAAAAGAAAATATTGTGAGTTCAAGGAGAGAATTACTCTTACTTAAATAGAAAGCAACAATTGTTACATCTGTTAATGCCTAGTTCTGCCAACTAGTGCTATCAATATATGAAAGGCAAAAGAATTTTAAAATATTTTGTCAAAATGACTAGAACCAGAAAGGAGATGAGAACAAAGAGTGAGGGCCCAGATTAAGCATCACAGCTTGAATTCTGACTCATTCAGTGGCTATGGTCTTTCCAGAATCAGGCCTCTTTCTGTTATTTTGTTCATTTTTTGGGCATCTTTCCCATCCTACTTCTACTTTCTTTTTTTTCCTTTAGTTTCTCCTTTTTTAAAATCAATAATTCAATCCAAGTGCAAAAATACCATGAATGTCAGGTCCTTGTACTGAGTACAATGGGCACCCATCTTTGGAGTATTCACTCTGGAACTTTTTCTGAACTAAAAGGCCTTAAGTTGGGAACATTTATTTTATATCTGCAGGGCATTTCAGTCAACAAAAAAGTATGTCTTTTATTTCTACCCAGCAACGTGGTAATACACAATGGAAAGAACGACAAAGGCCACTATGACCAAGATTCACTCATATTTTATTTGATATTTGGATAACGTAAGTGACTGCAAGCTTATCTTTATAACATTATATAAAAGATTCAAAACTTTTCCTCAACTATTCTTTCCTTAATGTGTATCACTGTCCAGGAAACAGTCAATATAAATTAGTCCACAGAAAATATATATAATGCAAACATGTATAATTATAATTCTAATGTCTAAAACTGCAGAATAAACCTATGCCTATCCTAAAACTTCAGTTAGAAATTTATGTAACATACAAAAATCTATGCCGTTTTATTCTCTACTGAGAATAATTTTTTCCAGTAGAAAAAAATAATTTTTATGCAACAGAATTTTCACACCAGTGAAATATTGACTAATTACTTATAACAATTTTCTGTAGCTATAAGTCTACAAGGTATAACTCAAAATGATAAATAAAATGGTTATCATTTTGAGTTTTTTTTAAAGTTATTGATACTGTCTGTAATTTTGTGATAGTGTAATGTAATTGGTTATTTAATAGAGTAGGATGAGGATAGGAAGTCAGAACAGCCATGAGAGTCAGTCAATTTTTAGAAGTACATTAATCAAGACATATCTAAGCTATGACTAAGGAAGCCAAGAAATGTTTAATATAATCATTTTGAGTTTACCTTTATATCAACCTGAAGTCAGGAAACGTGATCACGAAAAATATGGAATCCAACATAGGCAGCTTTTTACCTTAATAATCATTGTCTCCATTTCTCCACAGATGACCCCTAAAATTTGGTTGCCCTTCCTTCTCAAAACGAATAGTATGCTATGTGTATATGTTACTGACAGAAGCAAACCCTTCGTAGTCCCTGCCTGCTACCCAATATGTCATGATCCACAGAGACCCTCTTCCACATCCTGTCCCTGTTGTATATATGATAAAAATTACCCATCTGGAAAGTACTTAACTTCATTACTTCTCTGAAAATTCTACCCTGTGTTTAGAATCCTAATGATTTTTAGTGGTTTATTTTTTAAAATTTTTTCTCACTTATATTTCTATAAAACTATAATGATCTAACAATTTTAAAGACAGAGAGCACAGGAATAATATGATTATATATTCCCCAATATAGCTAATAGAATACATTTTGGAGAGGCTGAATGATTTTTTCAAGGTTATGTAGACTACAAAGCCATGATTATAATAAGTGAAACTCTTTCACAAAAGCTAGCCATGAAATGCATTTTCTCAATCAAGTGTTTTTTTATTTTTTCACAGAGTAATAAAGGCAATAGGTTAAAAAAAGAATAAATCAATTGCAACCCAACCCTATTTATATCCATTAAATATAAACAGTACCTAGCCACTTTTTAGCAGAGTACAATGCATTGTTATTGCTGGATTTTGAGATAAGAAAAAATCCTAGCCATAGAATTCTGACCTACAACCTATGATACAACCAGCCCCAGAAGCCACACCACAATCTCTGTAGCAATTGGCCCAGAATGGTCAGGCCTAGGTCAATAGCTGCCAGCTTTCCTACTGTTTTGTCCCACCCCCAATTCAGGAGGAACGAGACGAAGCCCAAAATGTTCCTCAAAACAATTGCATAGGATGTCCTGCTTCTAGGTAGCCTACCTGCAGCTTCCCCATGCCAACAAACTCCAACAGTGCATACCTAAAGCCTTTATTTGTTATCACTATACACCTTTTGTTTTTTATCACTATAATGGCTTCTATCCACAGCCTGTCTTTCAGTCTCTGCCAAATTTAATTCATGGTGGCTGACTCCTTTGATATAGCAAGCTCTGAATAACTGCCTTTGTTTTCATTTGGGTGGTCTTCCTTTATTTCCAAAAGGTAAAACCTTTAAGAAATCATGGATCTTGAGAGTTTATGATAACATTTGAAAGAATAACTTTACTAAGCAAAACTTGTCCTACTTCCAAGACTTGATATAATAAAAAAAACTTCAAAGGTAAAGTTTCTTTGCTGTAATTTGAGTGAAGCACCTAGCTAAGTGTCCCTGTTCTATCTGTATACATTCAGTCTATAAGAATATACCTCAGGACCAATTTGCCTTAGTAGACTAAGGTCAGACCAATAAAAAGATGGAAAAAGCTCTTGAGAATCAAATAGGCTTTTTAAAAGTACCCAAATTACAGCTAATACAACTGGAATTGAAATGTACTAAGAATGCCTTTAAGCATGGAACAGAGGGCAATAGGAAAACGACCCCAGCTATTGAAGAAATAAAGATATCCATCACTAATGTGGCAGAAGTTGGTGAAATATTCAACTCCTGGAGCAATACAAAGCAAAGAAGAAATCATTTTTAGATAAGAGGACAAAACTAATGGATATTCTCAGCAAGCCTAAAAGCCGTGTTACCACAATAGTGCAGAGATAATGGTTTCTACCTCTACAATTCCTTTCAGTGATTGTTTTGCCAATATACAGTGTAAAGGAAACAAAGACTAATAATTGCTTGTCAGTATTGACGAAGCATGACTGGCATCACCAAGGGGAAGAGCTGGGGGAGGTGGGTGCCACTTCACAGCTATCACAGATACTAACGGGCTGTGCTGTGCTCAAACCAAAAGAAGGAGGAAGGAAGGAACATTTGAAGGTCAAGTTAAATGAGCTGTTTACATCTTTCTAGTTAACAAAACACGTTCCAAAGGCCAAGGATTTGAGTCATTGAGGACATTTTAAAAGGTGTCAAATGATGCAAGAAATAACATTAAGAGTTAGAACTCTGTGTGCCAGGTCCCATTATAGGAGGCTGAGAGAAAGTTTGACTGTAGAATCTTATGAAGCAAAATTGTCAGCTATCAAGTATTTTTACTATATGGGAAAAAGTCCTATAGTACACTGACGTCCAATTCCTCAATGATATGTAACACAAAACGCTCAGACAGATTTGAGTAACTAAAAGGATTTTCTCACTTTCTACAATAAAATGAAAATGTATTACATAAAAATTGACGTTTCACTTTCAAATAAAGTAGCCTCAAAAAAGCAATACCAAAGAACCCACTGCCTTTAAACACATATTGAGTTCTAGCTATATCTGTCTAGAGATATAAAGAAAGCCTGGAACTGGAGGAGCTTCCAGTGTAGGGAAAGTAAAATTAGACAATCATGGGAGTTAAATGTGTCGTTATAGGCATTTAGTGCATCTGTAGTCAGTAACAGGAATAGCATTTTGCCCAGCAAGATCTCACAACACAAATGAAGAGCTGGAACAAAATGGATAGGAATAGACTACATACAAAAATAGTAGCTTGATATCCACATGTTTAAAAGACTCCCCTAAGAATTTAAAAACAAGTTTTTATATCTTTTTCTGGTAAATAGTATGAGAATTTAAGTAGTACTTGAGTTGAAAAGCTTTGTATATTTCCCACTATGGTTTAACTAAGCATGCTCGTGTTGATAACACCTAAATATCTCGAACGTGAAAAAAATTAATAACATTTTATTATGTTATGGCCAGACTTGTAACATGTTAGGTTCATCATTATCCACCAGTATTTCAACAGTAAAGCTCATTTGACTGGTATTTTTCTCCTGGATCAACCTAATTGCAATTCACTCAAGGAGGGTATGGCAATGAAAATGTTAGCAAACCTCACTCTTAGTAAGCAAATTCGATGCTATGTAAACTCATCACTTTATTTTTGTGCTCAGGCATCACTCTTGTTCAACAACCATTCAGATTCAAGGAAGGTGGGAGTCAGCAACTATAGATTTTTCTGCTTGTCGAAAAAAATCATCAACAAAGCATAAATAAGATTGTATACTTCTGAAAACGTTCCTCTATGCTGGCTGTAGATTTCTCACCCCTAATGTACAAAATATAAACATTCATTTTATTTGGTGGCTTCTTAAAGCAATCTCAAAAGGATAGTCCAAAAAATGTCATAATTCACTTCATACCTAAGCTTCACATGAGCCACATGGTTACAACACAGATAAAACTCAGATTTAACCTTTTCATGGACAAGCCAGCATTTTTATTAAACAAGCAAACAAACACATGGATTTTCCAATGTCTTCCTCCTCTTTTGCTTAAATTACCTTCCCATTTTTCTTCTTCTTTTTATAATCAATTTTATTTAAAGACTTATCTGTATTTGGTATATTATCTCAAATCACTTTAATTCTAAAAGGTCAATATCAATGTTCTATTTTCCACCATTCAACTAGAAATGGCCTTCCTAGCTATTAAATGAGTGACTCGGTTTTCTTGTTTGTTTGTTTGTCTTGTTTTTGTTTGTTTGTTTGTTTTTTCAGTACCCTCTTCTGTAACTTCCTTCCCATTCAGGACTTCACTGAAGTCCTCAATATATCTCCCAAGGGATTTTGCAACTGCTTTCAAAATTGCACTAGTGTCAATTGCACTAGTGCCAAGTCCACCCTTAACACTGCTACATGAGTATTTTCCTAAGACCAGCATCTGATCATGTTATTTTTTGCTCACAAACCTATTGACTCCTTACTACCTACAGAATAAAGTCAAAATTTCTTAACTTCACAAACAACATTACCAAGCTACCATTTTAGTAACTTTCCTTCCTTCCTGACACAGACACTAAACTTCTGCCAATATAATTTTTCACTTTGTGAGTCACTGGGTAAATTGGAGATAGGAAATAGCATGGTATACCAGGCTGAAATACCTCTCATTTCTCTTTTCCATGGCTAGTCTATACTCACTTTTAGAGTGAGTTCAAATTTTAACTTTCAAGAGGCCTGGATCCCCTAGACTAATTTTTACCTTTCTCTAAAATTGTTTATACAGCTACTATTGCATCTATATCCTGAAGCATTAATTTATAAATGTACATTCCTACTTATATTACAGATTGCAGCCTTCTTAACTGAGAGGCTCATTAGCTTTTGCACTCTGTGGGACCTTGCTTAGGGCATCTAACACTAAGGACTGTCAACACATCTTCATTGAATTATTGCACTGAATGAGAATTTGACTAAATGAATATGCTATGACTACACACTGTGCACTAATCTTTACACTGTCTTGAAATGATGACAGAAAAGACTGGGAAGTTAATGTAGGTGGAGTAATATCAATATATCTACATTTTAGAGTAAACAATTGAACCTGACACTTGAATATTTATAAAGATACTCATAGAACACATAGGAACTCCTACAATAAAGGAAAAGTACATTAGTATTCTCCCATATCCCTTGAAGTGTTTCCTTGTGGGCAACTATCCTACATATTGTATTGTCAAGTTTCAGAATGGCAAATCCAAAAGCTTTTCTCATTTTCCCTATCAGAAAGCATGAACAGGAGGGAGTTCCCAATTCAAAAACTGGAGACATTCCTAACTTGCCGTTGCAACGTGACTATATTCTAGAATGTATACTAACTCAAAACTCAGTGATTTTAGGAGATTTTTGGCTGAAAGTAAAGCTTCTACGCACAGGTTTTGACTTGTTTTTAGTTCATAGGTGATTGTTCTCATATCAGATGAGGTTTTATGTTAAGTTATTGTCTTCCATAATTCATTTATTACTGTATCAATTAAGTTATAATTTATGAAGTCAGTAAAAATTTAAAGTAGAAGAAATATCAGTAAATTTTACCATGGGTAGTTTTAAACAATTATTTAACAATGATTTTCCAGAAATTTACTAAGGAATAGTAATTCTTTTTAAGAACAAGAAAAAAAAAAAACCCACAAAGAACTATAGTAACTTTTGAAATATGTTAGTTCACATTTTTTCAGATGTGCATGAAGAAATGGAATATGTAGAAAATACAGATGTCACATAAAAGGAAGACTAAGGGAAAGATGCTGATCACGACTTATTTATTACAGAGAAAAAGGGAGAATAAACAATGAAAATACACGAATATCTGAGGATTTAAAGTCAAACTGAAAGGTTTTCCCTAGGATCCTAGTAGCTCCCACCGGGAAGAGTATTTGTGTTCTTTTCTATATCTGGATCACAGCATCCGGTAAAGGTTGTTTGCTAAGTCTCACAAAAACTTGGCTTCAATTTTATTTGCTGAAAGTTAAAATTTGTCATGTCTACTTTCATTTCCTTTATTTTTCCTCCTATTCCCCACTCCTGTTTTTCCTATTTCAACACCTTGATTTTAAAGATAACAAGATTACAATTTTTTGTAAGTCCTTAGAAGTTTTTTTAAAAAATATTCATTTAGTGTCCTACTCAAATGTGTTTTTGGTGATAAGTTAATCTAACAATAAGCATCACCAAACAAAGAAGTCATTATTTGGAACATAAATCTAAGGATCCAATATTACCTTTTCTTCATAATACTGCAATATAGATTTGTAATTCCTCATTAACACCACCCCACTGTCATCTTGTAGTGGCTGCATAAACAGCTAGATGATTACAGATAAGAATTATTGTTTACTCTCAGTGTGGTAGGCACTGTGCAGGTGAAACTTGCTGATCACAAAACTCCTCTATAATAAAGCAAGTGGAGAGTCATAAGCATGTTCAATAACCTCAGAACTAACTTCCACCAGTTGAGGTAAACAGGCTAACAAAAAACTCGAGATATTTCCTCAGAAGAATAAAAATTTCTACCTACTCCCTAAATCTTTCAAATAAATGTGGCTTTCAAAAGTTGGAGAAGGGAAAGAACAGATGGGGTTGTGAAAATGAAGCGTGCTAAACAGAATGAAACCACAGGGCTGGCCATGAAGAAGAGTCTTGAAGACTTCTGCACAAGACAGTATTAAGAAACCTATTAACCTTCACTGAGAAGCCTAAAAAATACTTGAATAAACAGATAAATATAGGAATTATCAACACTGTAAATATTATTTACTCTCAAATTAGTACACTGATATAATACAATTCTGATTATAATCTTAGTGTAGAAAATGTACAAAATTAATATTTCAATTTTTAAAATTACATTACAAAACTAAATGTACAGTTTGGGCCAGTTTGGGTCCTTTGGAAGACATATCTATGATAGCATATATAGGAACAAATATAGAAAAATGTTAATGATGATTGTCTCTTAATGGGAAGATCATTGTTAATTTAATTGTAATTGATATCATTTAGTATATTTAAATGAAGTCGTTACATAATAGAGCTCTTGAAGTTTATTGTTGTTTTGAAGTTTGAATGAAATGGAGAGGGAAGTGGTTGTAATCTATGAAAATTATGTAAATATGGAAATTTAAAATTATACAGTAAACATTAACCATCTGGCTTTTCAATATTATTGGTTTTAATTGACTTAATAACTCTACATGGTATATCTCTTTCCTCTTCTACTTTTTAGTAATTTCTAGAGTGCTTGGAAAGGGTTCTGTAAGTTAAAAAATATCTCATCAATTTTCTCAGCAAGTAGATTTACCTTCTGCTTTACCAACATAGAAGCCCTCCGACAGGACCCATTCCAAATCACATGATGTATCCTGTGAGCCCATGTTCATGGGCACCCATGTATTCTTCCATTCTCTCTCCTTTTCTATTACAGGGTATGTACTTCCCTCACATAGCTATCCTCCTTTTTAATAGATGCACGTCTCTCTTGCCTTCTTAACAAGCTTAAGTGATTGAATATTGTTCTCTCACCTCTTTCTCAAATGGACATTTCTCTTTAGCTTTAAAACTACTCAAATATTCCTCATTCCTTTATCCTCACTTTCCCTACTCTTTCCTTCCATTAATAGTTAAATTCTGGAAAACTCTTTTTTGAGAGTATTCGTTTCCTTAAGTTTCATTGTTCATTGCCCTCAACCCTGGCTCTCTTCTCCTACCCTTTCAGCCTTTTGGTAAGACCACAAATGGTCTACAGGTCCCTGAAACCAGTGAGCCCTTTACTCTACTCAGAATGAAACTCTATTGTTGACACACACTTTCCTGAACTTCTATGACTGTCACATTTGGCTACCTTTGATAGGAAGAGGAGACAGACAAATTCCTAGGCAGATAGGGATGAATCCCTAGTGAAACCCAACCTTCAAGCCAAGGACAGTTTAAACCTGAAAACCGAGTTCCCAGTCCCAGATAGAGTCCATGATCAGGGTGAGAACTTCTATCCCCATCTTACCCACTCTCTCTCAGTTAATTGTGAATTATGCCTTTTAAACAATTGAATGGTGCTTTTTCCAAGACTGCCCATGGACCAAACAGCACACATCTCCCCAGTCTAAGCCCATAAAAACCCTGGACTTAGCCTCACAGATGGCAACTTGCTTTCAGATCCCATATCATGGCTGAGAGCTTTTTTTCTGTTGCTCAATAAAATTCTACCCTTCCTTACTCACCCTCTGATGTCCGTGTACCTTATTCCTGTTGGTCACAGGACCAGAACCCAGAACTCGCCAAACTGCAGGAGTGAAAGAGCTGTTACACTCCTGCTCACGGAGCTGCAGGCAGCAGGATTGAAAACAGTGGTAACACTCCCAAACAACAGGAGAGAAGTAGCCACTACAGGAGGGGAGGTACTCCCTCCAGCTCACTCAACTACGGGAGCAAAAACACCACACATTTCTGGGGGCTCATCCAGAATCTTTGGAAGGGTGAGTAAGAGCAGACCTGTGACTCTTTACGTTCATTCCAAGGCTTCTCATCCTCAGATTTTTTTCTGAAAACAAAGAAAACACCAGGCCTCTGTCCGCCAGTTAAGAGAGGATAGTGTAGCTGCTGAACTAAAAGACTCAGAGGACAGGCTTGCTGAGGAGGACTTTGTCAACACCCCTTCACCCTAGAGTGTTGGGAATGTTGGCCTTGCTCAAATCCAGTTTCCCTTCACAGACATCTAGCCATCATATGGGATAAGAATAAGGTCCTGAGGCAAATGAAAGTATCTGGCCAAAGACACACCTTGATGTTACCCGAAAGCACCTAAACTGCCTCCAATCCCTGACAGAAGATTCAGTTGTCTGACCAAGACTTCCAGAGAGATAACATTACTGGGTAGAATGAGCACTCGGCTGAGTCATCAGGAGTGTAATCCAAGATGATGTTGCTTCTATCTATTCTTTGAAACAGGGGGATGTAACAATTAAGAGAGTTTTCTTTCCGCTGTTGAAGAAACCCACTAGTACAGGGCAAGAGGCTACTTGCACAAGCCACCTTTCCTCCTCTGCTTTTAAGTTGTTTTTTTCCACTATGTCAGTAGTCAACATAATCCTTTGAATACTAGGAGCTTTTCTGTGCAAGGGACTATTTTTTTTTTCCTTTTGGGAAGGATCTTATTAGGCCAGGTCCCCAATTCTCAGGACTCCCCTTTTTCCCTTTGTTTGAGAAGGATCTCATTCCACAGATTTACCTTAATATTACTCCAATGTATTTTCCAAGCTTTGGTTTGGAGCCCTGAGAAGAAAACTAGATCTGAGGGAACCAGAGGCAGTTGACAGCAGAAGGCTAGGGCACAGAGTAGGTAAGCATGTCTATCCCTGCTAACTGGGCCTTCCTGCTTCATGGATGGATGACTCACTCATATCCATGGCATAGATGAGGCCTAGAGAACTCAAAGATTACAAACAGCAGAGGGTTAGGGTGCAGTGTAGGTAAATGCAATTATCCCTACCTGTGGGCCCTCTCACCCCATGGCTGGAGGCCACCCTCACATCCATGGGTGGCTCCTATAGTAGCTGCCAGAGTAGCAGGGATAGTCATGCTTACCCATGCTGTGCCTTAGCCTTCTGCTGTCAACTACCTCTGATTTCGTCAGATCTAGTTTTCTTCTCAGGGCTCCAAACCAAAGCTTGGACAATACATTGGAGTAATGTTAAGGTAAAGCTTTGGGAAGGAAAGGATGGAAGAAAGAAATGGACACCTTTTTTTCTCTCCCTCACATACCCCAGGTTTTAGCAGGAAGAGAGAAAGGAACAAAGGGATGCCATTTTCCCTCTTTTCAGATAAGTAATAAACCATCTTCATCCTGCACTCCTCTTGGGTACATCCTGAATCACTGGGACTCCTTTGACCCTCAGGTTCTGGATAGAAAACACCTTATGGATCTAGAACCAGAAATACCATTTGACCCAGCAATCCCATTACTGGATATGTACCTAAAGGATTATAAATCATTCTACCATAAAGACACATGCACAAATATTATGGTACCATTCACAATAGCAAAGACTTGGAACCAACCCAAATGTCTATCAATGATAGACTGCATTAAGAAAATGTGGCACATATACACCCAGGAATACTATGCAGCCATAAAAAAGGATGAGCTCATGTCCTTCACAGGGACATGGATGAAACTGGAAACTATCATTCTCAGCAAACTAACACAGGAACAGAAAACCAAACACTGAATGTTCTCACTCATAAGTGGGAGTTAAACAATGAGAACACATGGACACAGGGAGTGTGACATCACATACAGGGGCCTGTCAGGAGGTGGCGGGGAGGGGACGGATAGCATTAGGAGGAATACCTAAGGTAGATGATGGGTTGATGGGTGCAGCAAACCACCATGGCACGTGTATACCTATGTAACAAACATGCACATTCTGCACATATATCCCAGAACTTAAAGTATAAAAAAAAAAGAAAAAAGAAAAAAGAAAAAAAAAAAAAAACACCTTATGTTCCTTTGTACAAGAGCATGGCTGAGTTATAAGTTACAGAATGGAGAGACTTAGTTTCCAGAGGAAAGTATTAATTTTAACACTATCCTGCAGTTGGAATTTTTCTGTGTTTCAAGGGCAAATAATCTGAGGTCCCATATGTGCAGGATTTCTTTGCCTTGCAGGATAATTTGGACATTTGCTGACATTGTAGGATTGATCCAGCCCTCCTAAGCGGTCATCTCAGGACAGGTTGCAAAATACTATCCCAGGAGACTAGGGAAGCAAATCCCAGAGGTGCCGCCAGAGGGAGAATCAGCCTCTTCTGGTCCTGCTTTTCCTGGTCCATCCTATCTTCACTATCCAGGTTCTCTGTCAAGCTTATCCTGCTTTAGAAATCCTTGTTTAGGTGGGCTCCAGCCTCAGTCATGCCCCTACAAGAGATGGCTTATGAATTTGGCCCCAGTAAAGCTCAGGTTCCCTTTTCTCTATAGGCCTTAAGAAAATTTAAGGGGGATCTTGCCAAGTTTTCAGACAACCCTGACAGGTATATAGAGATATTCCAGAATTTAACCCAAGTATTTGAAGACTCCTGGAAGGACATTATATTACTTTTGAATCAAACCCCAACTACCGCTGTGAGGCAGGCACCCCTGCAAGTGGCAGTAAGTTTGGGGATAAGCTTTGTATCTCATATAGTGCCAAGGAAAGGGAAGAGCCTTATCCAATTGGAAAAACAGTAGTACCATTGGAGGATCCTAACTGGGACCCCAATGATGACATGGAGAATTGAGGAGGAAATACTTTCAGATGTGCATATTGGAGGGCTTATGAAGGACTAAAACTAAGCCTCTCAGTTACTCCAAACTCTTCATGATAAACTAGGGATCAGACGAGAATCCCACTGCCTTCCTGGAAAGGCTAAGAGAAGCCTTGGTAAAGCACACTTCTCTATCTCCTGATTCAGTCAAGGGACAACTAATCCCTAAAGGATAAGTTTATTACTCAGGTGGGCCTTGACATCAGGAGGAAGCTGCAGAAATAGGCGATGAGACCAGAGAGTACTTTAGAGAACCTCCTGAAAATGGCCACCTTGACTTTTTACAATAGGGATCAGAAGGAGGCTCGAGAGAGAGAAAAAACATAAGAAAAAGGCAGAGGTTCTAATGGACGCCTTGCAGGCTTCCCAACCCCAGAATCCTCGAGATGCACTTGTTAACTGCTAAAATGTAGCAAACCAGGGCACTTTAAGAAGGACTGCCCAGGCAGCATGAGGAATAACCTCAACCCTGTCCAATATGCAGAGGGGACCACTGGAGGGTGGACTGTCCCTGGAGATAGAGGTCACTGGATTCAGAGCCAGTCTCCAAAATGGTCTAGCAGGACTGATGGGTCCCAGGGTTACTCTCCCCAGCTCCAATGGCTCAAACCACCATTATTATCCAGGAGCCCCCGGTGATTCTGGAGGAGGAAGGGAGGAACTCCTGGATACTGGAGCTGCCATTTCTGTTCTCTGCAATCCAGGCTTCCCTTCCTCCCTTAGCAAGACTGTGAAGGGGTGTCTCAAGAAAGCCTTTAATCCAATATTTTCCCCAACCCTTTACCCCTTGGTTGTAGTTGGGGAGTCCTTTTGTTTACTCATACCTTTTAAATCATACTTGAAAGTCCAACTCTTCTGCTAGGAAGGTATATTTTAGCCCACATGGGAATCACCATCCTTATGGCTCCAGGACAGACTATCTGTCTCCTCCTGGTGGAGACTGATGTTAATCCAGAAGTTTGTACAACTCACAGGAAAACTGGCCGAGCCACAACTGCCATACGGGTCCAAATCCACCTTAAGGATCCCACCTCCTTCCCTAATCAGAGACAATATCCCCTAAAACCAGAAGGTAGGAAAGGGCTAGGAGTCATCATCGATAATTGAGGATGCAAGTTTTCCTCAAATCCTTCAATAACTCTTGTAACACTCCAATATTGGGGGTAAAGAAACCCGACAGGATATAGAGACTGGTCAAAGACTTCCACCTCATTCATAAAGGTGTAGTTCCAATTCATCTGGTGATTCCCAATCCCTATACCATACTAATTCAAATACCTGAGGGATCTAAATGGTTCACAATCCTGGACCTGAAGGATGCCTTTTTCTGCATACTGCTATACCCTGACTTCAAATGTTTGTTTACATTTGAGAATCCTTCCAACCAGACCACTCAGCTAACCTGGATGGTATTACCTCAGGAGTTCTGAGACAGCCCCCACCTGTTTGGGCAGGCATTGACAAAAGATCTGAGTTCTTTTATACCCAAGTTAAAGTTTTACAATATGTAAATGACATTCTTCTTTGTACCTCAACTGAATAAATTATTCAAGAGCGCAGTGAAGCTTAATTTTCTGGCTAACAGAGGATATAAGGTCTCTGTGTTGGTTAATATTGAATGTCAACTTGATTGGATTGAAAGATGCAAATTTTGTTTCTGGGTGTGTCTCTGAGGGTGTTGCCAAAGGAGATTAACATTTGTGCCTGGGAGAAGCAGACTCACTCTCAATCTGGGTGGTCACCATCTAATCAGCTGCCTTTGTGGCTAGAATAAAGCGGGGAGGAGAAGATGGATGGGCTGACTTGCTGAGTCTTCCATCTTTCATCTTTCTCCCATGCTACACATTTCTTGCCCTATAACCTCAGACTCCAAGTTCTTCAGTTTTTTGACTCTTGTACTTACACCAGTAGTTTTCCAGGGGCTCTCAAGCCACAAACTGAAGGCTGTGCTGTCAGCTTTCCTGCTTTTGAAGTTTTGGGGCTTGGGCTGATCCACTACTGGCTTCCTTCTGCCTCAACTTGCAGAAGGCTTATCATGGGACTTTACCTGGTGATACTGTGAGTCAACTCTTCTTAATAAATTCCATTTCATATACACATATATCCTATTAGTTCTGTCACGCTACAGAACCCTTACTAATACAGATTTTGGTACCAGAGTGGTTCTAGAGGAAAATAATTTTAAGGATGGATTTCTTCAGTTGGTTTTGGGGTTTCTGGAGTTGGCTGCTTAATCTGATTAGACTCAAAAATGCTAAGGACTCTACTCCTAATAGTATGGCGAACACTGATAGTCCTTGGTGTGAACTGTTTACAGACTTACGCAAAATAAATGCATTTGATAATTCTGATTCACTGCTTGTGAGAGGCAAGGATTTTAGTGATTCTATGTCTAATACCTTTTACCATATGTGTTGAACCAAGGAATATAATGAAGTTGGCTGGTTGCTCCTAAGTTTGCTGGAAAAAGTGGTGAAATAAAAGAATGAGCTCAAAGATTCTAACTCCCAGTTCCAGAAGCACATACTGAGCCTCAAGTCTTCTAACATTACCTTGAGTGAGAGTCTTACCTCTTATAGACAACCAGTAGAAATTGCCAAAAATCAGACACAAGTTTTTATCATGTGAGTGGCTGACCTGCAATGAAAAGTGCATGCTCAGTCTTACCAGATTATCCACAATTAAAGTGAGGGCATTGATTGGAAAATAACGAGCCCCTGCAACTTGGAATGGGGACATGTGGGAGGAACCTGATGAAGCTGGGGACACTGAGCTTGTAAACTCTGATGAGACTTTTGGCCGGAGGAAACAGCTTCCCACCTCCAGTGGTGGCAACATCCCATCCCCCACTTATGAGGCCATCAGCCTTTTCACCTTCATCTGAGGAGATTAACCATGCCTTGGCTGAGGCAACAGTGATGGCCTTCCCTCAGGCAGTTGCCAGGAAAGACAATGTTGAGTCTCCTCAGAACCCACCCCCAACACCCCTGTTTGCTTCTAGACCTATAACTAGACTAAAGTCCCAGCAGGCCCCTAGAAGTGAGGTTCAGAGTGTGACTCACGAGTTGTGCTACATCCCCCCAAAATGCTTGCATTTTCTAATTTATATAAGCATAAATCTGGAGAGCAGGCATGGATATTAGGGTGTGGAATAATGGTGGAAGGAACATAACATTGAATCAGGCTGAATTCATTCATTTTGGGGCCACTAAGCAGGGATTCTGCATTTAATGTTGCAGCTTGGGGAGTTAAAAAAAAAAAAAAGTTCTAATAATTTATTTGCTTGGTTAGCTGAAATATAGATCAAAAGATAGTCCACAGTAAGCAAGCTGGAAATGCTGTTTCTCCCTTGGTTTAATGTAGAGGAAGGGATCCAAAGGCTAAGGGAAATTAGGATGCTAGAGTGGATTAGTCACTTTAGACCTACCCATCTCAGCAGGGAGGATCCAGAAGACATATTATTCACCAATACCTTGCCAAATAAGTTTGTGAGGGGAGCACCTGCTTCTTAAAGAGCTCTTTGATTGGTCTTCTCTGTATTCCAGATCTTTCCGTAGGAACCACAGTCATTCAATTATAAAATTTAAATGCAATGGGAATAATTGGATCTCAAGTTGGCAGGAGACAAGAGGTGGCACTCAACCATCAAAGGCAAAGTGGGCATAGTTACCGTAATGGACAGCAGAGGCAAAGCAGCAACCAGAAGAGTCTGACTCATGTAGAGCTCTGGCATTGGCTAATTAATCATGGTATTTCTAGAAATTAAATTAATAGGAAGTCTACTGCATTCTTACTTAATTTGTGTAAGCAGAAAACTTCCAGGTCAAGTAAACAAAAGACTAATTTTAATTATAAAAATGAAGAAGCACAGCCCCACAACCAATTTTCAGACTTGTACCAGTTTACAAATCCAGAACGCCTTGAATGAAGGGGAGGCCGGGTCCCATTGAGGAAGGACACCACTACACTACCGACAATTTATGCTATTACTATTTCTCCCATCCTTCCCCAAGGAGACCTCTGGCTTTTTACCAGGGTAACTGCATTGGGAGAAGGGGAAATAATCAGATCTTTTGGGGACTACTGGACACTGGCTCTGAGCTGTCATTGATTCCAGGGGACCCGAAATGTCATTATGGTCCTCCAGTTAAAGTAGGGCTTATGGAGTTTGGGTGATTAATGCAGTTTTAGCTCAGGTCTGACTTACAGTGGATCCAGTGGGTCCCTAGACTCATCCTGTGGTCATTTCCCCAGTGCTAGAATGCATAATTAGCTTAGGCGTACTTAGCAGCTGGCAGAATCCCCACATTAGCTCCCTGACTGGTAAGGTGAGGGCTCCTATGGTGGAAAGGCCAAATGAAAGCCATTAGAGCTGCTAGAACTGCCTCTATCAAGAAAAATAGTAAATCACAAACAATATTGCATTCCTGGAGGGATTGCAGAGATTAGTCCCACCATCAAGGACTCCTGCGACATCCCCATTCAACTCTCCTATTTGGCTTGTGCAGAAGACAGATGGATCTTGGAGAATGACAGTGGATTATCATAAGCTTAACCAAATGGTGGCTCCAATTGCAGCTGCTGTACCAGATGTGGTTTCATTGCTTGAGCAAATTAACACATCTCGTGGTACCTGGTATGCAGCCATTGATTTGGCAAATGCCATTTTCTCCATTCCTGTCCATACGGTTCACCAGAAACAATTTGCCTTCAGCTAGCAAAGCCAGCAATATACCTTTACTGTCCTGCATCAGGGGTATATCAACTCTCTGGCTTTGTGTCATAATCTTGTTCACAGACCTCTTGGTCACTTTTTTCTTCCACAAGATACAAACAGATCCATTACACTAATGACATTATGCTTATTGGACCCATTGAGCAAGAAGCAGCAAACACACTTACTGGTGAGACATTTGCCTGCCAGGGAATAGGAAATAAATCCAACTAAAATTACATCAGTAAAATTCTAGAGGTCCAGTGGTGTGGGACCTGTTAAAATATTTCTTCTAAGGTGAAGGATACGTTGCTGCATTTGGCCCCTCCTACAACCGAAAAAGAGGCACAATGCCTAGTGGGGCTATTTGGATTTTGGAGGCAACACATTCCTCATTTGGGTGTGTCACTCTGGGCCATTTATAGAGTGACCCTAAAGACTGCCAGCTTTGAGTGGGGCGCAGAATATGAGAAGGCTCTGCAACAGGTCCAGGCTGCAGTGCAAGCTACTCTGCTCCAAGGCCATATGACTCAGAATATCCAATGTTGCTTGAGGTGTCAGTGAGAGATAAGGATGCTGACTAGAGCCTTTGGCAGGCCCCCATAGGTGAATCACAGCAGAGGCCTCTAGGATTTTGGAGCAAGGCCTTGCCATTTTCTGCAGGTAACTCCTCTCTTTTTGAGAGACTCTTTTTTGAGAGACACTGGGCTTTGGTAGAAACTGAAAGTTTGATTATGGGTCACAAATCATCACATGACCTGAACTGTGTATCAGGAACTGGGTGCTTTTTGACCCATCTAGCCATAAAGTGGGGCATGCACAGCAATATCCCATCACAAAATGGAAGTACTATATACGTGATAGTGCTTGAGCAGGTCCTAAAGGCACAAATAAGTTACATGAGGAAGTGGCTCCAATGCCCATAGTCTCCACTCCTGCCACCCTGCCTTCTCCCCGACAGCCTGCACCAGTAGCCTCATGCAGAGATCCCTATGATCAACTGACAGAGGAAGAGAATGCAAGGGCCTAGTTTACAGGTGGTTCTGCACTATATGCAGGCACTACCTGAAAGTGGACAGCTGCAGCACAACAGCCCCTTTCTAGGACATTTCTGAAAGACACTGGTGAACGGAAAACTTTTCAGTAGGCAGAACTTTGAGCAGTGTACCTGGTTGTGCACTTTGCATGAAAGGAGAAATGGCCAGATGTGCGATTATATGATTCATGGGCTGTAGCCAATGGTTTGGTTGGGTGGTCAGGGACTTGAAAGAAGCAGGATTGGAAAATTGTTAACAAAGAAATTTGGGGAAGAGGTATGTGGATGGACCTGTATGAGTTGTCAAAATTGTGAAGATATTTGTATCTCATGTGAGTGCTGATGAAAAGGTGACCTCAGCAGAGGAAGATTTTAATAATCAAGTGGATAGGATGACTCGTTCTGTGGACATCTTTTAGCCTCTTTCCCCAGCATCTCCCAGTGGGCCCATGAACAAAGTGGCCATAATGGCAGGGATGGAGGTTATGCGTGAGTTCAGCAACATGGACTTCCACTCACCAAGGCTGACCTGGCTACCAATGACAGTCCAATTTGCCAGCAGTAGAGACCAACTCTTAGCCCTCTATATGGCACCATTCCTCTGGGTGATCAGCCAGCTACTTGGTGATAGGTTGATTATATTGTATCTCTTCCATCATGGAAAGGGCAGTGGTTTATCATCACCAGCATAGACCCTTACCCTAGATATGGGTTTGCCTATCCTGCACACTATGCTTCTGCCAACACTACCATCTGTGGACTCACAGGATGCCTTATCCACCATCATGGTATTCAACATAGCATTGCCTGTGACCAAGGCACTCACTTTATGGATAAAGAAGTAAGGCAATGGACTCATGCTCATTTAATTCACTGGTCTTACCATCTTCTCCATCATCCTGAAGCAGCTGGATTGTTAGAATGGTAGAATGGCCTTTTGAAGTCACAATTATGATGCCACATAGGTGACAATACTTGGCAGAGCTGGGGCAAAGTTCTTCAGAAGCCAATGTATGCTCTGAATTTCATTTACTATGTGGTACTCTTTCTCACATAGCCAGAATTGATTGGTCCAGGAATCAAGGGATAGAAGTGGAAGTGGCACTATACACCATCACACCTAGTGACCCCCTAGAAAGATGCTTCCTGTTCCTGCACCATTACGTTCTTCTGGCTTAGAAGTCTTAGTTCCAGAAAGAGGAATGCTGCCACCAGGAGACATAACAATGATTCCATTAAACTGGTAGTTAAGATTGACACCGGGACACTTTGGAGTCCTCCTACTCTGAGTCAACAGGCTAAGAAGGGAATTACAGTGTTGGATGGGGTGATTGACCCAGACTAACAAGATGAAATCAGTCTACTACTCCACAATGGAGGTAAGAAAGAGTATGTATGGAATACAGGAGATCCCTTAGGGTGTCTCTTAGTATTACTATGCCCTGTGATTAAAGTCAATGGGAAACAACAACAACCCAATCCAGGAAGGACTACAAATGGCCCAAACCCTTCAGGAATGAAGGTCTGGATCACTCCACAGGGTAAAAAACCACAACCTGATGAGGTGCTTGCTGAAGGCAAAGGGAATACAGAATAGAGAGTAGAGGAAGCTAGTCATCAATACCAGCTACAACCACATGACCAGTTGCAGAAATGATTGTAATTATCATGACTATTTCCTCCTTCTTTTGTTAAGAACATGTTTGTGTATGTATACACTTGTACTAAGAAAATATCTTCATTTTATTTCCTTTCTCTTTCCTTTATCATATGACAAAAGATTTATTGACTTCATATCAGCATTTAAGCACTGTTAACTTTATGTAATAGTATTTATGGTAAGGATTAGTGTGCTTCTGGTTGTACGAAGGATAGTTGTATTGTGTCAGGCATAAATATGACCTTATTATTAACTTTATTTGAAGATTATGTATGATTTCAGGAGATATGTATGGGTTCGAGTTGACAAGGGGTGGACTTGTAATGGTTAATATTGAGTGTCAACTTGATTGGACTGGAGGATGCAAAGTATTGTTCCTGGATGTGTCTGTTAGCATGTTGCCAAAGGAGATTAACATTTGAATCAGTGGACTGGGAGAGGCAGACTCACCCTCAATCCAGGTGGGCACCATCTAGTCAGCTGCCTGTGTGGCTAGAATAAAGTAGGCAGGAGAAGATGGATGAGCAGATTTGCTGAGTCTTCCAGCCTTCATCTTCCTCCCGTGCCAGATGCTTCCTGCCCCATAACCTCAGACTCCAAGTTCTTCAGCTTTTGGACTCTTGGACTTAACCAGTGGTTTACCAAGGGCTCTCGGGCCCTTGGCCACAGACTGAAATCTGCACTGTTGGCTTCCCTACTTTTAAGGTTTTAGGACTCGAACTGATCCACCACTGGCTTCCTTGCTCCTCAACTTGAACATGGCCTATCGTAGGACTTCACCATGTGATCAGGTGAGTCAATTCTCTTTAATAAACTCACATATATTCTATTAGTTCTGTCCCTCTAGATAACTCTGACTAATACAGTCTCAAAATCTAAGGCTCAGCTCTGTCAGACTTCAGTGAAGTACCTAGGTCTAGTCTTGTCAGAGCATATCAGGGTACTAGGTGAAAAAAGTATTAAGCCCATCGCTTCCTTTCACGTCCCCAAAACCCTCAAACAACTGAGGAGATTCTTGGGCATTACAAGATTCTGCAGATTATGGATGTATACCTGGGTATGGTGAGATAGCTTGTTCCCTATGTCACCTAATAAAGGATACTCAGTCAGCTAAGGCTCACTCCCTAACTGGAGAACCAGAGGCTAAAAAGGCCTTTGACCAATTGAAACAGGCCTTGCTTGAGGCACCAGCCGTTAGTCTTCTCATAGGTAAGACATTCAATCTTTGTGTATCAGAAAGGAAGGGAATGACTCTGGAAGTTCTAACCTAGGTCTGTGGTCCAACTCAGCAGCCCATAGGCTATCTAAGAAAGGAGCTTAATTTGGTGGCTAAAGGATGGTTTGCCTGCCTCTGAGGAGTTGCAGAGGTAGCTTTGCTGGTGCCAGAGGCTACTAAGTTAACCATGGGAAATAACCATTTATACCCCACATAATGTGGCAGTACTGCTGTCTTCCAAGGGGAGTTTCAGGCTACTGGACAACCACCTCCTCAAATATCAAGCTCTGCCATTGGAGAGGTCTACAGTCTAAGTAAAGACCTGTCTTTCCCTAAACATAGAGCCACCTTCCTCCCAGAGGAAGCTGGGGAGCCTGAACATGACTGTGAACAGATAGTAGTGCAAACCTATGTGGTCAAAGACGGCCTCAAAGAAACCCCCTTAAGGAACCCAGAATGAAGTCTCTTTACAAATGGAAGTTCTTTTGTAGAACAAAGGATTCATAAAGCAGGATATGCAGTACTCACCCTAAATGACATTATTGAGAGTGTGCCTCTCTGCTTGGGCACAAGTGCTTAACCAGCTGAGCTAATTGCCCTCATGAGGGCTCTTGAATTAAGCAAAGAGAAAGCAGTAAACATTTATGCTGATTCTAAGAATGCTTTCCTAGACTTCCATGCCCATGCCACTATCTGGAAAGAGAAAGACTTCCTCACTGCTAATTGGGTCTCCCATTAAATGCCATCAGTAAATTAACTGACTATTATCCTCAATTTTCCTTCCACAGGGTGAGGTAATAATATATTGCAAAGGCCACCAAAAGGGGACGGATGAAATAGATGAGGGAAATACATTGGCAGATGAAGCAGCTAAATCAGCAGCGAGAGGCCCCAGATTTCTGATCTACTTGTTCCCCACCATAAGGTGTGTTTGCCAAGGACTACTTAGTCCTGAATGCTTGTGGGATTATATACTCTGCTAAACAGCTACCTCTCTTCTAAAATGTAACTGCCTTCCCCCATACAAGATTTAATTTCTTTCACCAGGATGAAACAGCTCTGGCCACAACATATTTTTCAGAATTAGTCTATTTTCTTATTTCTGATATCTCTGGCACTAAATTTTCCCATTAGCTCTTCTTTATATAATAGTCATATTTGATCCATGCATACTTAACTTCCTTAAAAAATGTGTTTCTTCTGGCCTAGAGGCCACCAAACTCCAAATGGTCATGCAAATGGAGCCTTGGATGATGGCTCCGTTTTTACTGGGGACCCTCAGATAGGCTTCTGAGAGAGATGTGAGTGCTATTTTCCCAATACAATGCCCCCCTCAACATAAAGTAGTTATAAGTCATTGCCCCTATCCTAAACAGTTACATGTACCTCTTCAGAGGGGGAATTAATAGTAACAGGAGACAGGCAAATTCTTATAGGTGAACAGGGACAGGTGACCAATGAAACACACCATTCAAGCCAAGGACAGTTTAAAGCCTGAAAATTGAACTGCCAGTTCCTGATAGAGTCCACAATTAGAGTGAGAACTTCTATCCCCATCTTACCCATTCTCTCTTGATTGATTCCCTCTGAATGATGCCTTTTAACCAATTGAATGGTGCTTTATCCAAGACCACCCATGGACCAATCAGCACTCATTCCCCTATTCTAATCCCATAAAAACCCTGGACTCAGTCTCACAGATGACAACTTGTTTTCGGGTCCCCTCTTCTGGTTGAGAGTCTTTCTGTCACTCAATAAAATTCTACTCTGCCTTACTCACTCTCCATTGCCCACGTACCTTATTCCTCTTGGTCGTGGGACAGGAACCTGGAGCTCAGCAAACTGCAGGAGTGAAAGAGCTCCTGCTGGCTGAGCTGTGGGAGGTGGGAATAAAAGAGCTGTAACCCTCCTTCCCATTCACTGTACTACAGAAGAAGAGAAGCCACTGGGTGCCACTCCCTCTCACTTTCCAAAAAACCAGAGTAAAGAAGCAAAGCTGCTGGGCACCACTCTGTCCTGCTCACTGAGCTGGAGGAGTGAAGAAGCAAAGCCGCTGCATGCCACGCCCTCCCACTTGCCAAACTACGGGAGCAAAAATGCCACACTTTGCATCACTATGCCAGATATTTCTAAATTTGTGTCTCTAAATTTCTTATTATGAATTATCAAGGCATATGCTGAATTATGTACTGTCTTTGGATGCCCAATGGGTGCCACAGACTATACATGTCAAATTAATGATCTCTTACTCACTTTATCACCATGCTTATTTTTAAAAAGTTATCCTTAACAAACTAATGCAGGAACAGAAAACCAAATACTGCATGTTCTCACTTATTAGTGAGAGCTAAATAAGAACATGTGGACACCAAGGGAGGAATAACAGACACTGGGACCTACCTGAAAGTGGAAGGTGAAAGGAGAGATTCAGAAAAAATAACTATCGGGTACCACACTTAGTACATAGGTGACAAAATAAACTATACAACAAAACCCCATGATAAGAGTTTGCCTATGTAACAAACCTGCACATGTACCCCAAACCTAAAAGAAAAGTTAAAAAAAAAAAGAAAAAGAAAAAATAGTGAAACTTACAATTTGTCTATTGAATGAATTTGAATTTATCAAACATTGGAAAATATGTTAACTAACATAATTTGGACTAAAAAATTTCTATTTATTCATGTATTTAGATAGGTAGATATTTCATGTCACAGTGCTTAAGAACATGGGGTTTTAGTTAAATATCTGAGCACAAGTGCCAGTTTTACCACTTAAAAGATGAAAATCTTGGATAATTTGTTTAATATCTGCCTTGACTCTCTCATGTGAAACATTCAAATTCATTTTGAGAATTAATTGACTTAAGTAAAGTAGAGTTGGGAACATTATCTGACTTAGTGAACATTCAATAAATATTAACAATTGTTTCCTATCTCACCTATATCACTTAATTATATGAGATACAAATCTCAGAATCATACATGAAATGTACTAGTCTCTTACCTTAATACCAACTCTACCACCAACTCCCAATTTTTAAGCTCTAAAGAGCTCTCAAAAGTGTTTATCTCACCCTCTCTCCATCATTCCTACTATAGTACTAACAACCATTATAAATCACTTATTTATTTCCCCTATCATTGCCAAACAAGAGTTTTAATTTTACTTACTAGAATCTTTTGGAGAAAATTAAATCTACTTAGTCTTCATTTCACTATGAAACCAACTGAAGGATTCCATTTCAAAACTGTACTAGAATGGTTTTAATTTATTTCCCATGTCATTGTGATATTGTGATTTATATATATTTTATCTTCATCCCCATTTTTTGACATACAGCCCCTAAAATCACTGGACTCTCCATAGTGATGAGTGTCTATTGTATGCTGAGTTGAATGGTGTTTGACATCCCTTTGATAGCTTCAGAATAACATGGATCATGGTAAAATCCAAGTTGCAATTTGGGAGTTGAGGCTTTTTAGCCCTACTCCCCAACCTCCAGGGAAGGGAGAACGACTGAAGACTAAGTTGATCACCAGTGGACAAAGATTTAATCAACCAAGTATTGTATGTAATGAAGCTTTCACTTAAAAAAAAAAAAAAAAAAAGAATAGGATTTTGGGAGGTTGAGATAGCTGGACATGTCCAGGTCCCTAGAGGGTGGTACACCTGGGAATAAAATTGAAACTTAGACACTCTGCTCCCCTTCTTCTATACCCAGTCTTATACATTTCTTCTATAAGTAAGTGTTTCCCTCAGTTCTGTAAGTTGCTCTAGCAAATTAATTGAATCTTGGGGGAAGGGTTATGGGAACCCCCAATTTATAGCAGGTCAGTCAGAACTTTAGGTAATAACCTACTGCTTGTGATTGGGATCAGAGATTAGGAGAAGCTTTGTAAAAGGATTCCTCAACCTGTGGGATCTGACCCAATTTTCAGGTAGATAATGTCATGATTGAATTGAATTAGAGGATATCAAGCTGGTGTCCGTGTAGAATCAATTGTTTGCTTGGCATAATGGAGAACCCTGCCCCCACCCCTGACCACACACACACACATATTTTGGATACCAGAGACACTGAGTTGTATTGAGATGTATACACTTTTTGTTTTTTGTTTTTGTTTTCTCTCTTTTCCTACAGAGCATACCTACATATAAAATTTCCTACCTATACATGCAAAGAAAAACAAGAATACTATGGTCAGGTAAATTTGATAAACACTATATACTATTCCATTTTCAAAAGATTGCCCACTAATTAGTTCTAGAAAAGACACTATTTTTCTTTGTGTAATCTAGTTTTTACCGATGTATTTGGTCATCAAACATTATTGTGAAGTAACATGATTAGCACAGCTTGGGACATGACATTCAGTATAATGAGGGCCTATGAACTTTTTAGCAAGAAAGGGGCAAGAATCAAGTAGAGCTATGTTGTAGAAAGACAATTGACAGTAACATAAACAATTGATTTGATGCTATTTGAAAAATATATATATATACACATTATAACTAAGGGTAGTAGTCTATGATTTTTCCTTATTTTCATGTAAACTAGTAATTCATCTTTTCAAATGATAACACAAAACATCCTTTCAGTCACTTAAGCTCAAAATCAGTCAATCTTTACTCTCTAGGTTCTCCTGCACTCTCCAGATAATTTCTAATTCCACTGCAGTCACACCTTTCAAACCCTCATTATCTTTAAAAAGAGAAATAATTAAAATAATTATCTGATTTCACCCTGTATCCATATTGTACCTCTGAGCCAGATTAACATTACTATAGCAGCTATAGAACATGTAATTTTTCTAATAATGTCACAAATTAGTAAATTTTGACTGTGGGGGAAAGGCAGGAGATGAGGAGCAAGTGCAAATTTGGAAAAGGAACATATAAGGGAGAATAAAGAAAACATTCACACCAAATTAAGTGGAGGCTAGGAAAATGTCAGGAAAGAGTTGTAAGTATTGGCATCCTGGAGGAAGTTACAGCAAATGTATATCTTCGATTAATTGTTCCCATCTTCAACTCTACCTCCACTCCAAATACTAGTGCTTCAATCCTCAGAATATTATAATAGTACCAAAAGCAACTTCTGAGGCTTAAAAACATATGGGTTTCATTGCCTATACTATAAAGTACAAATCCCTTAGGCTAAAATAGTCTACCACAATCTAGCCACAGTCTATCTTTCCAACGTATATTTCCACAGTGACATTACATAAACTCTATGATAGAAAATTCTGGAACAATTCACATTCAGTTCTCCTTTCCTTCTTGGTACCTCAGTAGATTCTACTTCCCAGTCCTTTGGGACATAGTTTGGTCTCTGCAACAAATGGTGGTCAATGGGCTTTAGGTAGTAGTGATGCATGTTATTACCAGTCCAAATGTCTAATTGTGGAAGCAATGCTTTCCCTTCCTCTCTTATTCTGCTACACAGACTGAGAAAGACATCTATTCCATATACTTCAATTTCAAGATGGTAAAGTTTTTATCAGCCTGACTCAGTGATTGACCTTGTGCCAGAGAGTTCCTCAACTGACCCTTGTGGGACATGAAAGTTAAGGAAGAAGTAACATTTTGCTTTGTTCAGCCATTGAGAAATAAGGGTAGTTAGTTACTGTAGTGTAATCTAGCTGATCCTTACTAGCAAAAGAACTTTATAAAATCACCTCTTAATTCTTATAGTGAATGGGCATTCACCTTATTTGCGTCTTTCCCAAGAAAAAGTAAGGGAAAATAAGATGTCATAAGTCAGTGGAGAAAATGTAACAAAATCATCTTTTTAAAATTCTGTAATTATCCTGGGAAATAGCTTCTGGTAAAGGTCAGTGTACCATTAGTAGAGAAGCATGCTTTTTTTTTCTTTTCTTTTCTTTCTTTCTTTATTTTTTTATTTATTATTATTATTTTTTTTGTTAGCATACTATATAGCCACAGAGAAGATAATCAGTTTTAAGAACATCAATCTTCTAAGCAATCAATTCTGCACATTTTATTACAGTCATTTCACATAAAAAAAGGAAGTTAGCACTCAAAGTTTCTAAACAAAAAAA
Organism: Papio anubis; assembly: GCF_008728515.1. Taxonomy (NCBI): domain Eukaryota; kingdom Metazoa; phylum Chordata; class Mammalia; order Primates; family Cercopithecidae; genus Papio; species Papio anubis. The sequence continues at coordinate 122,401,599 of NC_044981.1, forward strand.
AAGAAAGTTCACAAGAGACACATCAGAAAAATATCAAACAGTCAGACAAATGAAGAAAGAAGAATCCTCTCTGTTCTTATAGGAATAAACCTTGCACATTCTTTTCTGAGTTTAGGGCTGTTTAAAGTCAGCATGTTATTGTTATCAAGGACAGAGGGCTTGATTGTTTTCCTCTGGTGATTTTGGGTGGTGTGTTGTCTGACATGAAAGAGATTTTTCTCCCTCTTATTTGGATTTGCCTTCTTAGGGATTTTCTTTGTATTTAGTTACTTGAAGTATTTTTAGGCAGAATGAATTTAAAAGTCTTACCACTCACTATTTTTGTCTTACGTATTGGAGTTCTTCCCTCTTAGTAAATGGCTTTGTGCCATACAAGTATGGAATGATTCTCAGTCTGTGCTTTTTTAAAAAGGTTTTTTTTTTTTTTCTTTATTAGAAACATACTATTTCCCAATTGCATTTATTCCATGACAGTACACTCTGCTGTGTGAGATCTTAAGAAAATCAACTAGGCCATGTGCTAGATGAGATAAAGAGAGATGACTAGCTTTCATGGCTTCTCATTTAAGGATATTGGAATTAGGGAAAGTCGGTCAGTAGCAGCATCATAGAAGCAAGACAGGAAGAAAAATCTCCTCTCTACCTGCTACAGCAGCTCCAACTTTTTCTTACAAGCCCTGGCCTTATTACTTTACATAAATCCACACTATCCCTCTTCCCACTCATCCAGGGAAAAACTGGATTGAATTATTTTACAAGATAAATTTTTCTCACATATGAATATTGAAACAAAATTGGATCAGTTTCTAAATATCATTTTGCTTTAATAGCCTTAGGTTAAAAATGAAAATTTAAAATATGGCCTTGGCTTGACCTTAGCTTTCTTATTTCTGACGGTCACTGTGGAGGGTTTTAAATAAAAGATGATCACGTTAACTGAGGCTTCTTCAAAGGTCAGCTTGTTTATTTATCTAAATAGGTTTTTTTTTCTTTTTTTTAGATAGTCATGTTTTCATTTGGAAGTTATCCATATGCATGGTTAAGTAATGTCTATTGTTTTAAAATTGTCAATTCCATGATTTAGTTTAAAACAAAGACATCCCTTAGAAAACTGTAATATGTCATTTCCTACATTCCTTGCTGTTATAGGAAGGAACTTGGGCAATGAGGAAATAGTGGCTTTCTTGGGAAACAGAAGGAAGTGCTGGGAGGACGTGCGGGGAGGACACAAAAAGAGACTTGGCCTACTTCTCAATTTTTTCTAGGAATAGTTCCCCTCAAATTAAAAGCATTTCCTTATATACACTTACATGTAAATAAGTCAAGTTTCTTTCGAGAAAGAACGGCTGAAACAAAACCCAACCTACAAATTAGCTCCATGTTAAAGGAAGTTGGACTGTTTACGGTGCTGGAAGAGAAACAACTTGACTTTTAAATTCTTGGTTTGTGATTATTGACCAGAAATATTTATTCAATGTCCCAATGAATGTGAAGCTGTGGTAAGTTAAATATTGTGCAGGGGAAAGGGTAGGGAAGAACATAGTTAACATGGTTTTCTGAAGAATTTCCTTGAAAAGGGGAACCTCACGTAATTCTGCTTTTTAGCGAAAAGGAAACAAGCAAAATTATATAATTACAATAATACTCGATTGACTCGAGGGTCATATTAACATTTTGATTTCACATATTTACATTCAAAAAGACTCCCCAGCACTGTTGTCCAACACACAGAACCAGGTGCTAGAGATAAACAAAGATGATCCCTACTCTGAAGGAACTTAAACACCACCATCAACAACCACCATATCAACAAAAATGAACTGGTATTTTTGGGTTCGTGAGCTCATCATCCAAGTATAAGGCTTTTATTATGGAGGTGCGAATCCTGGCACACATTTTATTTTTAAACGTGTGATAATGCAATCATTCTAAACCTATCTTACTTGATTTGAAAAAGCCTGTCATTGCAAGATGAAAATAAAAAAGAACTGTAATTTTATACTCTTTCAAAGTGCTTCCTGTTACTGCAAAAGTGGCCAGAATAGATTTCCAAATGGCTCCTCATCATACTCCTGTTCTGTTCCCACATGGCTCTGGGTCACAGGACGATAAACAAAATTTCTGAAAAAAAGTAAAAATCTCCCTATTATATTTAGTTTTCATTGTTTTTAAGTAAATTGAATTCTACTCCATTTAAGGCAGGTATTAATTTATGATGTGTGGAAATATCTATAATTAAATATGAAAATATTCAAATATTTAAACTGAAAATGGTTTCTTATATGCTATTCTTAAATTGCATATAAAGTGTTTTTTTTTTTTACTTTTTTCACTAGAAAGCAGGGCTCAGGGTAAGTGATTTGAGCATTGTTTCTCATGCCAGTATAATATAAGCATTTGATTTAAATTTTATTTTAATCCAACTATATTTTCATGTTTTGCATTTGTAGCATACCCTATTCTTACACACATTTATAAAATTGTTCAGTGTGAGTGAACCTATAGTAAATTGCCATTCTGAAGAATTGCACTGTTAATCAGTTCAGGAAAGGTCATACTTTGTTTGCTTGTTCTATAAATCATGTACACATTTCTTCTAAGTTGTTTAAAGATGTGCAAGGTCTCAGTTCCACCAAGGAAGTAACTGCATATTTTTAAATGAAAATTTTCAACAGCTATCTTGGAAGAAGTGACATTGGTGCACAGTCTACATAAATACAACTAATAGTACATTCAAGGGCAAAAATCAGCCTGTGAAGATGAAACCAAAATGACTGGAAACAGAAGGCACACACTAAGTTAGTCATTGATTGATTTACTTGGGAGGGTCCCAGTAACAAGCTGACATTGATTTATCTTTTAATCTAACAGAATAACAACAAATCTTAAAGCAATCAGTTCTAATGGTCTTAATAACTCCAATCAAATTATTCACCTTCCACATTAATATAGGAGGTTGGCTTCATATTTATTCATCAGATTTGTCAAATAAATATCAGTTTGCCAAACTAAACCCTAGTCCTTCAGTCCTAATAGATTCTGTTAGCATTCCATTTTTAATTGCCCTCTTCTCATAATTAGGGTGACCACAGGTATCAGTTTGCCAGGCAATGGTCCTGGTTTTTGTTCTTCGCACTAGTACTATTTTTAACAATGCTCCATTTTCTGAAGTGTCCTGATCTTGAAAGATAAAGCATATGTCCACCAAAGTTCGTAACTCCACTTTTATTAATTTGTGTTTCTTCAGGGCCTGTTAAACCTAAAAATCTTTTAAGATCTGTGTGAGCAAATACATGGAAAATACACAATTTAACAAATTGACTTGATATTCCCACACCTAACCAAAGAAAGAGCTTTCCTCAGCTCCAGGAGGTCCACAAAAATAGCAGGCTAGTGAGATAAAACTTTGCAGACAGGCTGCCCTGTGCAAAAAAGGCAAGCCACAGCCTGTTTGTTTATTTGATTTGATCTCTCCTAGTACAAACTTTAAATGTCTAAGATAGTGGTGTTTACTAATATCGATCACATTTTGCATTGGTTTTAGGCTCTGTAACTACAGGAGTTCTGTTAAGGAATGAAAATGGTAAGCACAGGAATCATCAGGATACTTTTGATGTCACACTGACTCTTTCACCATCAAAGTAATAGTTTTTCAAAGAGACATGCTACGGGGGCCACCTGGGGCTCTTCATGAGGTGATGATAGTTGAGTAAATGGACCCACTGCCAGGAGGGTGTGTTCAATGGATACAAGGTAAGGTTGATACCAGAAAGGAGAAATCAATGGCCACAGCAATGCAACTTCTAGGAGTTCCCAAGCTAATGGATTTTTCATTTAGCTGGACTGTGAATTTGATACTGTGAAGCATTTACTTTATTTAGATCAGGATTAAAAAGGAACACCTAAAAAGGCCACATAGGATAAAGAGGCTGTGAGATGCCTTCAAAGAGATGAGCATTTCCCAGTGGATATAAATAGATTGTTGTTTTGATATACTTCAAAGGTCATCAGTCAACTGTTCTGTTTCTTTCTCTCACTCTCGTTTCTCTCCATTTATTTCTGAAGTACAGAAGCACACATTAGAAAAAGAAATTAAGTAAATGAGCCAACCCATCCCTAGCTGTAACAATAAAACAAAAATTTAGAATGAAATTATTAGAGGTCTTAAAATTCAAGTTCCACATGCTCAGATACAGGCAGGCCCTTTTAATTCAACTAAAATGTACTTAAAGTCCTTCAAAATGCATGGAAATGGTGAACTCAACAGTCTTCTTTCAACCATAAGAATTTGAGAAATCATATTGCCAACTTTTGCCCTTTCTAAATTTATAGCCAGATAAGGCCATTAACTTCAGGTGCTCTGCTTCTCCATTTAAATTTTATATAAAGGATCCATCAAATTACTAATTGCTGATAATAATCAGGTGTTACCAGATTTACAAAGCCAATTTTGAGGTGCTAATAGGCCCTAATGGGGAAATCAGTACTCAGTTAAATAAACAAATCATCAGGTTTGCAGAATAGTTAATATGGACAGAGTGCAAAATGGCTAATTTCATTAGTACCCTAAAATATTGCTCAAGTGAATGCTGTAAACATTATCTGAACACTATGACAGGAGAGATGGCCAGTGGCATAAAAGAAAAATATATAGTCCTCACTTAGTTATTTATATTTAACTGAAGAGCGACGCATGGAAGGCATAAAGCAACAGAGAATAGTTCCAAGCAAACTGTGCTATACTCACATTTGATTATAAGTTCCCAATGTGCATGGCCTATGTCTTAAAACATTTACTATTTAACAAATATTTATTAAATACCTATTATAAGGTACCATAGAGAGCGCTGGATTTATGCTGGTGACAAATACACAGTCCTTATTGAGGAACATAGCTGCTCTTAGGACAAAGAAAAATGAGTCATAGGGAGGTGACAACCACAGTGAGGCCCAAGGTGAGGCACACTAAGGAAAAACAAGTGACAATGTGCTAGAGGTGAGAGGGAGTATGATGCAATATAGTGCTACAGATATTGGAACACATATTGAAAACAGAATTGGAGGGACACAGACAGAGCCTTAGCTCTACCAAGGCTCAGAGCTCCAGAGTGTGGCATAGAACAGATCCGTAATGAAAATTGGTTTGAATTAAATTGTGAGGCTTTCTATTAAAAAAGCACTGAATGAGTTACACGGGCACTTTAAAATCATCATCATTATAGTCTTTACAGCACAATGACATCCCCAAATACCGCTTCCATTTACTTGTCTCACTCTGAAGACACTTTCGCTTTCTTGGATTCCTCTGCAAACCACATATTACCTCCTAAATGCTCCAGAGATGTCCCGAACTTGGCAGTTCTAAAAACTAGGCTTATCATCTATTAACCCCAAAACCTGTACTTTCCTTGCATCCTCTTAAGTCAGTGAACACAACCTGTATTCACTTAGATCCAGAGTCAAGTGGTCTTTCCAGATTCCTCCCTCTCCCTGATCTTGCCACATACATTGGGTCACACATTGTCTCAATTCTACCTCTTAAATACCCCTGGAATCAGATCCCTTTCTCTCAATCGCCACTGACTATATTGGTCTAACACCAATTTCTGTGATTGTCCCCTAACATTTAATTTTGCACATAATCTTGCAAACTGTTCTACCAGAGTCATCTTCTAAAATGTAAAGCTGATCCAGTTCTTCACTTGGCGAAATGCACCAGTGGCCATGCAAGACCTAGAGGATGCGGATGCCATGCAGCCTCCATGATCTGAATGCCTCAGGGCAACAAATTGCTGTTCTTTTGCACACCTGGGTCTTTGCCAAGAATCTACCCCATAATATGGGAAGTCTTTTCATAAATCTCTATCATAGCACCAAATCAGACTGCATTTATTTGTAAATTAAAGAGCTAAAAGTGCATGAGGTAATTCAGAAATGTGTTATCATGCTAATCATGTTTTATAGCACATGCATTTAAAAAAGTATCCATGCTGATACATCGACTATTCATTTTAGTGCATTATATTAATCCATTCATTTATTCAATAAATATTGAGTACCTACTGCTACCAGATACATATTTACTATATAACTAGAGCTAAATTTATCTATACATTTCCTCTATCGACTGCTTCCAGATTTTGACTATTAAAATCTATGCTGCAATATACAGTTTTGTCCTTCTCTCCTTATACACATGTGCAATTCTGGGAATACCATTTTTAGGTTATTGAGTTAAAGCTTTCTTAAATTTTTAAAATATTATTGAATTATTCGCCAAAGATTGGAGTGATTTACATTTCCACCTGTAGTATATAAGAGTTATACATTTGTTGACATTTTGTGGTGACATCTGTTATTGTGAGAGGTTTTACTTTTTGGCAATATACAGGATGTGAGAAAGTATTTATTTGTTTCAAACTCTGTTTCCATTGTTTTTTGCTACAAAACACACTACTCTGAAACTTAATGGCTTAAGATAATAACCATTTTATTTTATGTTCATTCTTCCCATAGATCAGGAATTCAGGCAGAATCCAGAAGGAATGTATTGTGTCTCCACCATAACATCCATGCCCTCAGGAAGAAAGATTTGAACAGCCAAGGATGACCAGTAGCTGAGGCTTGAAGACCAGAGCACCTATAAGCTTCTTATCAACACAGCAACTCAGAGAAGTCAGAGTTGTTGCTCAGGACTACCAGAGCAAGCATTTGAGTGGCCAAGAGTGAATCTGCCTGGCCTTTTATGACCTGGGCCTGGAAACAACAGACCATCAGTTTTGTCATACTTTGTATTGATTGCAGCCAGAAAGGTCCATTCAGATTCAAGAGGAGGGGACACAGATCCACCATCTAGATGCAAGAAATGTCCAAAAATGTTGCAGTAAAGTTTTAAGACTACCAAAATCTACATATCCCTGATAATTAATGGATAACTTTTCATATATCATTCTCTATTCTTGCATCTTTTTAAACAAATCACCCATTCATATAGTTTTTTCTTATTATTATGAGATTGTTGTTTATCACTAATTGATCAGTAGGAATCTTTATGTATTTTATTCCAAATTCCTTGGGAATGACATGAATTACAAGTATTTTCTCATTGTAGTTTAAGTTTCTTTGTGGTATCTTTCCTGTTATTGAATGTTAAATAAAAAGCAGTAAAAGCCAGGCGTTGTGGCACATGCCTGCAGTTCCAGACAGCAGTATTGCTTGTACCCAGGAGCTCAAGGTTTCAGTAAACTGTGATTGCACCACTGCACTCCAACCTGAGTGATAGAGTGAGGCCCTGTCAAAAAACAAAACAGAAAACAGTAAAGCGTATGAATCTCTTCATTTAAGAATTATAAATCTTATAGTTTTTAAATCTTTTTCTATTCAAAAGTCATAGCTGAGATATACTTAATACTAACATTTGCAGATTTTGATTTAATGATTATTACATTTTTATAGAATTTAGCTTTGAATTCAATAAGTTCTTTATTCTGCTTCTTTCCTCTCTCAATTTCTTTCTCTCTTTTTCTCAGTTTACCTCTCCATACACACACACACACACACACACACTTATACCTATAGCTATATATCTCTCTACATTTATATATACATATATATGTACACACACAAGTATATAATGATATATAAACATATCACATATGCATATATATACATGCACTGATATGGTTTGCCTCTATGTCCCCACCCAAATCTCATCTCAAATTGTAGTCCCCACATGTTGAGGGAGGGACCTGATGAGAGGTGATTGGATCGTGGGGGCTATGTCCCCCATGCTGTTCTCATGATAGTGAGGAAGTTCTCATGAGAGTTGATGGTCTTAAGTGTAGCACTGCCTCAATCTTTCTCTCTCTTTCTCTCTGTCTTTCCTGTCACCATGTAAGATATGTTTTACTTCCCCTTCATCTTTCACCATGATTTTAAGTTTCCTGAGGTCTCCCCAGCCATGTGGAACATGAATGAATTAAACCTCTTTTCTTCTTAAATTACTCAGTCTCAGGTAGTTCTTTACAGCAGTGTGAGAATGGACTAATACAGAGAATTGATACTGAAGTAGTGGGGTATGGCTATAAAGATAACCTGAAACTATAGAAGTGACTTTGGAACTGGGTAACTAACAGTCAGAGGTTGAAACAGTTTGGAGGGCTCAGAAGAAGACAGGAAGATGAGTGAAAGTTTGGAACTTCTTAAAGACTTGTTGAATTGTTTCGACCAAAACACTGATACTGATATAGACAATGAAGTCCAGGCTGCCATGGTCTCAGATGAAGATGAAGAACTTACTGGGAATTGGAGTAAATTCTATGCTTTAGCTGAGAGACTGGAGGCATTTTACTCCTGCCCTAGAGGTCCATAGAACTTTGAAGCTGAGAGAGACGACTTAAAGAGTATCTGGCAGAAGAAATTTCTAAGCAACAAAGCATTCAAAAGGTGACTTGGTTTATTCTGAAAGCATTCAGTTATATGTGTTCACGAAGAGATGATTTGAAATTGCAACTTAGGTTTAAAAGGGAAGCAGAGCATAAAGGTTTGGAAAACGTGCAGCCTGACCCTTTGGTAGAAAAGAAAACTCCATTTTCCAGGGAGAAATTCAAGCCTGTTACAGAAATTTGCATAAGTAATGAGGAGCCAAATGTTAATAGCCAAGACAATGGGGAAAATGTCTTCAGGGAATGTCAGAGATCTTTGTGGCAGCCCCTCCCATCACAGGCCCAAGGCCTGGCAGGGAAAAATGGCTTCTTGGGTCAGCCCCAGTGCTCTGCTGCTCTGTGCAACTTTGGGACTTGGTTCTCTGCATTCCAGCCACTCCGGCTCCAGCCACTTGCTACAAGGAGCCAAGGTACACTGCAGGCCATTGCTTAAGAGGGTGCAAGCCTCAGGCCTTGGCAGGTGCCATGTGGTGTTGGGTCTACAGATGCACAGAAGACAAGAGTTGAGCTTTGGGAACCTCTGCCTGGATTTCAGAGGATGTATAAAAGCGCCTGAATGTCTAGGCAAAAGTCTACTACAGAGGCAGAACCCTCATGGAGAGGCTCTACTAGGGGAATGCAAAGGGGAAATGTGGGTTTGGAGTCCCCACACAGAGTCCCCACTGGGGCACTGCCTATTGGAGCTGTGAGAAGAGGCCACACTCCTCTAAAACCAAGAATAATAGCTACACCGACAGCTTTCATTGTGCACCTGGAACAGCTGGAGGCACTCAATGCCAGCCCACGAAAGCCACCCCAGGGGCTGTACACTGCAGAGCCATGGGGGCGCGGTTGCCCAAGGCTTGGGAACCCACCCTTTGCATCAGCATGCCCTGGATGTGAGACATGGAATCCACAGAGATTAATTTTGGAGCTTTAAGATTTACTGAGTGCCCTGCCAGGGCCTGTGGCCCCTTTGTTTTGGACAATCTCTCCTTTTTGGAACGGGAGCATTTACCCAATGCCTGTACCTCTATCATATCTTGGAAGTAATTAACTTGTTTCTTTTTTTTTTTTTTTTTTAATTGTATAGGCTCATAGGTGGAAGGGATTTGCCTTGTCTCAAATGAGACTTTGGACTTGGGCTTTTGGGTCCAATGGGTTAATGCTGAAATGAGTTAAGACTTTGGGGGACTGCTGGGAAGGCATGATTGGTTTCGAAATGTAAAAAGGATATTGAATTCCGGGAGGGGGAAGAGGTGGACTGATTTGCTTTGGCTCTGTGTTTTCACCCATATCTCATCTTGAAGTATAATCCCCATGTATCAAGGGAGAGACCTGGTGGGAGGTGATGTGATGGATCATGGGGGTAGTTCCCCCCATTCTGTTCTCATGATAATGAGGGAGTTCTCACAAGAGCTGATGGTTTTAAATGTGGCTCTTTCTCTCTCTTTCTTTCTCTCTCCCTCCTCTGCCATCATGTAAGACATATCTTGTTTCCACTTCCACTTCCTCTTCTGCCATGATTGTAAGTTTCCTGAGGCCTCCCCAACCATGCAGAACGGTGAGTCAATTAAACTTCCCTTCTTTATAAACTACTCTGTGTCAGGTAGTATCTTTATAGCAGTGTGAAAATGGAATAATACATACACATATATATTTTAGCATATGTTGTATATACAAATGCATGTTATAGCACAGATATATGAATACATATATTTGTGTATTTTTGTACTAATACTACATCTTTATAAGTGTTGCTATCTAGTCCTCTATTCTTATTCAAAATTGCCTTCACTGCTATGATTTATTTACTTTTATATATGAATTGTAGGATCAACAGATCTCTATTTAGAAAAAGAGATCTGTGGGAAGTTTATAAAAAATTACATTATGTATATATGTTAATTTAGGAAGAACTGATATCTTTATCACATTAAGACTTCCTACCTGTAAGTATGCCTTATCTTTTTATTTAGTAAGTATCTTTTAATCAAGTTTTATAGTTTTCTCCTTCCAGATAAATTTGTACTTTTTGATAGAAATATTCTGCAGGAATATATAATTTTGAAAATGGGACGTTTTATTACTGTTATTATTTTAACATTTCTAATTATTGTTGCTTGTATGAATACTATTCATTTTGTACACTGATTTGACTAAAGCCTATTATTATTTCTAACAGTTTGTGTGGAGAGCTTGGGTTGTTTTATAGACAATCATTTATTTCTGAATGATGGCAATTTTACCTAATTTTTTCCTATCTTAAAATCAGGCCTGTTTTATTGTACATTCCAGAGGCATCATTCACATTGCATATTATGTTCCCCTTAGAGTTATTCATGGTGGCAGTCCTCATTATAACTCTTCTTTTTAGTTCTTTGTTCTTTTTGTTTTGTGTTACAGTGATAGATTAGAATCAGTGATACCAGATGCCCTTGTTTTGATCCTGACACTAAATAGATTTCTTCTAAGGATTCACCATTATCTATGATGCTTTGCTTAATATTATTGATGAAAAGCCTTCATTTGGTTAGGGAAATTTCTTCCTTTTTCTACTTTTCTACATGTCTGTTTGCATGAATGAGTGTTGAACTATCTCAAATGAGGGTTTTTTTTTTTTTCATCAATTGAGTAATCCTATAACTTTTCCTCTTTTACTCTACATAGTATATAATTTGCATTAAGAATGCTAAATCATTCTTTCATTAATGAAACAAATACTCCTTGGTCCGGATATAAATTATATGTTTTATATATGAGTAGATTTTATATGCCAAAGTTAGCGTTATATTAATACTTTCATTATGTCAGATTTCAGCATCTTTATTAATCTGGCTGTCCTATAGTTTCCTTTTCTTGTACTTTTTAGAATCTGTTTCTGGTAACAGAAAAGTAGGCTTATAAAAGTAATTGGAGGCCTTTTCCTATCTAAGTTTTTTAAGGAAATATATAATATTAAAAGCAATAAGACTACTGATAAATGTATTTTCATAGTTCTATATGTCAGACATTATTCTAAGTCATTTAAATGTATTAATTCATTCAATACTTACAAAAATCCTCTGTGATACATACTATTGCTATTCCCATTTTACAGATGAAGAATCTGAGGTACTGAAAGGTTAAATAACTTGCTGTGGATCAAATAGATACAAACTCTGTTCTTCAAATTTAAGCAGTCTTGTACTAGATTTCACTTAAAGGAGGGAGTACCCAGCTACCAAGGAGGAAGGAGAATAGCTTGAACATGGGAGGTGGAGGTTGCGATGAACCGAGATCACACCATTGCACTCCAGCCTGGACAACAAGAATGAAACTCGGTCTCAAAAGGAAAAAAAAAAGAGGGCATATAACCACCTGAAGTATAGTAAGGTCCTTTGCTGTTCAGGAAGGGTTAAGAAACTCCTGGACACATTATGTCACTTTCTACTAAAAAAAAATACTGCCATCTAGCATTTTATTGTGTGTTTTCTTTGCTTTGTAGACATAATTTTTATTACCCCACAGAGACTATTTACATAGATTTAATTATGTATTTGTCAACTTTTTTCCTCCTTTTAGGGTCATTGTCTTTTTTAATAAAGTACACCCCTTAGAAGCTTTTTCTCAAGAGTATCATTATGGTCAGATCTCTTAATATATTTTTGTCTGAAAATAATTGTATTTTGTTCTGTTTTCTGAAAGATAGATTATGGTGATACAATACAAGGCTAGCACTTCATTTTTTTTCTCGGAACATAACCTGAACACTACTACCTTGGTTCATGGCTGTTGAAAAATCATCTGTCACTCAAATTTTGTTTATATCTATTCATACATATATATGCATACATACAAATGACAGAACTTCAAAATGTTCATAGAAAAATTGAATTAAAAGATAAAAAAATATAAACTTTATTTCTTCACATAAAGTTCGTAACAATTGTCCGTCAAGTTCAAGACAATTTCGTAAGTCATGATACCAGACGTTTATTCTATCCCTAAAGAACTGAGCGTCCTGAGAATTTAATCATGTCAATGCAGTCTTTTTTTTTTTTTTTTTTTTTGAGACGGAGTCTCCCTCTTTCACCCAGGCTGGAGTGCAGTTGCTCGATCTCGGCTCACTGCAAGCTCCATCTCCCAGGTCCATGCTATTCCCCTGCCTCAGCCTCCCAAGTAGCTGGGACTACAGGCGCCCGCCACCACGCCCGGCTAATTTGTTATTGTTGTTGTATTTTTAGTAGAGATGGAGTTTCACTGTGTTAGCCAGGATTGTCTTGATCTCCTGACCTCGTGATCCACCTGCCTCATCCTCCCAAAGTGCTGGGATTACAGACGTGAGCCACCACGCCTGGCCAATGCAGTCTTTTTATACATTATTAACTGAAGAAAAATGGGTGTTAAATATTTTTTAAGATTAGGGGAGAAAAAGGAGTCAAAAGGTGTCAAATCAGGACTGTCATGCGGATGCCTAATGATTTCCCACAGAAACTTTTGCCTTTGTTGAGAGGAATGAGCAGGAGAATTTTCATGGTGGAGAAAGATTCTGGTGAGGCTTTCCTGGAAGTTTCTTTGCTAAACACTAGTCTAACTTTCTAAAAACACTCTTATAATTAAGCAGATGTTATTATTCTTTGGTTCTTCAGGAAGTTAACAAGCAAAATACCTTGAGCATCCCGAAACACTTTTGCCATAATCTTTACTCTTGACTTTTGTTCTTGTGCTTTGCCTAAACCACTTCCACTTGGTAGCCATTGCTTTGATTGTGCTCTGTGTTCAGGATCATGCTAATAGAGCCTTGTTTAATCTCCTTTTAAAATTCTTTGAAGAAATGCTTCATTGTTTTGATTTCCCTTGTTTAAAATTTTCATTGAAAGCTCTGCTCTTGTCTACAGTTGATTTGGTGCAATGATTTTGGTCCCATCATACAGAAAGTTTGCTTGACTTTAATTTTTCAGTCAGAATTGTGTAATATAAGCCAATTGAGATATCTAATGGTGTTATTTATTGTTTGTGCTGTTCATTGTTGGTTCTCTTCAATTAAAGCACAAATCAGATGAATTTTTCCTTGTAAATGAATGTGGATGGTCTGCCTATGTGGACTTGATCTTCAACTTCTTCTTGTCACTTAAAAAAAATGAGTTTGACCGGGCGCGGTGGCTCACACCTGAAATTCCAGCACTTCAGGAGGCCAAGGCGAGTGGATCACGAGGTCAGGTGATCCAGACAATCTTGCCTAACACAGTGAAACCCCGTCACTACTCAAAATACAAAAAATTAGCCGGGTGTGGTGGCATGCACCTGTAGTCCCAGCTACTACAGGTTAAGGCAGGAGAATCTCTTGATCCCAGGAAGCAGAGGTTACAGTGAGCCGAGATCTCACCACTGCACTGCAGCCTGAGCGACAGAGCTCAAAAAAAAAAAAAAAAAAGAACTATCCATTTGTAAACTGCTGATTTCTTTGGGGCACTGTCCCCACAAACTTTCCGTAAGGCATCAATGACTGGACCATTCTTTTGCTCAGTCTTCATAAATTTGATATTTGTTCTTGCTTCAACTTTAGCAGAATTCATGTTGCTCTGATAAGGGCTCTTTTTAACCTGATACCTTACTATTTTTGGTGCATCAAACTAGATCCTGTTCAGATAAGTTATAGCAAGTTAGAATGAGTTTATTTTGGTGCAAAAAATTTTTGAAATCCATACCTAAGTTTTTCCATAATATGAATTTTCCATGAATTTTTTGAAGACCTTTCCCTTGTATGTGTGTGTTGGTCTTTTTCTCTAATTTTGGTCTTCTCTGTTCTATTTTGTATTTTGAAGTTTCTCCTACAGCTAGTTATATATAGATTTCTTTTACTTTTTTCTGCTTGGTATACATAGTGATTTTTATATTTGGTCTGTACTTCTATTTGTTATATAATATTTCCAGCATTTATCACTTTGAATATTGGTTCTTCCCATTCTCTTCATTTTTCTGGAATTCTCATTAGATATATGACAGACTTTCTCAATGTACCTTTAATTCTCACAACTTCAAAAAAAATTCCCCATGTTGTTGTCTCTCTGTCATCATTTATAAGATATATACAGTTTATCTTTCAGATTATTATTCCTTTTTTCAGGGGTCTGTAATCTGCTATTCAATGCATCCACTGATTTTCTTGTCAGTTCATTAATTGCATGTTTTACATATAAGATATTTATTTGTTTCTTTAGAAAAATATCTACCTAATTATTTTAAATAGTTACCAGTTCCCTTATTATTTTTCATTCTATGTTTTATTGTTTGAAAAATAATTCCTTATGGTTTACCTCACAATTTCAATATGAGAAATTGTGTGTTGTTCTTCTGATGCTCAATTATGATGGTTTATTCCCTCCTATGTTGGATAATATGTTTTCTTATTGGGAGAACATATTTTGTAGAACACAACGTAAGCTTGGGGTTTCCCTGACTAAATAATTAGTGAATGTTTGAACACCAGACCTGTATGAGAGCAGGCTACTAGCTATAAATTTTCTGTAAAGAGAATTATTAATATTTTCCCCGGTAGCCACCTTGAAAATTACCAGTTGCTTGGTAGGATCTATTTTTTAGGGGATTTTTTTTTTCTACCCTATATCATCACCATGGGGTACTGTGTTCAAGGGTCTAGGTCTGTTGGAGGAGTCTCAAGTTCATAAGTTGAATTGAAGATTCTCAGGCGTGGATTCTCAACTATTCTTGGGGCTCAAAGCTCCACCTTCACCTCTTCATGTTTTTAAAATCATCTATAGCTCATGGCTCTACTTTCTTCTGTGTGTTCATTTATTTATTTGTGTGCTTACCTGTTTGTTTGTTTTTTACACTATTGAGTGCTAGCCTATTGTTTCTGGGTAAGAAACAGATTAAAATTTACCTGGAATCTATTTTCATTGTAGCATGATAACATTTTTAAAGCATTTAGCTTGCTAGTCTGCTAGTCAAAATTAGAAGTGGTCTACTGTTTTGAGCTCTTTAAAGTGAGGGACTATGGTTCTGTTTTTTAATATTAACTTTGTTACAGTATGGTACAAGGAGTAATCAAAATGAGCTGAAATATGTAAGGAAATTTTAAAAAGTTATCTTGTTTTAAATTCACTTCATAAAACGTTTAATTGCTTTATTGGAGTATGATTTACTGTACTTACTGTACTTAGTAAGAATGTGCAACTTGGTAAGTTTTGGCATCTGTACACATTCATGGAACCACTGCAATCTGGATAATGAACATAGTAATTTCTCTTAAATGTTTTCTCATGTTCTTTTGTACCTCTTACTCTCACCACTCCTCACCCATCCTCAGGCAATCTCTGATCTGTTTTCTGTTCTTATATTTCAATTTAAATTTTCTAGAATTTTATGTAAACTGAATCATCTAGTAGGTATTGTTTTTTGCCTGGCTTCATTCACTCAGACTAGTTATTCTGAGATTCATCAACATTGTAGTGTGTGTCAAATTCCTTTATGTTTATTGCTGAGTAGTATTCCTGTGTAGTTTGAAATTTCTTTCTATACGGTGGCACAAATCCTTTATCAAATTTATTATTTGTAAATGTTTCCTCCCATTCTGTGGTTTCTCTCTTATTTGCTTGATAGAACAGCAGGAGTTTTTAATTATAATGAAATTAATGTAAGTAATTTGTCCTTTAGTGGATTATATTTCTGATATCATATCTAAGAAATATTACTTAACATAATATTCTGTATTTTTTATTCTAGAAGTTTTCTAAATTTAAATTTTACATTTAGATTTTGACTGAATTTGAATTAATCCTGGTATATGATACAAGGTATAAATTGAAGTTCTTTTCTTTACATATGAATATGCAATTATTCCAGTGATACTTGTTGAAAGATATTAGATCAACCTAATTCTGGTGGTATAAATCTTTTATAATGGAAATTAAGGAGAATATTGTCTGTTGTGCATTCACATTATAGAAACTCTTGTTAGAGGATGAGTCTTCCACTGAGGAAGATGTACATGTACCTGAGTTGTCAAACAAACAAACAAACAAACAAACAAACAAACAAACAAAAAAACTATGTTCATCCCAGAGGAAATGATGGAGAAGGCTATGGTAAAGAAATCAGAATTACAAAAATTTCTTTTGTAATTTGAGTGTTGTATGTAGGTGTTTCATTCTAAGTTCAAACAACCAATTTCATATTCTTTTTTATTTTTTGAGACAGGGTCTCATTTTGTCACCCAGGCTGAGGTACAGTGGGAGTGATCCACGGCTTGCTGCAGCCTCAACCTCCCAGGCTCAAGTGATCCTCCCACCTCAGCCTCACAAGTAGCTGGGACTACAGTTGTATGCCACCATACTCAGCTAATTTTTTGTATATTTTTGTAGAGATGGGCTTTTGTGATGGTGCCCAGGCTGGTTTCTAACTCCTGAGCTCAAGCAATCCACTTGCCTCAGCCTCCCAAAGTGCTGGCTTTACAGGCAAAAGTCACTGTGCCCAGCCCAATTTCGCATCATTTTAAAGAATTAAACATCTTAACAACTCTATCACTTTCATTCAGAATTAAAATCACTTTGTAAAACCTGCTTTGTTTTCTGCATCTTACTCTAATTATTTATTATATACATCAGAAGACTGCAGCTAGTATCAAAGACAATTATTTTACCTCACTCACTAACGTCCACACTTTGCAAAACCATAGACTATCAGTCTACCATCCTTCCATTTTAGAAATATGTGTCTCAGAGATGTTAAATAACTGCCTTAGTCACATAGCCAGTTAATTACAAAATGAAGATTAAAAGCCAAGTGTCCTATTTCTAGTATAATTCCCTTTTCTTCATACTACTTTTATAATCTAATATAGCATGTTTGATTAGCTCCTATCAGTCCAAGTAAAATTTGTGGAAGAAAAATATTGGCTAAAAATATTGGCTAAATATAATTTTCTGAATATTCCTGAATTTTAAAATAATATAAAATCAATTTGACCTAAAAATTTTATTACTATATGACTTTTATGAATATTTTAAATTATGTTTAATAGATTTTTAATATATTCAATTTTAACATTAATGATTATTTACTAATTATTTCAAGTGTATATTTTATACAAAGTAATACTTTAACTATATTAGGAAAGGCAGTTGCCAAATTAACCAAACAAGCAAATAAGAATGGTTTCTTAGGGATTCTGGTTATTTATTTTAAATTTTTAAAGTATTCTGCTATAATATATTTCCCAGCCTTTAATTATTGTGATAATTATTTAAATTAATATGAATGACACCATTTACTCAATCAGTACCAATGTGTGCCTACTGTGTGCAAAGCTCTCTATAAGGAAATACAAATAATAATATCAAGGCTCTGTCCCTAAGGAGCTTATAGTTCAAAAACAGGTGAAATAAGTTCATAAATGGCTGGTTTGCAATACAAATTGGAACTGACAAAAGAAAGGGAGCAAATGTAATGGAGGCTTTGAAAATAAACTAATGAAGGTTTCATAATGAATGGATTATTTATTTCTCTTTACCCTTAAATTTCTGTAGTGCAGCACTGCATTATCTATACCAACTTGAGGAATTATTGAAAAATCTGTGATGTGGTCAAAAGAGTAACAGAAACAAACCAACCAATGAGAGAAGAAATAGACCGTTGCTCTAGGCACCCTGCATTTGTGTAACACTATCTCTTCCACAAAATCTGTCCTCATAATTCATTTAGAAGGCTTAATATTAGGACTACTATCTTTAGGTTAGACATATACCTTTTTCTGAATTTATCTCTCTGTTTTTTTACTTATAAAGAAAGCTTTTATAAAAGTATTGGGAGATATCAGTATTTAACAATGATATGATAGTATATGATTTAGTCCCAAATATTTCCTGTGTCATTTTCTGGCTCATGATTTGGACCAGAAGTGTGACAAGCAAGGTATAGAGTCTCCTAAACTCTAAATATGGTATAATTCCACAGATATTTTTTCAACCCAAAAATAGGTTACTGAACCACAAAAATGATATTAGTATATGAGTAATCTTAGACCCAACTTAATTTATAAAAACTAAATTATTTATCATACTTTAGCACTTTATTACTAATAACAAATTACGTATGATTTGCTTACAGGTGTTAGAGATGTGGACAGGAGGCAGGAGGGTGGGATTCCTGGTGAGGGCTCCACCTTCAAGCCTGGACTTGTGGCCTAAAATGTGAACAGGCATTCCTGTTTTCATGCCCAAATGTTGTCTTTTGGCCCGCTATGCACCCTCCATCCTGTGTCCGTATAAACCACAAATCCCAGGCTTCACAAGCAGAAGAGCGGCAGAGAAGAAGAGAAGAGGGGGAGTGTCTGAACATCCAGAGGAGTTCTGCTGGGGCTGCTCAGAGAGGAACTCAGCCACAGGTTGGATGAACTCCAGAAGAAGATCATCTTCCCACTCCGTCTCCTCTCCAGCTCCCCATCCCACGAAAACCAACCTCCATCACTCAATAAAATCCCCACATTTACCATCCTTCAAGTCTGTGTGACCCTATTCTTTTTGGACACTGGACAAAAATTCGGGAGACGCTGGGTGCGGGATCCCCAAAAGGCTGTCACACTGACTCTTCACTGAGCTATTTAACACTTAAGCCATTCCCGGATGGCAGAGCTAAAAGAGCACTGTAACACCCCTAGACACTGCCATGGGGCCGGAGCCCAAAATGCTCACACTGGCTGCTGCACCCACTCACTTGCATGCTCCATGTCCCGTAAGGGGTTTGAGCTGAATAAATAAGCCACACCGCTGTAGCACATCCATAAGAGGGTCAGGAAGCTCTCATGTTAGTAGAACACACCACTTCAGAATCACTCCTGAGACAGAAGAAAGGTGCCTGGAGAAGCCAGGAGAACGTTGCCCAGAGTGAAATCACAGTGGTCCAGTGTGAAGTACTCTGACTTGCAAGTCTGCAAATGTATTTCCAATCAATATCTAGAAGGTATTGGGCCTACAGAAAAGACGTCAGTTTAGCGACCCTTAGAATAAGATTGATACGTAAAGTCAAAAGTCAAATGCACTTATTTACAGAGGATAACCTATTAAGTGCTCAGGATACTCTTAACTTTTCTTCAGGGCCTGTTGTTTCTTCATTTTATAGTAAGTAACTGAGAAATGGAGATTCTAATCCAAAAGCAAGAATGAGAGGTAACAGGAGGTAAATAACCAGATCAAGGAAACGTCTGATTAAACATTTTTGTCTGCTCAATACGAACTTTCTGGTTATATACAAGTCTTTTTACCATTTTGATTCGGTGTCTCCCATTGGATAAAAACAAGAATGTTCCCTTTTCTGAGGTCAGGTTTTCTACATTTGCAAGTTGACTATTCCTTTATAAGTCAACATAATTTTATAATATCAGATTCCTCTCAAATCTGTGCTGGGATTCAATAACAAAGAGTGCTTTATGAGAAAGTTTGATTCTTCTATAGAATATTATACAATTGAGAAATATTTAACTACATGTTCATTATGGCCAATAAAAACAATACATAGATACATTCTTGTTAATGTTCCTCGTGAACATCTTTCAGTGATTTTTTTTTCTTTTTTCTTTTTTCTTTTTTTTTTTTTTGAGTTGGAGTCTCACCCTATTGCCCAGGCTGGAATGCAATGGCATGATCTTGGCTCACTGCAACCTCCACCTCCTGGTTTCAAGCAATTCTCCTGCCTCAGCCTCCCAAGTAGCTGGGATTACAGGCACTGGCCACCACGCCCACCTCATTTTTTATATCTTTAATAGAGACGGGGTTTCACTATGTTGGCCAGACTGGTCTCGAACTCCTGACCTCGTGATCTGCCCACCTTCGCTTCCCAAAGTGCTAGGATTACAGGCCTGAGCCACCGCACCCAGCCTCAGTGAATTTTTAAGTAACTGACCTCTTCATTTCTCCACATAACCTGAACCTGTTTACACTCACCTGTGAGTGCTAATGAAATATGAATTATTTTTAATAATTGGTCAGAAACAGAGAAAAACAAATCTAAATTTAACAGTAACAAAATAATTTTATATTACGAAGCTAAAATACGTTGTCTTCTTTATTGTCTTTGCTTTTATATTGTCAATGAGAAGAGTCAAACTCTGTAAAATATTTTTTTTTTTTTTTTTTTGAGACAGAGTCTCGCTCTGTCGCCCAGGCTGGAGTGCAGTGGCGCGATCTCGGCTCACTGCAAGCTCCGCTATTTTTAAAAGTTTATTCAGAGCCAAATATGAGTGAGCATGGCCTGTGACACAGCCCTAGGAGGTCCTGAGAACATGTGCCCTCGGTGGTTGGGGTGCAGCTTGGTTTTATACATTTTAGGGAGACATGATGTTGTAGCATTTGCTCCTTAGTTCAGCTGAAACCAGGCTCTTGTCACACAAGCAGGAAAATTTAGTCATGCAGACCCGTTGAAGGGTAAGTAGGGCACAATTTAATGGGGCAAAAAGAGAAAAAAATGAAAAAAAAAAAAAAGCGAAGCAAGATGGAGTCCTGTTTATAGGCCTACCACCTCAGAGATTGAATCCCAGGCCACCACAAAGGAACTGAAGAGGCCAATGAGATTTAAATCAAATACACTTAATAAATACATTGGTTTGGTCCAGAAAGGTGGGACAACTAGAAGCTGGGGGGCTTCCAGGCTATAGGCATATTTAAAATTTTTCTGTTTGACAATTGGTTGAGTTTATCTAAAGACCTGTGATCAATAGAAAGGAAAGGCATCTGTTGAGATAAGGGATTGTGGAGATCAACGTTCTTATTTGCAGATGAAGCCTTCAGTTAGTAGGCTTCAGAAAGAATAGGTTGTAAAATGTTTTTTTTTATCAGACTTAAAGTATGTGTTGATGTTAATGATGGAGAGGTATAATAAGACATGTCCAACCCCCACTTCCCATCATGGCCTAAATCAGTCTTTCTGGTTAAACTTTAAGAGTGCCTTGGTTGAGGAAAAGTCCATTTGGATGGTTGAGGGGCCTCAGAATTTTATTTTTGGTTTATAATATATAACAATCTTTCCATTTCTTAACATATATAATAGAATATTAACTAAATTTCCTTTTTATGAGCTTAATGATGGCCAAAAAGAATGTCAGAAGAGCTGAAGAAAGGAAACGAATCACATAGCACTATGGTAGGAGCTCTGGGTCCATGAGAAAGCTTCTTGGGTTCAGATAAAGGTTAATCACTTAAAAGTGATGTGTCTTAGATGGATTTTGAAAGTTACCAAATCTCTGTAAGCTGTAGCTTCTTTACCTATTAAATGGAGATAATAATACTTCCATCATTGGGGTTGTTAAAACTAAATATATATATGGCAAGAGAGAGGATATACACAGTAAGCATTAACAACTCATTTATACAAAACAGAATTCCCCCAGTTTGCCCCCAATTTCAGATTTTAAATGTTTCTTTAAAGCCTTGAAGAGAACGCATTCAGATGGCTATCAATTACTGAACACTTCAGTGTCTGTGGAAAAAAAAAAAAATGCTTTCCTCACAATACAAATGCTTTAACCATAAGTAAGGCAAATTGCAGGAACAAATATTCTTGCATGTCTAATCTTCATTGATCATATAGTCACTAACTCAGATAGAGATTAATGGTAAGCCATGGGAAAAAAAATGTGAGTGAACAATGTGTCCTGAAATCTCACTAATTAGTTTGGAAAAACAGAAGTTATTTTTACATTTAGTAACATGTATTTGTAAAAAAAGCCTGAGGCACAAAGCATTCAGACACCTAATCCACATTCCATTCTGATGGGATACATAATCACTTTCAACAAAAGAAACAAGCCATTTTGCAAAAGCCTAAATGTTTAATTTCTGCTGCTCCTTCTAAAGAAAAATAATTCCCAGCACTGAGTATTTGTATATACATCACTTAGTTGTGGGATAATCTTCAACTGAGCAAAAATGTAAGCTCTTAGAAAATGACTAAATGCAAAGCAACTATGAAATAAAGGAAAGAGGAATAGTAGAGAAAAATAAATGAAAAAATTTTGTTTAATCTTACCTTTCAAAGTCTACTAAATCAATACTCCTGAAATTCTTTAATCACCAGAGTAGGTAATTTAGAATCCAAAATATGATGTTCACAGTGACTCTTAACAAAATATTAAGTCCATTTTTTAACTTAATGTGGAAAACTAAAACCAAAGCTACCGTATCTTTAAAAACCAAAGCAAAATCTAATCTGATAGATTAGCTCAATAGAAACAGCTTTCAGTGACTTCTCTACAAGTATGTTGTTCTTAAACAGAAGAAGCATTTTATTCCTCTTGGAGCCTTTCTCATAGTTTTAGCTTGACACTCCTGAACCTTTTGATTCCTATAAGCCACTCTAATTTTACCTTCAAAGGCAGATCAAACAAGTCTCCTTACTCCAATTTACTCTGTTTCTTTTACTGATAGATGCTTTGAAATAAAGATTTGTGATCATGCTGTCATTATTGTCTCTGACTTTCACGACGTGATTTTATTGTCTATAATAAGAGTCAAAAGATATCATCTGACTAAGACCAAATTTTTCTTTTTCTCTATACTTAATTTTATTCCATAAATAATCTATGGAAGAAAAGCTTTCAAGTTTGCCACAAGTCAGTGCTATTACATAACATTTTTTTTGAAACAAGAAAGGGTCATGTAATTGAATATGAAAATTTAAAGTAATAAATGGACACTTCACTAATAATGACAGTGTGAAGAGAAGAAGGAGTATCTGTTAAAAACCAATTCTGGCCAGGTACAGTGGCTCACGCCTGTAATCCCAGCACTTTGGGAGGCAGAGGCAGACGGATCACGAGGTCAGGAGTTCAAGACCAGCCTGGAGAACATAGCGATACCCCCGTCTCTACTAAAAATACAAAAATTAGCTGGGTGTAGTAGAATGATCCTGTAATCCCAGCTACTCAGGAGGCTGAGGCAGAATAACTTGAACCTGGGAGGTGGAGATTGCAGTGAGCTGAGACCATGCCATTCCACTCCAGCCTGGGTGACAGAGCGAGACTCCATCTCAAAAAAAAAAAAAAAAAAAAAAAAGAACCAATTCCAATTCCCTATTGCCTCACTTCTTCTCCTCTTTAGCTACCTGACCCCTCCTCTCTCGCTCTTCTTTCGCTGCTTCCCTGCCCCACATTAACCAAAACCCCAAAAAACATCAAAGTCTCTTCATCCCTATCCCTATCTTACTGAGCCATACATTCGTCTGCCTTCTCTCCTCCCTAGCATCTTCCCAGACTTTTTCTCCATTCACTTTTGCACTTAGAACAATTTTGTTCTCTCTGCTTTTCCAATTTAGTGGACAGATAATTCACCTTTAAAGAAAGGATTATAAACAGCAGACACTATTATTTTTTCTGAGACATTGTTAGATACCAACAATGTCTTCTGATTTTAATAAAATAGTGAATACAGTTTTACTACCAGGAAACCTAATTTCATTAAGAAACAAGTAGTTAAATATATACTGTGGATACTACGCTCTTGATCGGGCAGGAACAATTCATACCCTCTACAGGCCCCCATATTCTGTTGGGGCATTACCAAAAGTATGTCTCGGAAAAGCCCACTGATCAGTCATTCAATATCAGTTTCCATGTTAAATTCACAGTATACTTCTACTTTTTCTTCCATTTGTGACAAGCTCTACAAACTGCTTGAAGAAGATGTATCCATACTCCTGTCCAGTCAGAGTAAGCATTGTGAGGATACCAAATTCCATGGCAAAATTAGTCTCTCTGGATATTCTCAAAACCCCCATTAGATGTCAAAGAAGTACTGGCCTCCATGTATAACTACTGTGAAATTAAGAAGAGCCACTGGGATATTAGATTTATGGTTCGCAAAACACCTAATTTATTGTCTCATTTGGTTTTATATCAGCCATTTGATGCTGTAAAGAGGTTAAAGAAGTGTATTCTCCCAAGTTCACAAAACTATTAATTATGGGGAATGAGACTCAAATCCTGGTTTTTCTTTCCAAGTTCACAAAACTATTAATTATGGGGAATGAGACTCAAATCCTGGTTTTTCTTTCCAATGTTTCTGATGTTTTTCACTTTTGAATAAGTAAACTAAAAAACTTTATTTGTAGATTAATGCTTTTTGTGGCAGCTACCTTAGCAAAGTTGTCTAAGAAAAAATTAGTAAGCATCGATAATTTTAAGTAATAAAATTTGTTACATTATATGAATTCAAATCTGTCAGGAAAAAAAAAAAATTCTTGATGCCAATATTTGATAAACTATTTTGCCAAAGTAGCATTTCCTCTGACTTGCCAATATGCCAAAATTTTTGAAAGTGATTTCATAAAATCACTACAATTGTATCTTGTAGTTCAAAAAGATTAATAGTTTTAAATGTAGATTATTTAAATATATTGTTACATTAAATAGTTTTAATAAATCAAATTATTATAAATTATTTAATACAAGTATAAATGATACCTTATCATTTGTAAAATATATGGATAACTCAGAAAAATAAACTAAACAAAAACTAAAGCTCAGAATGATTCAGCACCTAGATATGAAATATGACCTAAACTTTTTGAGATAGCTTTTTACCCAGGAATCAATGACATAAAAGCTTTTACATGAACGAATACGATCAAACAACAGAAATGAAACCTTAGGACTGCTAAAACAAACATACGGAAAAGACATTAAAGAGAGAAACTTTGTTATTTAATATCTCAGCTGGATAAATGGTAATTTACAGAAAGAATAGCAAATTTAGATGAACTTCCAGACTGTAAGTATCACAGAAGGAATGCCTGTTCCACTATTTATGACAAATTAAAAATCAGTTGTTTAAAATGATGAGCTATTGAAACAAAAAGGTGTTTTTTTTCCCCCTGCGGATGACAATCGAGGATTTAGAGGAAAGGGAGAAAGAAAAGAAAGTGAGTCCCATTTATGATAACAAGTAAGTAGGTAGCTGTATATGTATGGCAACAAACAGGAAGCATCAACTGCTCAAAAATAAGTCTCCCACTGGCTTGTCATATGGTCTGAAATCCCACTATTAGAAATTATGCTTGGAGGTCTTAAAGGTCTTAAATAAATTTTCATACTCAAATAGAAGTATCTTGGAATGTAACAATTTAGCTTTTATTAGTCAATTTTATGGGGGACTTGGATTATTTAGTGAGAACCAGTCAAATAACACCGACACAGAATATCAATAAAGAGAGAGATTGCCTTGAGAAACAAGCAGGTAAATAATATTTGACATAGTTTAACTATTACCTCAAGTCTGTTTTTTGAGCTCAATTAATCAATGTGATAATACCTATAGAATGTGTACAATGTGAAAGTCAAGATGTCAATACTCAGGAAGATCAGGAAAATCATAAGAAAATATCATATCTTCCTAAGAAATTTGCTTTCTTGTTGGAAAAATAAGACACACATCTGAAAAAAGTAACTTACTGATTCTAGACATAAACTGGTAATTTACACCAGCGTGCATGGATGAAAATGTCCTATAAGAATTGAAAGGCATATTTTATTTGCCTGTATCTGGAGCACTCCATTGGAAAACAGGGAAGCAAAAGTGATCTAATGTGAGTTCAATTTATTTAAATTGCAGAAAATGAATTTTTTTGGATGATCTGGAAAACTGTATACATATAAATATCAAACTAAACGCACAGAATAATACAGATACTTAGATATATCAAAAGTGAGTGAGCAAGAAAGAAATTCCTTGTCATGAGTAATACCAAATGAGGTCCACCCCATTCTGCCATCTTAGTAAATTTTTCCTGCTCCTCTCTGATTCATAACTCTACTCCTATATGTTAATTCTCTTATTATTTTCTTTTGCTTTTACTGATACCTAATATTTATACATATTTATGGAGTACATGTAGTATTTTGTTACATGCATAAAATGTATCATAAATAAGTCAGGGAACTAGGATGTCCATCACTTTGTGTATTTATCATTTCTCTGTGTTGGTAACATTTTAAATTCTCTCTTCAAACTATTTTGAAATACCACATTGTTGTTAACTGAAGTGACTGTACTCTGTTCTTGAACATTAGAACTTATTCCTTCTCTCTAACTCTATGTTTATACCCATTAACCAATGCCTCTTCCTCCTGCTGCACCCTTCTCTGCCTCTGGTAACTATCATTCTACTCTCTAACTCCATGAGATCAACTCTTTTCCCTCCTATATCAGTGAGAACATGTGATGTTTGCCTTTTTGTGCATCGCTTAATTTCACTTAATGTAATGATTTTCAGTTGCATCCATGCTGTCGCAAAGGACATAATTTCTTTTTTTATGGCTGAATAGTATTTTGCTGTGTATATGGACCATATTTTCTTTATCATTCATCCATTGATGGACAATTAGATTGATTCCTTCTCTTTCCTATTATGGAGAGTGCTGCAATAAACACAAGGTGTGTCAGTATCTCTTTCATACAATGATTTCCTATCCTTTGGATAAATATCCAGTAGTGGAATTGCTAGATTGCACAGTAGTTCCATTTTTAGTTGTTTTTGAGAAATCTCCATACTGTTTTCCGTAATGGCTGTAGTAATTTACATTTCCACTAATAGTGTATAAGAGTTCCCTTTCGCTACATCCTTGCCATCATATATTATTTTTTGTACTTTTTATAATAGCCATTCTAACTAGGGTAAGATGATATTCCACTGTTGTTTTGATTTGCATTTTCTTGATGACTGATGATCATATGACTGTTGGTCATTTTGTACATCTTCTTTTAAGAGTGTTTATTCATGCTCACTTTTAAATGTGTTTATTTAGTGTTTTGCTATTGAGTTGTTTGAGTTCCTTATATATTCTCATTATTAGTCCTTTGTCAGAAGAGTAGCATCCAAATATTTTCTCCCATTCAACCAGTTGCTTCTGAACTCTGTTCATTGTTTTCTTGGCTGGGCAGAATCTTTTAGCTTAACATAGTTCCACTTGTCAATTTTTGTTTTTTGTTGCCTTGGCTTTTGAGGTCTTTGCCATAAAATCTTATCTTAGAAGACCATCCTGAAGTGTTTTCCCTATGTTTTCTTCTAGCAGTTTTATAGTTTGTGGTCTTACATTTAAGTGCTTAATTCATTTTCAGTTTATTTTTGTATAAAGTGAGAGATAGGGACCTACTTTCATTCTTCTGCATATGGATACCCAGTTATCCCAACAGCATTTATTGAAGAAGATGTCCTTTACCTATTGTATATTCTTGGCACTTTTATCAAAAATAAGTTGGCTCTAAATACGTGAATTTCTGAGTGCTCTCTTTTCTTACATTGGTCTGTGTGTTTGATATCATGCTGTTTGGGTTACTATAGCCTTGTAATATATTTTGAAGTCATATTTTGTGATGCCTCCAGGATTGTTCTTTTTGTTTAGGATGGCTTTGGCTATTCAGGCTCTTTTGTGGCTTCATACACATTTCAGGATTTTTTCCCATTTCTGTAAAGAAAATCATTGGTATTTTGACAGGAATTGCATTGAATCTGTAGATTGTTTTGTGTAGTACAATTATTTTAATTATATTAATTTTTCCAATTAATGGGCATAAGATGTCTTTGCATTTATTTATGTTCTCTTCAATTTATTTCATCAGTGTTTTGTAGTTTTCCTTGTAGAGATCTTTTATCTCCTTCATTAAGTTGATTCTTAGTTGTTTTTCTTTGTAGCTATTATGAATGGGATTGCCTCCTTTCTTAATTTGTCTTCAGCTAGTATATTATTGGTACACGGAAATGCTACTGATTTCTGTATGTTAATTTTGTATCCTACAACTTTACCAAATTTATGTATCAATTCTAAGAATTTTCAGGGAGAGTCCTTAAGTTTTGAAATGCTACTGATTTCTGTAGGTTAATTTTGTATCCTACAACTTTACCAAATTTATGTATCAATTCTAAGAATTTTCAGGGAGAGTCCTTAAGTTTTTCTAAATATAAGATAATGTCGACACTGAAGCAGGAGAATTGCTTGAGTTCAGTAGTTTGAGACCAGCCTGGCAACATGGAGAAAACTTGTGTCTAAAAAAAATACAAAAATTAGTCAGGCATGGTGGTGCATTTCTATAGTCTCAGCTACTTAGGAGGCTGAGGTGGGAGGACTGCTTGTGCCTGGGAGGTGGAGTTTGCCGTGAGCCAAAATTTTCCCACTGCACTCCAGGCTGGGTGACAGAGTAAGACCTTCTCTCTCTCTCTCTCTCTCTCTCTCTCTCTCTCTATCTATCTATCTATCTATATATATATATGTATATAATCTGCAAAGAGGGACAAGTTGACATCTTTTTTTATTTGGATGTTTTTATTTCTTTTTCTTGCCTGGTTGCTCTGGCTAGGACTTCCAGTACTATGTTGAATAGAAGTGGTGAATGTGAACATTCTTGCCTTTCCCTGGTTCTTAGAGAAAAAGCTTTTGTCTTTTCACTATTCAGTATGATGTTAGCTGTGGATTGACCATATATGGCCTTCATTATACTGAGGCATGGTCCTTCTATGCCTAATTTGTTTAGAGTTTTCATCACGAAGAGATACTGAATTATGTCAAATGCTGTTTCTGCATCTATTGAGATGATCATATGGTTTTTGTCCATATGTGGTGTGATGTATCATATGTATTGATTTGCATATATTGAACCTTCCTGGCATCCCTGGTATAAATCTCACTTGATCATATGTTATCTTTTTGATGTGGATTTCCATCACCTTTTCTACAGGGTTCACCAGTATCCTGGTTACAACTTTCGCGTCTATGTAAATCAGGGATTTTGGTATGTAGTTTGCTTTGTTTGCCGTGTCATTGTCTGCTTTTGGTACCAGGGTAATCTTGGCCTCTTAGAATGAGACAGAGAGAAGTTTTTTCTCTTAAAATTTTGGAGTAGTTTGAGTATCAGTATTAATTCTTCTTTACATGTTTGGCAGAATTGGCATTGAAGCCATACAGTCCAGGGTTTTTCCTTGAGGGTAAAGACTTTTAATTACTGATTAGTTTTCATTACTCATTATTGGCCTATTCATATTTTCTAATTATACCTAATTCAATCTTGGGAGGTTGTATGTGTGCAGGAATTTTCTGTTTTATCTAGGTTTTCTAGTCTGTTAGCAAATAGTAGTTTATAATAGTCTCTTATTATCTTGGTTATTTCTGTGATATCAGTTTAATATCTCCTTTTTCATTTCTAATTTTGTTTCTTTGAATATTTTTCATATTATTCTTGGTTAGATTAGATAGTTATTTATCAATTTTGTTTATCTTTCCCAAAATCTAACTTTTTATTTTATTGATCCTTAGTATTATTTATTTTGCTTAGTTCTGTTCTGGTAGTCATTATTTTTCTTCCAGTGATTTTAGGTTTAATTTGTTTTTGGTTATCTAACTCCTTGAGAGACATTTTTAGATTTTTTTTTAATGTAAGTATTTATCTTAGCACTGTTTTTCCTGTATTCCATAGGTTTTAATTTGTTGTGATTCCATTTTCATTTATTTCAAGAAACTTTTTGATTTTCTTCTTAATTTATTAATTGGCCCAGGGATTATTCACAGAGAAAGATTTTTAATTTCCTTGTACAGTTTTTAAAGCTCCTGTGGTTAGTGATTTCTAGTTTTATTCCATTGTGGTCTAAGAGGATAGATGATATAATTTTTAATTTTAAAAATTTCATTGAGACTTGTTTTGTAGACTAACA
Organism: Papio anubis; assembly: GCF_008728515.1. NCBI lineage: Eukaryota > Metazoa > Chordata > Mammalia > Primates > Cercopithecidae > Papio > Papio anubis. Next base: position 122,431,712 of record NC_044981.1, read on the forward strand.
TATTATCTATCCTGAAGGATATTCCATATGCTGATGAGAAGAATGTGTATTCTGCATCTATTGGATAAAATGTTCTGTAATGTCTGTTAGGTCTATTTGCTCTAAAATCTAGTTTAAATTCAATGCTTATTTGTTGATTTTACATCTAGAGCATCTAATGCTAAGAGCAGGACAATGAAATCTCCGACTGTTATTGTATTGAAGTCTCTCTCTCCTTTTACATCTAATAATATTTGCTTTATATAACTGGGTGCTCTGGTGTTGAATGCATATATATTTAGAATTATTTTATTCTCTTGCTGAATTGATACCTTTATATAATGACCTTCAGCTCTTTTTATTATTTTTGACTTAAGGTTTGTTTTATCTGTTATAGGTATAGCTACTCCTGCTAACTTTTGGTTTCCATTTATTTGTATGGATTTTTTTTTTTTTGTATTCCTTTTCTTTTAGTCTATATGTGTCTTTACAAATGAATTGAGTTTCTCATAGATAGCATGTTGTTGGGTCATGTTTGTTTTAATCCATTCAGCCAGTCTATATCTTTTATGTGGAAAATTTAAATTTGTTTACATCCAAGGCTATTATTAATATGTAAGAACTTACTCCTATCATTTAAAAAATTGTTTTCTTATTTGCTTTGTATATATTTTCTTTCTTCCTTTCGTATTGTTTATCATTGATTTTTAGTGCTTGAGTCCTTGTTATTTTTAATTTTGTCTTTGCTCTACCACTGAGTTTTGTCCCTTTCTGTGTTTTCACAATTATAGATATGGTTCTTTCATTTCCAGGTGTAAGTATCCCTTAAGTATTTCTTGTAGGGCCAGTCAAGGGATGATGAATTGCCTCAGTTTTTGCTTGTCTGAGAGAGACTTTATTTCTCCTTCATTTGGGAGGGATAGTTTTGCTGGGTGTAGTATTCTTGGTTAAGAGTTTTTTTCTTTCAGCACTTTTATTATATCATCCCTTTCCTTTATGGTCTATAAGGTTTCTGTTGAGAAATCCAATATTTGTGGGATGGAGTTTCCCTTTTATATAACCAGATGCTTTTTACTCTTGATATTTTTAGAATTTTGTTATTGCCTTTGATTTTTTTACTTTGAATTGCTTCAGTGGCATCCATGATTTCCTCAGTGGCTTAGCTGCAATTTTTTGTGATGGCTGTGTTGAGGTTTTGCTGAGGATAAGGACACCAGGTAGGTCAGACCTCAGGCTTCATGAGGCCAGTGGTGGGCCTACTGTGTCTATCCTTGGACCTCCAGTGGGGCATACATGGGCAGTGGTGTTAGCAGGTACAGGTGGGCCAGCTCTTGGGCCTCCAGGAAGCTCACTCATGTGCCAACAGTGGCAGGGGTCAAGGAGAACAGTGGGTGTATCCTAGGGCTCCTGAGCTGCATACCTAGAATAGGCAATGGTAAGACCCACTTGGGCTCTTAAGCTGCACTCATTAGTGTTAGTAGTGTCTATTATGGGCTGGGAAGGTCAGTACTCAAGCCTCTAGATGGTATGTGCAGGTTGGTGCCACCAGTGGTGTTGGTTGGAGGCATTTTTGGATGCCTCAAATATAAATTCCTTAGGCCCTTCCTCAGGTAACCAGGAGAAGTACACAGATGCCAGTAGTGGTAGGCTGGGAAGGGTGATCCTCAGGCCCTCAGATGGCCTACTCTGACACTAAAGGTGCAGTGCTAGGCCAGGCAGGTCTGTCATTAGGCCCCTTGGTGGTGCACAATGGCACAGGCTATGGTGGGTAGGAAAGGGCGTGCACCGGCTATGGTGGGTAGGAAAGGGCGATCTAATACCAATGGGTACGGAAAAACTTTCCTCAGGGTACGTGCAAATGCTCAGCAGCCCTGCTGTTGGGAAACAGAGTTGCAATCAGTGGGAGTATCCCCTGGCAGGCAGGTGGCTTTCGGACTCTGGAGGGCATGTACTTTGGCCCCCTGCAACAGCAGCAGGGAGGGTGCACAGGGAAAGCCTGTCTTTAGGAAACATGTTAGTGTTCAGTGGCCCTGCTGCTGTTGGTAGGGACAGGGTAGTTGGGGAGCAGCCCCAGGCAAGTGACTCTCAGAATCTAGGTAGCACACACTTGGTTTCCTTTGTTTTAGGGGCAGCTTCTTTGTTGCATTACACTATCTATTCCCTGGGCTGTAGGACTCTGTGTGGGTTAAAGTGCTTGAGCCTTGAGACTGCCAGGTCCAGCCAGTGTTGTGCCACAACAGCCCTCCCAGGTGAATACAGGGTAATTTCAGGGGGGGTTCCAAGAATGTGGAGGTTCTAGGGCTGTTGCGTCCCAAGGAATGATATAATCTAATTGGGCTAGATTAGATTATAATGGCACTGCCCTGAAGCTTCTTAGGTCTCAAGGTGTGTGTGGGACCCAGCATGAGCTCCCTCCATAGAGCGATGCTGCCATGCAGTATCCGATAGCTCCCTTTGCAAGTCTCGGGGCCACCAAAGGATGAGGGGCTTTCCCATGGCTAGGGTTGCAGGAGTCCCTGGTGGGAATGTGGACCACTGAGGATCTCTAATTTACCCTTTCTCCAGACAGGGGAGCCTCTTGGGTTCTCAGCCAATCCAGGCGAAGTTGGCTGCCTGACTTCCCATTCCTTGCGTGTATCAGGTGTTTCCTGTAATTTCTCTATTGAATTTCAGTATTCTCTGTTAGATGTTCTATTCAAAGTGTAATTGTCTTTTCCCTCTGTTTTTACTTATTTGTGAAGGAAGCAAGTGCTGGATGCTTCCAGTCAGCCACCTTGATACTTCCCCTCCTATTTTTTCTTTTTGGTTGCAACACTGTGCATAATCTGTAATGCAGGTCCAATGTCCTAATATGTTATTTTATATAAAGTTTTCCCTAAAATTTCTCTCTGATAGGAAATTTTCCCCCTTCTATTTAAGTACTTTCTTGGCAGTAAGAACAAACAAACAAACAAACAAAACCTTCTATTAGCTTTCTGCCTTCTCTACCAGATCATGAATAAATAAGTCCAACTGATGTGTCAATAGTCATGATTTTTGGATGCCTCAAATATAAATTCCTTAGGCAAGAATCAGAATGGGCTCATCTAACTTGTCTTTTTGCATTGTGGAAATGTATTACCAAAGGGAGAGCAACAGAGCAAGTCCACTGATGATAGTTTTTCCATAATCATGTTACACCAAGGTCAGAAGGGTCTTGATAAAACTACACTGGTCTAGACCTACTTTTCTAGTTCAGAGCCAGAATGAAATGATATCTTCTGCCCTCTTGCCCCATGGGAATGTGGTTTTGAAAGAATAGATGAGTCTTGTGTTTCTTCAGCCTTTCAATCTATTGTATTCTTGTCCTTCTGCTGTGAATGCTACTTTAATTCTAACATGCTTCCCAAATGAGATATCCTTATAAGTAACAACAAATAAATGTTATTACTGCTGTTGTCTGTGAATGTCAAGTCTGTTGGCATCTGAAACTAAGAAAACAGTTGATTGTATATTAAAGCAGTAAAAAGGTAAACTGGCACCCTAAATATCTCAAAACTGTACTGGCATCTTCCTTTCTATTTCCCCCTATCACAATAGGTATAAATCACTATTGTCTAGTTTAATCAAATCCTATTCAAATATGCATTGCACAGAGTTTCAGAGATCTGATACATCTTATAAAATTGAAATAGTTCAAATCTAATTTCATCACTTCCATTAGAAAAACCAGCCATCATAAAAGTGAAACAAAATTAAACTATGATCAATAGGACCTGTTTTGGTATGGATACAATGATCAGTGGCTAAAATAACAGACTTACACAGCCAAATTCATCTGGAAGAGTTGCAAACTTTTTTTTTTTTTTTTTCCAGCTGTCTTTTTCCTATACTCTCTAGTCTTGTCTTTCTAATTGAAAACAATTAGACCATAGTACAAACAAATCTCTAATTTAACTTTCATGGCATTTTATTCTTAGTACTGGATGGCTGGACCCGCTATTGCTACTTGAACTGTGAGACCAAAGAACATGGCAGGGACTGATTATTGGTAGAAATGGAACATCTGCGGATAAACAAGTGTCTGGCATTTTGTTTTATGAAAGAAGCCCCAAACAAGCTAGATCCTCAGTGAGATCATATAAAGCACTGGTTGGCACACAAGAGATTCATCATCACACTTCATTTAACATGGAGGAAAAAGGTCTCTGGCCCTAAATTTATAATTCTGAAAATGCCAGATTGTATCAAAAAGTTAATGCACAAACCTTTCTTCTATTTTCAAAGTGACAATATAATTCAATATTACTAATCAATACAATGGAACAAACTACTGATACCAATAGCATGGATAAATTTCAAATGCAGTATGCTAAGTGAAAGAAGTCAGATTCACAACACTATGGACTGATTCCATTTTAATAATATTCTTGCAAAGGCAAAGTGATAGGGATGGAAAACAAATCAGTGGTTTCAGGTGTTGGGAAGTGGAAAGGAGGGTGCTTGACTATCTAGAGGCAGAGAAGAACGTTTTAGAGTTATGGAACTATTCTGTGTCTTGATTTGTCAAAACACACAGAACTGGCACAAAAAGGTTAAATTTTACAGAATGTAAGTTACAGCTTAACAAGAAAGATAATCTCTGTCTCAATCACATGACTGACTCTAAGACTTAGTCTCCACCCAGGGCTCTAAAAGGGAAAAGGAAGAGAGAAAGAGAGAATTTTACCACAACCGTTCCCCTTATTCCCTCTGTTGTGGACCCAAAATCAGAATTTTGTCAGAAGAAGGTATAACGTTAATAACCCTTCATTGCAGTTGAAACACTATTTTTCTGTGCTTTGTAACACAATAGCTAAGATGCCAGTTATGTCAAAGGACTAAACCTGTCGCATCTGAAGGAAAAGTTTAGTTTCTCCTTAGTGGTTTCATGTAATGTTGATGAAACAAATGCAATGCCTACATAGAAATTAAAAATATTTATAGCCCAAAGTCAGTAGCTTTACTGCATAATTTCTGATTATTTGTAAAATTTAACAAGCACTCACTATTAAAGAACATAAACATATTAATTATTGCTTTCCCTGGTGAGATAATCTCGACAATATTTAGAAAATTCCCTACAAAATAAACATTCTTTTGTTTACCTTACAACTTAACATGAAATATGCACCAGCTTATCCTTAAAAAATATCTCCTGTATCGGGTCATACCTAAACAAAGAGGATGTTTTTTGTGAAATACCAGTCCCAGAAGGCAAGCTGCAACGATCTGGGAGGGTCAAACATTGGAGGAGGGGAAGATAATAAAGCAATCCGTATTTTGTCAGACTCCTTGTCCTCACTCAAGAGTTTATTATGGCCTCAATTACACACTTCAATCAAATATTTTCTAAATCAAGAAACACATTACTAAGTTTTTAGGTGCTTGATTTTTAAATCATGTTTGTGGATTTTAGAAGGTTCATAAATTCTCTTAAATTGCATATAAAATTCATTTTTGTATCTGGGTATATGTTTTTTGAGTTTTGGTTTGTTCCTGGGAAAAGAATTCTTCTTTCTTTCAAAAAAGTTCAGAATCACTACTTGATAAGGTATCAAGAAGTATTCACATTGCGCATTTCCAAAAGATTAGCATTGCATTAGAAGATATGCAGAATATGATGGCAAGAATAGTATGTATGGGAGGACTGGCATAATGGTAGTGTAGGCAATGATCCAGAGTCTGAACACAATCTTTTAATGCCTGAGTCACAGAAAAAAAAGAAAATAAATGTAATGATGGTAGGCATTATGTAATGGTCCCTATCTCACACACACACACAAAACACACACAAAACACACACACACATACAGTAAGAATCATTTTACATATGTAATTCTTTTCCTGTCCTTTATCCCTGGGTGTTAGATTAAGTTATAGTGTGTGTAATGGTTATATTGTGATACCCAATGATCACTTTATTTCCGTACCCTAACGGTCTTGGAAATTACATTTGAAAAATATCAAATTAATTTTAGATAAAATAATCCTTAAGATAAAAGGACCCTTTATACCTTCAATAATTTATGACATAGTTGGATAACATCTACTTAGAATGGTGCGGCATGCCTGATGGATATTTAGAAATAGTTTGTTTCCATTTGGGAGGTTGAAGTAGGAGAATTGCTGGAGCCCAGAAGTTTGATGCTGCAGTGAGTTATGATCACACCACTGCACTTCAGCATAGATGACAAGTGAGACTCTGTGGAAGGAAGGAAGGAAGGAAGGAAGGAAGGAAGGAAGGAAGGAAGGAAATAAGAGAGAAATAAAAAAGAAAGAAAGAAAGAAGAAAGAAAGGAAAGAAAGGAAGAAAGAAAGAAAGAAAGAAAGCTGAAAGAAAAACGAAAGAAAGATGAAAGAAAGATGGAAGGAAGGAAGGAAGGAAGGAAATAAGAGAGAAATAAAAGAGAAAGAAAGAAGAAAGAAAGAAAGAAAGATGAAAGCAAGTTTGTTCAATTTCTCAAGAATGATGCTTTTATTCTAAAACCTGCAGAGCCCTATAAATAACAGACACTGCTCTCTCAGTCTGAGTTCTAAACCATTTGTTAAATGATAAAAATAATTCACGTATATAAAGAGCAAAATATCATTGATTACCAATGAAAATTAGGTAATCAATTAGGTAAAAAATTAGGTAAAAATATAGGGCATAGCAAAGCTGTATGTGGTAACAGTGGATTTTCTAATATCAAATGGCATGATTTGATAGCCATTTCCCCCCACTGTACTCTCAATCACAGGCAATGCTATAAAATCCCCCCACAACTCCCTTGTTGATGAAACATTACAATTAAGGCATGGTGTTGCAGTACAGAACCTGTGTTAGTTAAGCTGAAGGGAAGGAGAAAAAGACTGTATACTCTTTATCCTCCTAACTCATCAGTAAAGTAACTCTCTTTTCCTTCCCTGGAAGAAGCCAGGAATGTTACAGAAATGTAGACCCCTCTACATGAAGGGAAATGTGTGTGGCAATTAAGTGTTGTCTTCTTACAAGAAAGGGGCTTATGAGCTCAGAAGCTATTTGTTAGCCCCAATCCATGAAGGGATGGGGTTACCAACACAGCTGTAGATCCTAGCTGTGCCTTCTCTCAGCACATTATTTCACAAATATTTGTGGTAACAGGAAGAGGAGGAAGCAACTCTAACCCCAGAGCAGCTGAGTTAGCTACAATCACCAAGTACAGCCACCTCTCCTGGGATTTGCATGATTTGAGAGAGCAGCTGCTATGTTATTCTAAAACTGGTATAAGAACATGGGTTCAAGGGAAAATCAAGCAGGTTTTCTTCTTTTTAATTCCCTAAAAAGACCTTGTAGCTAACATCTTCCTAAGCTTCAAGTAAGGGGGAGGGGAATTATGACCTTCAAACTGAATTAAAAATAGTGGATTATTGATCTTCCTATAAACATTTTTCTAATATTTGAAAATATCTGCCATTTCCATCATAATGTTTATCCTGAGCATTGCTTCTTACATTTTAACCTATGACTTTATTTTCTTCCTTGGTAACCAAAGTGAACAAATTTTCTTTTTCCTTATCAGCTCGAAAAAATAATAATTTACAGGCTTGTAGATTGCTATCATGCATCCCTGTAGATATCTATTTTATGCTCGTATCATTTTATGTTGTACTTTCTGTTGTCATAAGAGGTCATATAAACTTTATTAAGCATGTGTAGTAAAACACTATATTTAGAAATACTAAATTTATTTCCCAAGGCTTCAAATTGCTATTTGATTGTTGGTGATGGTGTAGTTTAGTGTCACAGTGAAGTAGATTTTTGTCATAAATATTGTACAGAGTAAAGTAAATCATAGCTACAACCTAGACCCAGAAATGAAAGTGAGGATATCAGATATCAACAGAGAGCTCTCCAAATTATTTTTTATTTCTGTTTAATAAATCTTGTAAGATGATATTCAATGGACACCTCAATACTATTGCTTTAATGAATATAAAGTTTGAAATAGAAGACAAAAGTCAGATAGAAGGTGATTAAAAGATTGCAGTAAGGTTCTTAGCCAAAGTTTGTACAACAAAGGTAGTGCCAGTCCAAGCAGTCATCTCCCTAAGCAAAACCAGACATCCACCCAGGGGTTTTCTTAGACTATTTCTTGAGGATCCTATCAGTGAATCCAGTGTCCAGCTAATACCCCTACTCCTTTCCTTCTAAGTCAAACATTAGCTTCATGCTGCCCTCATGGAACCTGAAAAAATTAAACATGGATCTTTAAAATCCTTAGTCAGACAAATGTTTCTAATTTTAGAGGACTTAGCAAAAGGATAAAATTGTGAAAATGTGCAAAGCTAAAGTAACCACTATTGGTTATAATTCAGAGGAAGAAGAATAACTTTGACATCAACATATTTTATCCTAAGGGGTAATAATAAAGAATAGTATAGATAAAAATTCCTACTTCATATTTTAATCCCCAAAGCTCCTTAGTCTATACATTTAAATTATTTTGTAAGAATATCTGTAAGAAATAGCTCTCATGCGATTGTTTTTGGGACCAAAGTATAAAATCATATATGAAGATTCTGGTCTAAGTCGTGCTTTGGGAAAATAAAGAAAATAATATGATACATAATAGCAAGTTAGAATTAATCTATTAAATTAATTTTATTAGAATAGCTGGATGGCAGGAAAACACGAAACACCCTTGCTAGTTTGGATAGCATAAAACAAATCTATCAGGACCAAATTGGAAAATGGATCCTCCAAAATAGAAATTCCGGGTTTCAGATAAGCCGAAGTACGAACAGTCTAAGTCTTTCCAACGTTCGGATGACATTTGAAATATAGGAGCCCGCTATGGCATGCTAGAACTAACTTGTGAGTGCCAATTGTTCAACATTCAGAATTGTTCAAAACCATTTAATGTTACTTTGGTATCTTGAAATAGGCCAGAATAGAACTATGTACATAAGGAAAATCTCTAATGCTACAAATCAGAGCCATTTGCTTTCCTTTCAAAGAGCTAGTTATTAAATATTTACTGGCATAAAAATAAGAATATCCTATCCTAAAACAATTATTACATCCATTAGAAGGTATCGTGATCTCTACAACAAACATCTACATTAAATAGCTAAAATACATATTTTGGTTAACTGAAAAAGGAATATTATGTTCTATCTTCAATACAAGTCCTAAAATAAGCCCCATTAAACCAAAGAATGGTAGTAAATCATGTAAGAATACAATTATAAAACGATCTAAATGTGTTAGAAAATAGTTGGCTGAAACTGAAATAGGATGAATGGTACCCAGTGGGAATATAAATAACACACTGTGGCAATGTTGCAAGACTTTACTTGTGTTCCTCCCTCAGGGGTGATGAAAATGTGAAAAACAAATATACCTGCAGATGAAACTATTTGATTTTACTGTTGTTAGAAATTAACTAATGCTGAAACCAAGGATTGCTTTATCTGGATTTTATCTTAAATGTGACAGAAACAAAAGATGCTTTGTAAAGTAAAAATAGTAGAAAGTTATTAATGTGTAAGAATAGTGGCAAAGAACAAATATGGCAGTGTTGACTCTCTTAAGACAAGTCAGTTTCTTACAACAGGTCATAAGAATTATGCAGAAATATTTCACATCTCGAAAGAAACCAAGAAAATACTAGGAGAGCTTGTAACCTAAACAGATTGTGTGTACTATAAAATAATGAGTAAAAAGTAAAATGTTATTTGATAAATCTCAACTGAACTGCCACATAAAAGTGAAATGAAAACCATTCACAAATAACAAATATATCTATCAAAATAAGAAAATATTATTGAAGAGCACATTTGTATTCCCTTTTTAAAGTTATGCCCTCAGGAACAAACTTACTTATAAATAGAATAAAACGATCTTGAAGAGGAAGAAAAATATTACAGGAGTAACATACACTTTGAATTAGTAGATAATAGATTCATTGTTAGGTGCCTAGGAACAAACTGTATAAACTATTATTCAGACTCTATGAATAAATTAGTAGATAACAGATTAGTAGATAACAGATTCATTGTCAGGTGCCTAGGAATTAGTAAGTGAGAGATTCATTGTTAGGTGCCTGGGAACAAACTACATAAACTATTCTTCTATTCAGATCTATGCCTACAATATTTTACTAGAGGCCATTAAATTAGTATTTATTTTGACAGTTTAAGGAAATCAGATTATTATTATTATTTGTTATTATTATTATTATTATTATTATAAGACTGAGTTTCGCTCTTGTCACCCAGGCTGGAGTGCAGTGGCACAGTGGCATGATCTCAGCTCACTGCAACCTCTGCTTTCCTGGTTCAAGCGATTCTCCTGCCTCCACCTCCCAAGTGGCTGGATTACCAGTGCCCAACTCCACGCCTGGCTGATTTTTGTCTTTTTAGTAGAGACGGGGTTTCACCATGTTGGCCAGACTGGTCTAGGACTTCTGACCTCAGGTGATCCACCTGCCTCGGCCTCCCAAAGTGCTGGGATTACGGGTGGGAGCCACCGCGCCCAGCCCAGATTATTTTTATGTTAATAAAAATGAAATTATAACAGAAAAGTAAGCAATATAGAAAAGCATAAGGAAATGGATAAAAATGATTCCAAATCTCTTCCTGTGGAGATTATAGTCACTATGTTTTCATACTTTTTTAATGCACATGTACGTACATATGTGCTTTTACATAAATTATTATATATTGTTTGTTCATATGGGAATGTAATTGCATGCAGTTTCTAAACATTAACTGAAGTCCATAGTTCACATGAGGGTTTCCTTTTTGTGTTCTACAGTTCTATGAGTTTTGACAAATGTATGCCGTATATTCACCATTATGGTATCATGCAGTGTACTTTTACGAGCCTAAAAATTCCCTTTCACATATGCATCTGTCACTACTTCTCCCAATCCTTGAGCAACCACTGAACTTTTAAATGTCTCCATAGTTTCACCTTTTCCAAAACGTCATATAATTGGAATCATAGACTAGGTAAGAATATCTGCTTCTTTCACCTAACAATATACATTTAGGGTTCCTCTATGTCTTTTCATGGCTTGGTAGTTTTAATTGTTTTACTGTTGTACGCCTGTTTATTTACCCCTTCATCTATTAAAGGAGCATCATTATTGCTTCTAGATTTTGGCAATTATTAACAAAACTGCTATTAACATTCATGTGCAGAGTTTTATGTGGATATATGTTTTTGACTCACTGGGGTAAAAACCTCTGAGTTCAATTACTGGATTGTATGATAAAACTATGCACAGCTTTGCGAGAAACTACATAACTGCCTTCGAAGGTGACTGTGCCACTTGCATCCCTAAGCAGTGAATGACAGCTCCTGTTGCCCTGCACCATTATCAGTTTTTGGTATTTGTCAGTTTTACAGATTATAGCCATTCTGCCAGGTATGTAGTGGTTACTCGTTGTTTTAACTTAAAATTCCTTAGTGATATATAATGTTGAACATTTTTATATGCTTATTTGCTATTTGTATATCTTCTTTGGAGATGTGTCTGTTCAGATCTTTTGCCTATTTTTAAATTACATTGTTTGTTTTCTTTTTTTTTTTTTTTTTTTTTGAGACGGAGTCTCACTGTGTCTCCCAGGCTGGAGTGCAGTAGCATGATCTCAGCTCACTGCAACCTCTCCCTCCTGGGTTCAAGCAATTCTCCTGCTTCAGCCTCCCGAGTAGCTGGGACTACAGGAAACCGCCACCACGCCCAGCTAATTTTTGTATTTTTAGTAGAGACAGGGTTTCACCATGTTGTCCAGACTGGTCTTGAACTTGTGACCTCGCAATCCACCTGCCTTGACCTCCCAAAGTGCTGGGATTACAGATGTGAGTCACTGCACCCAGCCGCATTGTTTGCTTCCTTATTGTTGAGTTTTAAGAGTTCTTTGTATATTTTGGATACACATCCTTTATCGGATGTATCTTTTGCAAATATTTTCTCCCAGCCTGTGGATTCTCTTTTCGCTCTCTTAGGAGCGTGATTGACAGAAGCTTTTTATTTTCAATGAAGTCTAAGTTTCCATTTTTTTCTTTTATGGATAATACTTTTTGTGTTATACCTAAAAATTCACAACCAAACCCAAGATCACTTAGATTTTTCTACTGTATTATCTTTCAGAAATTCTATACTTTTCCAATTTTATCTTTATCTCTATGATTTATTTGAGTTAATTTTTATAAAAGGTCTAAGGTCTACGTCTAGATAAATTTCTTTCTTTTGTGTCTGTGTGTTTGTTTTTGTTTTTGCACCTGAATCCGGGTTATCTCACACCATTTCTTAGAAAGACTAAATTATTTTACATATTTGTGTGGGTCTATTTCTGAACTTTAATTGTTGTATTAATTTATTTGCCTATAATTTCACCAATAGCAGACTGTCCTTATCAAAGTACTTTTATAACAAGTCTTGCAGTAGGGTAGTGTCAATCCTCTTACTTTTCTCTTCTTCATTATTGTTTTGGCTAGTGTGTGTCTTTGCTGTTCCATATAAACTTAAAATTAGTTTGTTGATATCCACAAAATAACTTGCTGGGGTTTTGAGTAAGATTGTGTTGAACCTATAGATACAGTTGGGAAGAATGAACATTTTAACAATATTGAGTCTCTCTATTCGGGAGCACAAAATGTCTCTCTATTTTTTAAGTTATTCTTTGGTTTCTTTCAGGGTTGGTAGTTTTGTTCATATCGATCTTGTATATAATTTTTAAAATGTAGACCTCAGCATTTCTTTTTCTAATTTTAAATTTTCATGCTGAAATAAGTCACATTGTGTTTTCAATTTCAAATTTCTATAGCTCATTGTTGTCACATACAAAAGGAATTGACTTTTGTATGTTAGACTTGCATCCTACAACCTTGCTATAATCTATTAGTTCCAGGAGTTTTCTTGTTGCTGTTGATTCCTTGGGATTTTCTACATGGACAAACATATCAGGTACAAATAAAAATAGCTTTATTTTATTCTTACCAGTATTTATTTTTTAGTTCTTTATCTTATTGCATTAGCTAGTACTTTCAGTATTACGTTGAATAGGAATAGTGATAGAGGACATCCTGGCTTTGTTCCTAATGTTATAGGAAAATTATGACCATTGAGCATGACATTAGCTATAGTTTTTTGTAGATTTTCTTTATCAAGTTGAGGAATTTCTCCTCTATTCCTAGTTTGCTGAGGGTTTTTATCAGGAATGAGTATTCAACATTATCACTTGTCTTTTCAGCACCTATTAATATTATCATCTGATTTTTCTTCTTTAGCCTATTGATATGATAGACTACATTATTTGATTTTTTAAAGTTGAATGGGACTTGCATACCTGTAATAAATTCCACTTGGTTGTGGCATATAATAGTTTCTATACTTTCTTGAATTTGGTTTGCTAATATTTTCTTGGGGATTTTGCATCAATATTCATGAGAGATATTATTCTGTATTTTCTTTGATAGACATGAGCATATTCAGATGATCTATTACTCACTGGGTAAACTTTAGTAGATTGTGCCTTTGGAGGAAGTGGTTCATTTTATATTGGTTATCAAATCTGTGGGCATAAAATTGTTCATAACTTTCATTTGTTATCCTTTTAATGTCCATGGTATCAGTAGTCATTGCTCTTTTTTCATCTCTGACAACATTAATTTTTTCTCTCTTTTTCACTTGATTAGCCTGACTGGAGGTTTATGAATTTGAACTTTTCAGGGAACCAGGTCTTTGTATTGTTGATGTTCTCTATTAATGTCCTGTTTTTAATTTTACTGTGCTATGCTCCAGTATTTATTATTACTTTTCTTCTGCTTGCTTTAGGGTATATTGCCCTTCTTTAGGTTATTGGTTTTAGATACTTCTTCTTTTTAAATACCTGCATGCACTGCTATAAATTTCCCCTTCTGAAGACTTTGCTAATCACACAAATTTTGATGTTCTATTTTCATGTTTATTTAGTTCAATATATTTTAACCTATCTTGAGACTTATTCTTAATCCATTTGTTATTTAGAGGTATATTTAATTGCTAAAGCAATTGGTTTTTTAAGAAAAGTAAAAATTATCAATATTTACCTACAAAAGAAAATAACAAAGAATGCCAATCCTAAAAATGTCTTCAGTGAAATCTATCAAAACATCAAAAAACTGATAACTTTACTATGATTACTTCTAGAACATATGTAGAGAGGAAAATATTTCAAATTATAGTCATGGAATGATTTTTAACATTAATATACAAAGCAGAAAAACATAGTAATGAAAACTCAATGACATTTACAAAATACTTCAGAGTGTCAATTATAATGTAGTGGTAACATATTAAAAAGTAAAATGCCATTATCAAATTTGTTGCATGCTAAGGTTTTACAGTATTAGAACAGCTATTATTGAAATTTATCACATTAATAGGAAAAGGAAATAAAAAAATATTGTCAGCTCTATGAATTCCCAAAAGTCATTTGAAAAACTCCCACATTCATTTCTGACAAAACCCTTAACAAAAAAGAATAAAGGGTCACTTAACATTATCAAAAGTACATGATATTTCGAAGCAAAATTCAGCTTTATACTAAAGAAGCTGATAATATACTGCAGTTGTCAAAGTGGGGCCTTGTTCCGGGTGTATCAGATGTACCTGAGAACTTGTTAGAAATATAAATGCTTTGCCTCATCCCACACCTACAGAATCAAGATTGGTGTGGAGAGCAACAATCTGTGTTTTAATAAGCCCTTTGTATGAAGTGTTCCATGCAAAGTTTAAGGACCATTTGTCTGAGTGGCATTAAAATCAGAAACAATCAAAAGATGTCTTTAGGATCACTACTGTTCAACATTATAACACAAATATTAGAGAATTTAACTGGAAGGTAGAATAAAATATAAGTGTAAAAACTGAAAAACAAGAGGAAGACTATCATTTTCAAAGACTTTATGATTTTATACCTGGAAAACATTTATAAATTAGCTTTAAAAATCCTTAGAAACTATGGTAAGTTTCAGTCTGATGGAGGCTGAATATGAAATTAATATATAAAAATAAACCACTCTTCTACATAGAAACTAAATAGAGTTATGTTTTCTATGTATTAGACTAAAGAATCCTATTAAAAATAAAGAATATATTTCTATAAAATCTCAATTAAAAAGTCAGTAGCATTTTTTGGGAAGATAAGAAAGTTAACACTAAGATTTGTTTGAGAATAATTAGGAAAATTTTGAAAAATGATGAGTAACGAACAGGGACTAATTCAATTATACACCATAGTGTAAAGAGCTATAGGAATTCTAAAACTGCCACTGGCACAAGAAGAAACAGATTACTTGAAGAGAATAAAGAAAAGCACAAATATTTAAATATTTATAAATAATCAAAATAACATTTTAAAGCAGTGCAACAATAAGGTTAATTTAACAAACTGTATTGAGTCGACTGAGCTTTCTATTTAGAAGCTAAAAGTCTGATTCTTAACTTAAAATGTATACCAAAATAACTTTTTGATGAATAAAATACTTAAATATAAAATATAAAATTGAAAATGTGCCAAGGTAAACATGAGAAGTAATTTTAGAAATGCCTATGGATCCAGAAGCCATACAAAATTACATTTAACTGCATAAAATCTAAAAGTCCTTGAACAGCCAACTATTATAACAGAAATCATAAAATATAAACAAGAAACTGAGCAAAAATAGCTATAATATGGATATACTATTAAAACGGAATTTTCTAATATATTAATTTTTAAAAGAAGGCAGAAAAAGTAAGTAAAATACTAAGATGCAGTGGATCATGCCAAGCAAATAGTGAGATACATCCTCTCACAGATATGGAAATTAAACGACTGTGTTGATGATTATGTGCTGAATCACATATAAGCACATACTCTTGTTGAAAACGTATATTGGCAAAACTAGTATGTACAGCAGGTTAAGAATATCTATAAAACATAAGACATTCCTCATTGAACCAGAAAGTCTACTTGCACGAATTTGCTCAACAGATATATTTATCCGTGTATTAAAATAAACATAAACACAGTATATAATGTGTGTCTGTTTACACATATTTGAATATAACTGTGGGAACAGATGTGTGTGTATGTGAATATATATGCATATTTGAATATGCGTGTGTATAAACACATACATATACACATTATCTAATTATTCTATATATGTACATGATTATCACAGCATTCATTATGATTTTAAAAAAGGAAAGAAACAGCTTAGAATCCATGAATGAAGAGACTGGTTAAGTTTACACAAGGCAGCTGTCAAAATGAATGAGCTTCTCCTGTATTTAGTGAAATATAAAACTGTCAAAATATATTAAGTGAAACAAGGGTAAGGTATAGGCCAGTTTACATTTGTATGTGCTGATTTGTATTAGAAAGAAAAGAGGAAGTATATGCATGTACATGCATAGAATATGTGTGAAACTATTTCCACAGAACCAGAGATGGCCATTTATCTCTGGAGACTTAGGACTATGGACAGGAGAGGAGAGTGGGTTTCACTTTCCACTGCATGACCTTTTCTATTATTCTTTGACAGTGCACAAGATATAAACATAACTTAAAAATAACCAAATCACACAATATTTAAATAATAAAATACCACTGTAAATTCTGGGAAGTATGAAATATCAGTAGCTAGTATACTGGGAGATTTACATGATTGGTGCTCTTTTAACGGTTCAGATACATTAATTCATTTAGTTGTAAAAAATATCCTAAAAGCAATTACTTGAAACTAGTGGGTAAACATTTTACATTCAAGGGAACAAATAATAGTAAAGTTAAATCATTGATCAGACAGCTGGTGACTGGCAAATAAAGAATTCCTAGTCAGGTAATAAAATCCAACATTGAGGCCCATAGCTACTAAGCTAATCATCTAAGCAAGCAGCCCCGGCATATGTTAGGCTGTCAATAGATGTTTGTTTGTTTGTTTGTTCTGTCTTTATTTCATGATTGAAGTGATTCATAGACCAATGTCAATCTAGAAGGGGAAATCTGTCAGAAATCTGAAATCTGTGATTACAGTACTGTCCAATTTAACACTTGTATTAACTACTTGCACAAGAGCACAGAGGGCTAGGCAGTTAATTTTACTGAAAGATATTCAAGACATGAAATGAAAGAAATTTTATTCAAATGATAAAAATAATATTGGTGAGATAGCCAGTGGGTTATGCAATGAATGGAGGTAGATGCAAAACTTTGGTGAGAACTCACAGGTTAAATTTGAATATTTCTCTATATCCAAGGTCACTTAAAGCAAATTTCTACTCTATTTATACACTTTAGGCAGAAAAATGTGAAATCTAGAAGTGAAATTTAAATAATCTGCATTAATCACTCTAGATACCTGTAATTATATGACTTGTGAGACAATTATTTTTCCAATTTTTGAAGACTTCATGTTATTCACAACATGGTAAATAATAAGAGCAGAATTAGTTTTTTTTCTCTTAAACTATATGACAAATTTAAATTGAATTCATATCATCAAAAGATTTAGAATCAAAACATTATAGAAAACTCAGCAAATTTGATTTGATAGTTAAAATAATTATATAAAATATAAATGATTATTAAATACTGTTAATTTAAAGTAAAACAGTCATCAGATCCATCTTATTCTAATATTTTATTGCCTTTTGCCAAGTAAGCCACTGTGGTCAGATAGCGCTGTGGAAGAACAGCTTGACTTAGGTTCTTTTTGTCATCTCTCATGTAGAAGGTTGTAATCACAAACAAATTCTTATGGATAATGTTTTTTTAAATTGTTGAATTTTCAACAGTACCTAACTTATGCTTTACCCTTTGTACATAACAGAAGCTAAAATTAATGATTTTATCATTCCTCTATGAAAGACATCTGAAAATAATAATAAGTTACAGGTTAATAATCTCCTATAGGGAAGGTCAGACGCCAGAAACTTTTTACAGTACTTTCTAAAAACAACTATATATTACATCAAAATGTAGTCAATGAAGCCAGCCCATAAATTTGCAAGGTGTCTAGGTTCAACAGACCTAAAATCAATACAGCCATTGAAATCAATACACCTTTCTCATGAATACAGTCTGTTAACTAATCAGGGTTAAAATGATCTTGCCTGTTGGAATATAAACGTCTCACTGCTGTGAATGTAACGTTTGGATCAAACCATTATTCATTAACATGCCAGATTCATTAGAAATAGTCTATTGATTCCAGAATCAATGAAGCATATTCACAAATTGCTGAAAAGATTGTTTATTAAAATGCTGTATTATAAATAAATTCATTGATCTCTAACTATTTGGGTAATGTGTAAACTAAAGGTTTACACATTTAAAGTCTCTATGTACTATAGAAATAAAATTTGTTACCAGGCTTTATACTTTTTTATAATAATTATTAAGTTTTTCAAATTCTAAATGTAGTAAATATTAGCTATAGAATTATTTTTAAATATGGAAGACCACAAGTTAAAATTTATGAATAGTCCTATCATATTCTAGTAAACACATACATACTTATATGCACACACATGTATATGTAATACATAATTTATTTAAATTTCACTTCTGAATTTCACAGTTTTCTGCCTAAAGCATTTAAATAGAGTTGAAATCTGTTTTAGGTGACCTAGGATACAGATAATTATTCAAATTTAATTTGGTGAGAACTATGAGTTCTCACCAAAGTTTTACATCTACCACCATTCATTACATAACTCATTGGCTATCTCAGCAATATTATTTTTATCATTTGAATAAAATTTCTTTCATTTCATGTCTTGAATATCTTTCAGTAAAATTAACTGCCTAGCCCTCTGTGCTCTTGTGCAAGCAGTTAATACAAGTGTTAAATTGGACAGTACTGTGATTGGCTGACAGTTTTCCCCTTCTAGATTGGCAAAGTACATACATATACACACATACACACACAAAAACACATATATATACACTTTAAAATTAAGCAAAAACAGGTATTTGGTTTTCTTTCTAAACAAACACACCTCTAATTGTTTCTAAGCAGAAATTAAGAGTTTCTTAAAATTTTAACTGCGTATTATGTAAATTTATGTTAAAGTATGCCAAGAAGAAGAAAGGATAGTGTAATAAACCCTCTGTGACCATCTCTCAGCTCCAAGTATCATATTTTTAAATATTTACTTCTTTATCTTCTCTCTTTCTGTTTTTGTTAGTGTATTTTAAAATGGACTCTACATACCATATCACTCAACATGTTTTAAAGGGATCAGATTTTTCATAACCATTTTTATTAACAATATGTAGAAGGTGTTTTTTATAGAAGAAAGTATTCTTCCATCATATAATTTCATAATAGCTGCAGAGTATTTGAATCTTTTACTGACATATAAGTTACCGAGCCTTTCCCCTGCTTTTGAACATTTGTTTATTTTTCACTATTCTAAATACAGTTTTTAATCTATACTCTTTTCCTCAGATCTTTGCACATATTCATTATGATTTCCGTTGAATGAATTCCTAGAAGCTGAGGTTCTGGTCAAAGGGTATACTAAGTCTAACGGTATTTTTGATATATATTTGACATTGGACTGTATTTAATTGAAAAGGTTAATATTAATGGGTTAAATGTTGAATTATTCATTAAAAATATGACAGATAACTTCAGATTGAATATCTTAGCTTTTAAAATCTGGCATTGGCTTGTGGTTTATAACAATGTTTAGGTTTCCTTTATGATGTGTGCATTTCTGTGAAGGAGAAAAAAGCTAGACTATGTAGGTTGTCTTTGCAAGTAACAACTAATTAATTTTCCCTTTAAACCTATTAGCAAGGCAATATTATTATTAGCCTCCCTTGTTGTAACTATGTTAATGAAATAGTATAGTCGACTGTCCTGGGGCCATGTCCTATTGATCTTTTAATGCGGATGATCTGAGCAGAGAGATTGGCTACTTATTAATAAAGACTTCAGACCTTGCTTTTAGACAAGCTTCCAGAAAAGAGAATAATAGAAAGAACAGCCAGAACAAGGAGTTAAATTGGAATTGGCTATCAGATCATGATGAATCAATAACTAATAAACACTCAAAATGACTAGGGTCCCATCAAGTTATAGACCACAAGAAAACATGATCAATGTCTTCAAACAGCTTAAAATATAAGCAAATAAAAATGAGTAAAACATAAATAAAGCAACATAAAATCATGTTGGCCACATTAGCTCCAACTATTTTTTAGGCAATTTATTAAAGTAATTAATTTTATAAAAACATTGTGGCATCTTTAATCGCATAACGTGTATAAATATAAAATGCAATTAGTACATTTCTTCTAGAAGTTGGCACAGTTTTCATGAAGACTTTTTTCTTTCACTTAAAATTTTAAGTTTGCTTTTTTGGCATTTATTATTCAGTATCTGGTGACATGTTTCAGAACAATAACAGAATATATAATTTGTTCTACTCTCTGTTCTTCGCTAAACTTTTCTACAGATTTCTTGTAGTGCTGCAAACACATCTCCCTAAAAAGCAATTTAAAACAAAACAAAATGCTACAGACACAGCATGTTCTTAGCAAAATTTGGTGTACAAGTCATAGAGAGCAGGTGGTTGATTCAAAGAGCCTTACACTTGAGTATTAAACTATGCGGTACTAGTGTGGGAGGCAAACAAGGGAGCCAGGGTTGGGGGGCTCCTAGAAAGCTAATGGAAAGAACTTACCAGAGCCAGTCAAAGCCCTCTTGGGCAGGTGACTTCGTAAGTATCTACTGCTGCCTTCTTACGAGCACTAGACAAGAACAGAAAACAGCCATTTATAAATAGAGATTAGCATAACCTTTTAACCTGAGGAAGTGTGAGGAAGTGAAAGCCAGAGACTCATTCATTTTCGATAGCCTCTATGAGAACAATGTGACAAGAGGGGAAATCTAGCCAGCTTTAGAGAAAAGAGACCAGGTTTGGCCATAGCTGATTCCTTAGGAAAGATGGAAAATTAAAGCTGTTTTCTGACATAAACATAGCGTATGTCAATAACCTTTTATAAATACACTTTGGAAATGACATTTTAAAGGACTGAAAACACATTTCTATAATAAGAATATTCCAATTCGATTACCCTTAATACTACTCAGTGTAAGTCACCATAATGAAAAGACTTCTGAAGGATTCAGATTTCATTCTATAAAGCTAGCTACAACTTCAGGTGAATGTCTTTTAGATACTTCTGGACAGTGCTTGAGAATAACAGTTTGAGCTTGGGACATACAATTGTTAAACCTTTACTTTCTTTGATTTGTGTGAAATTAATCTAGTGGATAAAGAAAGATAAATAGGCCGGGGGCGGTGGCTCAAGCCGGTAATCCCAGCACTTTGGGAGGCCCAGACAGGCGGATCACGAGGTCAGGAGATCGAGACCATCCCGGCTAACACGGTGAAACCCCGTCTCTACTAAAAAATACAAAAAATAAAAATAAAATAAAACAAAAAACTAGCCGGGCGAGGTGACGGGTGCCTGTAGTCCCAGCTACTCAGGAGGCTGAGGCAGGAGAATGGGGTAAACCTGGGAGGCAGAGCTTGCATTGAGCCGAGATCCGGCCACTGCACTCCAGCCTGGGCGACAGAGCAAGACTCTGTCTCAAAAAAAGAAAGATAAATAAATTATGGAACCTGAAACAACAAAATGAGTAGAATAATATTGAGTAGTATTGCATTTTCTGTGTTATAACTGGACAATAAGCATCTCACAAATATTTATTTTAAAACCACTAACAGATTAAGAGGCAGTATAGTTTCTATTGTAGACAAAGCACAAGTTGGAGCTTCCATTACATCTTCCACAGACTATTACAGCAGCTATTAGCTTTACTCTGACCCCTTTGCCTATTCTAATGGCAGTTAGAATAATCTTTTAAAAATATAAATCAGATTCACTAATTCCCCTTAATTCACGTTAGCAACTTCATTGAGTTGTTGTTAGGATCAATTAGGATAAAATACACAGAGTGTTGGGTATCTAATACATGAACAGGTCATAGTCATAGCTACAGGAACAGAAAAAGCTACCATCACTATCCTCACCGTCACCACCACCATCATCATCATCATTAACAGAGACTAGTTGCTGGTGATTTTAGGCTGAGAGTGGGCTAGCGTCAAGCAATGTAAACATTCTAAGGTTTTATTCTACATATAAGCTAGCAAGTTAGCCTGTTACTACTTCAAGGGTCCTGGCAAAAGAGATGAGACAAAAGCCTCCATTAAACAACAAAAGCAGTAGACAGACATTTATGTTTGTGGCAGTTCCCCATTACTTCTTCTGCTCAAAACCACAGGAGCAACACAAAAAGTTTATATTAGCTCAGGCTGCCGTAAGAAAACATCAGAGACTGAGGTGATTAAAACAACAGAAATTTATTTTCTCACAGTTCAGGAGGATTGGAAGTCCAAGATCAAGTTACCGGCAGAGTCTATGCCTGGACAGGGCTCACTTCCTGCCTTCTTGAGAAGACAAAAAGATAGATCTCTTTTTCTTCTTCTTCGTATAAGGTCACAGTCCTTTGGGATTAGGGTCCCACTCTTAATGACCTCATCTAATCTTAATTAATCCCTAAAAACCCTATCTCCAGAAACAGTCACACTGGGGGTCAGGGCTTCAACATATGAATTTTGGGGGTCAGAATTCAGTCCATAACAGGACCCATACTGTATGCCTACACGTGCAGTGGGTTGCATTCTTGGAGAGAACTACCAATTGTGAGGCTCTATGGTTTTTCTTATTGTTAGTGGAAGGAAGCTTGCCCTGGGACTGAAGATAGACATTACCCCATTCCACAAGGTGGCTCACTGCAAGCACAACTCAGAACTGAACCAGGAAAGAGCGTAGTTAGGGCTTGGTATTCTCGGCCTACCCAGCAAGAATAAGCAGGGGAAGCTCAAGTCCCATGGCAGATTGCTTCTTCCAACACCAGTGTAGAACTGAATCTCAGTGACTGTATTTCTGTCTACCTAGGATTATCAGTACAGGCCTAGCTTTATCTGAAACCATTCTGTTAGCAATGCACGTCTGCCTTGTTTTACGGAGGAAGGAGAAAGAAGAGAATTGCCAGAGAACTAATTATCTCTGGTGCCGAGGTGTTAACAGTGATTCAGTGAACAAAAGATGATTCACACAGAACAAGGAACAACAAGAGAAAGAAGTGTACTCTTTAGTCTCTGTCAGTTTGTCTAATTTAACAGGGGGCTTCTCTTCAAAGTGAAACTGATTTTTGTTTGTTTGTTTGTTTGTTTGTTGTTTTTTAAAAAGGGAAGATACTTAGCCTGCAATGGCAATTTATTGGTTTGTTGGATCATTTCATTTTCTTGGGTGTTTTCTGTGAATCATAAAGTTTTATTCTCAGAAACACAAGTGGTGATCATTCCAATCAGAATTTGATATAATCTTAAAAGTAAAATCACAACTATACCTAAACTAAAAAGACTGATATAAAGAATCAATT
This sequence comes from Papio anubis, assembly GCF_008728515.1. Lineage (NCBI taxonomy): Eukaryota > Metazoa > Chordata > Mammalia > Primates > Cercopithecidae > Papio > Papio anubis. The sequence continues at coordinate 122,455,185 of NC_044981.1, forward strand.
TCTTTTTGGGTATTACAGATTTATTCTTAGCAATGCCTTACAAGCAGGAAGCCCCAACACAGTTATTACCATTAGTTTGAATATCTAAAAATATTTTTAAACATAAAAATTGAGGGGGGCGGAGCAATATGGCCGAATAAGAACAGCTCCAGTCTCCAACTCCCAGCGTGAGCGATACAGAAGACCGGTGATTTCTGCATTTTCAACTGAGGTACTGGGTTCATCTCACTAGGGAGTGCCGAACAATCCATGCTGGTCAGCTGCTGCAGACCGACCAGCGAGAGCTGAAGCAGGGCGAGGCATCGCCTCACCTGGGAAGCACAAGGGGGAAGGGAATCCCATTTCCTAGCCAGGGGAACTGAGACACACAATACCTGGAAAATCGGGTAACTCCCACCCCAATACTGTGCTTTAAGCAAACAGGCACACCTGGAGATTATATCCCACACCTGGCCGGGAGGGTCCCACGCCCACGGAGCTTCCCTCATTGCTAGCACAGCAGTCTGCAATCTAACCTCAAGGCAGCAGTGAGGCTGGGGGAGGGGTGCCCGCCATGGCTGAGGCTTAAGTAGGTAAACAAAGCCTGTGGGATGCTTGAACTGGGTGGAACTCACAGCAGCTCAAGGAAACCTACCTGTCTCTGTAGACTCCACCTCTGGGGACAGGGCACAGTAAACAACAACAAAAGCAGCAAAAACCTCTGCAGAGGCAAACGACTTTGTCTCACAGCTTTGAAGAGAGCAGTGGATCTCCCAACACGGAGGTTGAGATCTGAGAAGGGACAGACTGCCTGCTCAAGTGGGTCCCTGACCCCTGAGTAGCCTAACTGGGAGACATCCCCCACTAGGGGCAGTCTGACACCCCACACCTCACAGGGTGGAGTACACCCCGAGAGGAAGCTTCCAAAGCAAGAATCAGACAGGTACACTCGCTGTTCAGAAATATTCTATCTTCTGCAGCCTCTGCTGCTGATACCCAGGCAAACAGGGTCTGGAGTGGACCTCAAGGAATCTCCAACAGACCTACAGCTGAGGGTCCTGACTGGTAGAAGGAAAACTATCAAACAGGAAGGACATCTACACCAAAACCCCATCAGTACATCACCATCATCAAAGACCAGAGGCAGATAAAACCACGACGATGGGGAAAAACCAGGGCAGAAAAGCTGGAAATTCAAAAAATAAGAGTGCGTCTCTCCCGGCAAAGGAGCGCAGCTCATCGCCAGCAACGGATCAAAGCTGGACGGAGAATGACTTTGATGAGATGAGAGAAGAAGGCTTCAGTCCATCAAACTTCTCCAAGCTAAAGGAGGAATTACGTACCCAGCGCAAAGAAACTAAAATTCTTGAAAAAAAAGTGGAAGAATTGATAGCTAGAGTAATTAATGCAGAGAAGGTCATAAACGAAATGAAAGAGATGAAAACCATGACACGAGAAATACGTGACAAATGCACAAGCTTCAGTAACCGACTCGATCAACTGGAAGAAAGAGGATCAGCGATTGAGGATCAAATGAATGAAATGAAGCAAGAAGAGAAACCAAAAGAAAAAAGAAGAAAAAGAAATGAACAAAGGCTGCAAGAAGTATGGGATTATGTAAAAAGACCAAATCTACATCTGATTGGGGTGCCTGAAAGTGACGGGGAAAATGGAACCAAGTTGGAAAACACTCTTCAGGGTATCATCCAGGAGAACTTCCCCAACCTAGTAGGGCAGGCCAACATTCAAATTCAGGAAATACAGAGAACGCCACAAAGATACTCCTCGAGAAGAGCAACTCCAAGACACATACTTGCCAGATTCACCAAAGTTGAAATGAAGGAAAAAATCTTAAGGGCAGCCAGAGAGAAAGGTCGGGTTACCCACAAAGGGAAGCCCATCAGACTAACAACAGATCTCTCGGCAGAAACTCTACAAGCCAGAAGAGAGTGGGGGCCAATATTCAACATTCTTAAAGAACAGAATTTTAAACCCAGAATTTCATATCCAGCCAAACTAAGTTTCATAAGTGAAGGACAAATAAAATCCTTTACAGATAAGCAAATGCTTAGAGATTTTGTCACCACTAGACCTGCCTTACAAGACACCCTGAAGGAAGCACTAAACATGGAAAGGAACAACCGGTACCAGCCATTGCAAAAACATGCCAAAATGTAAAGACCATCGAGGCTAGGAAGAAACTCCATCAACTAACGAGCAAAATAACCAGTTAATATCATAATGGCAGGATCAAGTTCACACATAACAATATTAACTTTAAATGTAAATGGACTAAATGCTCCAATTAAAAGACACAGACTGGCAAACTGGATAAAGAGTCAAGACCCATCAGTCTGCTGAATTCAGGAGACCCATCTCACATGCAGAGACATACATAGGCTCAAAATAAAGGGATGGTGGAAGATTTACAAAGCAAATAGAGAACAAAAAAAAGCAGGGGTTGCAATACTAGTCTCTGATAAAACAGACTTTAAATTATCAAAGATCAAAAGAGACAAAGAAGGCCATTACATAATGGTAAAGGGATCAATTCAACAGGAAGAACTAACTATCCTAAATATATATGCACCCAATACAGGAGCACCCAGATTCATAAAGCAAGTCCTTAGAGACTTACAAAGAGACTTAGACTCCCATACATTAATAACGGGAGACTTCAACACTCCACTGTCAACATTAGACAGATCAATGAGACAGAAAGATAACAAGGATATCCAGAAATTGAACTCATCTCTGGAGCTAGCAGACCTAATAGAAATCTACAGAACTCTCCACCCCAAATCATCAGAATATACATTCTTCTCAGCACCACATCACACTTACTCCAAAATTGACCACGTAATTGGAAGTAAAGCACTCCTCAGCAAATGTACAAGAACAGAAATTATAACAAACCGTCTCTCAGACCACAGTGCAATCAAACTAGAACTCAGGACTAAGAAACTCAATCAAAACTGCTCAACTACATGGAAACTGAACAACCTGCTCCTGAATGACTACTGGGTACATAACGAAATGAGGGCAGAAATAAAGATGTTCTTTGAAACCAATGAGAACAAAGATACAACATACCAGAATCTCTGGGACACATTTAAAGCAGTGTGTAGAGGGAAATTTATAGCACTAAATGCCCACAAGAGAAAGCTGGAAAGATCTAAAATTGACACTCTAACATCACAATTAAAAGAACTAGAGAAGCAAGAGCAAACACATTCAAAAGCTAGCAGAAGGCAAGAAATAACTAAGATCAGAGCAGAACTGAAGGAGATAGAGACACCAAAAAACCTTCCAAAAAATCAATGAATCCAGGAGTTGGTTTTTTGAAAAGATTAACAAAATTGATACACTGCTAGCAAGACTAATAAAGAAGAAAGAGAGAAGAATCAAATAGACGCAATAAAAAATGATAAAGGGGATATCACCACCGACCCCACAGAAATACAAACTACCATCAGAGAATACTATAAACACCTCTATGCAAATAAACTAGAAAATCTAGAAGAAATGAATAATTTCCTGGACACTTACACTCTTCCAAGACTAAACCAGGAAGAAGTTGAATCCCTGAATAGACCAATAGCAGGCTCTGAAATTGAGGCAATAATTAATAGCCTACCAACCAAAAAAAGTCCAGGACCAGATAGATTCACAGCTGAATTCTACCAGAGGTACAAGGAGGAGTTGGTACCATTCCTTCTGAAACTATTCCAATTGATAGAAAAAGAGGGAATCCTCCCTAACTCATTTTATGAGGCCAACATCATCCTGATACCAAAGCCTGGCAGAGACACAACAAAAAAAGAGAATTTTAGACCAATATCCCTGATGAACATCGATGCAAAAATCCTAAATAAAATACTGGCAAACCAGATTCAGCAGCACATCAAAAAGCTTATCCACCATGATCAAGTGGGCTTCATCCCTGGGATGCAAGGCTGGTTCAACATTCGCAAATCAATAAACATAATCCAGCATATAAACAGAACCAAAGACAAGAACCACATGATTATCTCAATAGATGCAGAAAAGGCCTTTGACAAAATTCAACAGCCCTTCATGCTAAAAACGCTCAATAAATTCGGTATTGATGGAACGTACCTCAAAATAATAAGAGCTATTTATGACAAACCCACAGCCAATATCATACTGAATGGGCAAAAACTGGAAAAATTCTCTTTGAAAACTGGCACAAGACAGGGATGCCCTCTCTCACCACTCCTATTCAACATAGTGTTGGAAGTTCTGGCTAGGGCAATCAGGCAAGAGAAAGAAATCAAGGGTATTCAGTTAGGAAAAGAAGAAGTCAAATTGTCCCTGTTTGCAGAAGACATGATTGTATATTTAGAAAACCCCATTGTCTCAGCCTAAAATCTCCTTAAGCTGATCAGAAACTTCAGCAAAGTCTCAGGATACAAAATTAATGTGCAAAAATCACAAGCATTGTTATACACCAGTAACAGACAAACAGAGAGCCAAATCATGAATGAACTTCCATTCACAATTGCTTCAAAGAGAATAAAATACCTAGGAATCCAAATGATAAGGGATGTAAAGGACCTCTTCAAGGAGAACCACAAACCACTGCTCAGTGAAATAAAAGAGGACACAAACAAATGGAAGAACATATCATGCTCATGGATAGGAAGAATCAATATCGTGAAAATGGCCATACTGCCCAAGGTTATTTATAGATTCAATGCCATCCCCATCAAGCTACCAATGAGTTTCTTCACAGAATTGGAAAAAACTGCTTTAAAGTTCATATGGAACCAAAAAAGAGCCCGCATTGCCAAGACAATCCTAAGTCAAAAGAACAAAGCTGGAGGCATCACGCTACCTGACTTCAAACTATACTACAAGGCTACAGTAACCAAAACAGCATGGTACTGGTACCAAAACAGAGATATAGACCAATGGAACAGAACCGAGTCCTCAGAAATAATACCACACATCTACAGCCATCTGATCTTTGACAAACCTGAGAGAAACAAGAAATGGGGAAAGGATTCCCTATGTAATAAATGGTGCTGGGAAAATTGGCTAGCCATAAGTAGAAAGCTGAAACTGGATCCTTTTCTTACTCCTTATACGAAAATTAATTCAAGATGGATTAGAGACTTAAATGTTAGACCTAATACCATAAAAACCCTAGAGGAAAACCTAGGTAGTACCATTCAGGATATAGGCATGGGCAAAGACTTCATGTCTAAAACACCAAAAGCAATGGCAGCAAAAGCCAAAATTGACAAATGGGATCTCATTAAACTAAAGAGCTTCTGCACAGCAAAAGAAACTACCATCAGAGTGAACAGGCAACCTACAGAATGGGAGAAAATTTTTGCCATGTACTCATCTGACAAAGGGCTAATATCCAGAACCTACAAAGAACTCAAACAAATTTACAAGAAAAAAACAAACAACCCCACCAAAAAGTGGGCAAAGGATATGAACAGACATTTCTCAAAAGAAGACATTCATACAGCCAACAGACACATGAAAAAAATGCTCATCACACTGGCCATCAGAGAAATGCAAATCAAAACCACAATGAGATACCATCTCACACCAGTTAGAATGGCAATCATTAAAAAGTCAGGAAACAACAGGTGCTGGAGAGGATGTGGAGAAATAGGAACACTTTTACACTGTTGGTGGGATTGTAAACTAGTTCAACCATTATGGAAAACAGTATGGCGATTCCTCAAGGTTCTAGAACTAGATGTACCATATGACCCAGCCATCCCATTACTGGGTATATACCCAAAGGATTATAAGTCATGCTGCTTTAAAGACACATGCACACGTATGTTTATTGCGGCACTATTCACAATAGCAAAAACTTGGAATCAACCCAAATGTCCATCAGTGACAGACTGGATTAAGAAAATGTGGCACATATACACCATGGAATACTATGCAGCCATAAAAAAGGATGAGTTTGTGTCCTTTGTAGGGACATGGATGCAGCTGGAAACCATCATTCTTAGCAAACTATCACAAGAACAGAAAACCAAACACCGCATGTTCTCACACATAGGTAGGAACTGAACAATGAGATCACTTGGACTCGGGAAGGGGAACATCACACACTGGGGCCTATCATGGGGAGGGAGGAGGGGGGAGGGATTGCATTGGGAGTTATACCTGATGTAAATGATGAGTTGATGGGTGCTGACGAGTTGATGGGTGCAGCACACCAACATGGCACAAGTGTACTATGTAACAGACCTGCACGTTATGCACATGTACCCTAGAACTTAAAGTATAATAATAATAAAAAATAAATAAATGAAAAATTTTTAAAAAAAACATAAAATTTTTTTTTTTCAAAACTTAAACAGCGTTTTCTGTAATAAGAGCTTATTGATATATTTTAATAAATGTAAACCATTATTTATTTTCTATACTGATTTACAGACTAATTCTTTAATGGATAAGGACAGATCATTGGAATAAATTGTGAAAGGGTTTGAAAAAGAATGAAATCTCTTGACTGATACTTTTGGATATCTGATCTGTTTTATTCGATATTGCTGTTGTGGTGTCTCTGGGCTCAGTAATCGATATTTGTTTTGAATGCCTATTTTTCTATTCATGGATCACTAACAATGTATCTTCTCTAGACTGAGAGCTCCTAGAGTTGGTGATCTCAGAAAACAAAATTTCTCTGGTCAATCGGAAAACAAAAATTCTCCCTGGTTATGTGTAACCTGTAGCATGGTTTTAATATTTTTCAAACAAAATTCATGTTTTTAAAATCATTTTTTTTTCTTTATTTTTTCAGGTGTCTTTCTGCATTTCTGAAATGGTCCCTGTAAGACTAAAATTTGTATTCTTCAATAATTGAATTGAACTTGATGAGGACACAACCTAAAAATTATGTGCTGATTAAATAAATATCACATTTAGGGGTGTTGAATGAGCATGTAATACAAAATGATTTATTTTATTTTATTTTATTTTATTTTATTTTATTTTATTTTATTTTATTTTATTTTATTTTGAGACTGAGTCTGGCTCTGTCGCCCAGGCTGGAGTGCAGTGGCACGACCTCTCGCCTACTGCAAGCTCCACCTCCCCGGTTCACGCCATTCTTCCGCCAGCCTCCGAAAGTAGCTGGGACTACAGGCTCACCACCACTCGCTAGTTTTTTGTATTTTTAGTAGAGACGGGTTTCACCATGTTAGCCAGGATGGTCTCTCACCTCCTGACCTCGATCCACCCGCCTCGCCTCCCAAAGTGCTGGGATTACAGGCTTGAGCCACCGCGCCCGGCCTTACAAAATGATTTATACAACTTGATAAAATTTAAAATTTTTTTAAAGTACAAGTTAAATATGAGAATTTATCTCCATAAAGATTCAGGCCTACTGAATTTAAAATTTACTTTTGTGTGTATACATACACACACACATATATACACACACAACATATATACACACACATATATATACACATATACATACACACCAAAGTACATTTTAGAAGAATTTTATAAATATCAGTGTAATAAAACTTTAAACAAAGTTTTTGTATGAAATATAAGTGTACATAAGTATTGTGTTTCAACTTATGACATGTTTAGGTACTATAAGGATAGAAGAGGTTGTCGAGTAACTTTTTAAGTAAAACAGATAAAAATATTGTATATATAAATGTACTTACTTATTTCTATATATTTTACAATCCCCCAAAATTATGCTTCGCAATGCTTAAAGGAAGTCTCAACATAAACTGCATACACACAAACAGAAAGAAATAAAGTAAAAATACTGGTCCATTGTTTAAATCCTAAAATAATTCTAATAATTCAAAAAAAGCAGGGGAAAAGATCATAGAATTAAAAAATAGTTGATTGACAAACAGAAAACTAATAATAAAATGATGGAAAGAAATCTACCCATAGAAATAACTACATTAACTGTAAATGGTCTAAACATACTAATTAAAAGACAGCTATTTCAGGTCAGATAAAAAACAAAACCAGACATCAAAATATACTATTTAAAGAAACCAATGGTAAATATAATGATGAACAAAGGTTTGGAATAAAAGATGAAAAAGGATATAACATGAAACACAATTTATTTTTCAAAAAACTGAATACAAAGTAGACTTTAGAACAACAACAACAAATCACTGGGAATGAAGAAAGATATCATATAGGTGTAAAAATGTCAAATTTTTCAAGAAGACGTAACAATCCTAAGTGCATATGTATCTAATAACAGAGATTCTAGATACATAAAACATTGAAGGAAATGAAGAACTAGACAAAGCTGGCATACTTAAGAGACTTTAACACAACTCAGTAACTGATAAAAGAAGTAAAAATAAATCAGTAAGGATATAGAATATTTGAACACTATCATATAGAAACCTCCACCTAACAATAGCACAATATATATTCTTTTCAGATACACAGGAAACATTCACCAAGTTAGACTATATTTGTGAATCACAAAACAAAACCTAGTAAATTAAACCTGGTGGGATTATTCAAGGTAGGTTTTCACCATAAAACATTAAACTGGGCCAGGCACGGTGTCACACGCCTGTAATCCCAGCACTTTGGGAGTCCAAGGTGAGTGGACCACTTGAGGTCAGGAGTTTGAGACCAGCCTGGCGAACATGGCAAAACCCCACCTCTATTAAAAATACGAAAAGTAGACGGGCATGGTGGTGCACGCCTGTAATTCCAGCTACTCTGAAGGCTGAGGTGAGAGAATCGTTTGAACCCAAGAGGCGGAGGTCGCGCCACTGCACTTTAGACCAGGAGACAGAGTGAGATTTTGTCTCAAATAAATAAATAAACTAAAAATCACTAACATAATTAAACTGAATTAACAACTAAAATAAATAAGAAATCAATTCCCCAAATATTTGGAAATTGAAAGTCACACTACATAATTTGTAAATAAAGACATTTCAAGGGAAACTGGAAAATATTTTACAGTGAATATTAAAATACAATGTATCAAAATGTAAGGAATATAAAAACATTTTTAACAGATGCTGCCAAAGAAGAGCTTAGAGGGAAATGTACAACTTTAAATGCTAATATTGGAAAAGCAAAATGATTTCCACTTTAAGAAACTGGATAAAACAAGGAGTAAACTAACCAAAAACAAGCAGAAAGAAGGGAATTATAAAGATAAGAGGAAAAATAAACCTGAAAATGGGAAGATAATAGAGAAAATATTAAAACCAAATGCAGTTTTATGAAAGGATATGAAATTTATAAACCTCCACTGATAAATTTTTGTAAAAATTCAGAAAAGATAAGTAAAATTGACAACCCTCCATTGATAATCTTCCAGTTAACCAAGAAAAAAAGAATATATCAGTTAAAAATAGAAAAAGAATTAGTATAACATGACTGACCTAGTGAACATTCAGAGGATAATGAGGAACTACCATAGACAACTCTATGTATATAAATTCAACAACTTAAATGAAATGGACTAATTTATTGAAAGACACAAACCATCAAAACTCATGCTAAAAGAAGTAGGCAACATAGTCAGTCCAACAGACAGATACATAGATCAAATAGAATTTATAGTTAAAAATCCTCGTTAAAATAAAAGAAAAATCTAGGCCCAGGTGATATCACTTGCAAATTCTGTCTAACATTTAAAGTTGAAATGAACACCAGTTCCACAAAAAAAATTTCCAGAAAAGTTAAGAAACAGTAAATGTTTCCTAATTCATTTTGTAAGACCAACCTTGTCCTCTTAGCAAAACCAAACAAAATGATTACAAGAAAATAAAACCACATTGAGAACAATTGTTCAACAAAATAGAAAATTAAACCCAGCAGTATGTAAAAAGAAATATGCATCATGAACGAGTAGGATTTACCTCAGTAATGTAAAGCTGGTTTATAATTTGAAAAATCAGCCCATGTAGTTCACCATATTAACAGGTTAAACAAGGAAAACCTTATAATTCAGTCAAGACATAAGGGAACACATCTGACAAAATTTAACATGTAATCTTGATTTAAAAACAAACAAACTTGACTGGTCACAGTGGCTCACGCCTGTAATCCCAGCATCTTGGGAGGCTGAGGAAGGTGGATCACCTGAGGTCAGAAGTTCAAGACCAGCCTGGTCAACATGGCAAAACCCCATCTCTACTAAATATACAAAAATTAGCCTGGCGTAGTTACGGGCACCTGTAATCCCAGCTACTCGGGAGGCTGAGGCAGGAAAATCGTTTGAACCCAGGAGGTGGAGGTTGCAGTGAGCCAAGATCACGTGATTGCGCTCCAGCCTGGGCAACGAGAGTGAAACTTCATCAAAAAAAACAAAAAGCCTCTTAGAAACAAAAATATTCTTAGAAAACTATTAATAGAAGAAAATTCCCTCAATATGAGAAAGAACATCTATAAAAACCTACAATCATATCAGAGTTTACAATGAAAGTGAAATACACATAAGGTTAGGAACTCTGCGTAGATGTTCACTTTTATCACAGCTATTCAATAATCTGCTGAAAGTCATAGCTAGTGCAATAAGATAGGAAAAGAAATGAAAGATATTCACATTGGAAAAGAAAATGAGTAAAACTGTCCCTACCCTAGGTGAAATATTTGTCTTTGTAGTAAATTCCGAAACATTTTCTAAAAATTTCCTAGAAGTCAATCAGCTTACTAATGCATAGGATATAAGATTGACAGTGTAAATTCAGTCATATTTCTATGCATCACTATTAAACATTGCAAACCAAAAATTTTTAAATACCACATTACTTTTAATACTTTCCAAAAATAAATACTTGTGTATAATTCTAAAAAATATAGAATTTAGGATCTGCATACTGAAAACTAAGTAAGTGGAGAAACATGGGCTACTGATGGACTGGAAAACCTAATTGATTAAGATGTCGATTTTCTCCAAATTGATCTACAGATTTTGTACAATCTAAGAAGATCCTAGTAGAATGCTTTAAAGTTACAGGAAACCTGATTTTAAATTTTATATGCAACGGGAAAGGAATTGGAACAGACAGAAACATTGGGGGGAAAACCCACCAAGTTGGAGAACTCTCAGTGCCTTATTTTGTTTTATTTTATTTTAGTTTGAGACAGGATCTGGCTCTGTTGCCCAAGCTGGAGTGCAGTGGTGATGCTCACTGCAACTTCCACCTCCCGGGCTTAAATCTACCTCCCACCTCAGCCTTCCAGTAGCTAGGACTACAGGCGTGCACCACCATGCTCAACTGATTTTTGTATTTTTTGTAAAGACTAGATTCTGCCATGTTGCCCTGGTCTTTAACTCCTGAGCTCAAGCAGTCCACCCACCTTGGCCTCCCAAAGTGCTAGGATTACAGGTATAAGCCTACGTGCCTGGCCCCAATGCCATATTTGAAGATATATTGGAAAGACACTGTACTCAAGACAGTACAGTATTGGTGAAGGAATAACTACATAAAAGGATAGAATAGAATGGAGATTTCAGAAAAATGACTCACAAATGTGGTCAGTTGGTTTGAGTAAAAGGTAAAATGCAATTCAAATGACAGTCTTTTTCCAAAAACCGTGCTTGAACTGCAAATCCATATGTCAAAGAACCCCACAAACTCACAAAAAACAAAGCCAAGAAAGCATCATGCTACATATCACAGCACATTTTTAAAAAAGAAATTTGGGAAATCATAGACTTACATGTAAAATGTGAAACTATAAAAATCTTAGAAAAAAACATAGAATATCATCATGACTTTTCCTGATTTTGGTATTAGGAAATGTTGGCCTCATAAAATAAGTGACATATCTACTTTATTTCCGCTCTGTTTTCTGAAAAAAACGTTTTACAAAATTTGTATCAAATTTCCTCAAAATTGTTGAAATTAACTGGGACTAACATTTTCTTCGTTAAAGTGTTTTTAATGATGAATTCAGTTACACACTCACACAAGCTCACATTTTATGTGTTAGCTACAACCCTCACATTTTGATGCAGAGGCCAAGAAGGAAGCAAAGTACAGCAGTCCTGTAGGTGTGTTCATGGAATCCAGCCAGGGAAGTTGGCCTGGATGGAAGGAGGAGTCGCTAGGTAGGAGGTGTCAATAGGAGAAAAAAAATTGGATTTGAAAGATTCTTTATCCTAATTGAAACAGGAAATCATACCACTTTGATAAAAAAAGATTCCTGCAGAAAGAAAGGTAAAATGCTAGTGATAGGTAAAACTGGAGTGTAAGAAGAGACTACAGTTAGGAAGAGAGGCTCAAAAAGTTTGGCAGAAGTTGGCACAAGTGATGAGCGCATGAACTAAGGTTCAGGGAATGGGAACAATAATGAAAGCCTATATGCTTCCTGTGCTCATGTTTGGTGGTTTCTCTGCTAAGTGCTTTACATACATTGTCTTCTTAATACTCACAACAAGCCTCTGAGGAAACCTGGGCTGACAGAGATGTTACCTAGCTTTCTTAAAGACGCACATCTAGTAAGTGGATGAGCCAAAATTGGAACTCAGTTCTGGCTCTAAAGTTGCTTCTCCTTTAATGAGGGAATGCATATAAATAGTTTAAAAATAAAAACATGAGGATTTTTGAATAACTAGATAAACTCAAAGGACAGAAAAAGTAATCAAATGCTACATAAAAGGATAAAAGAGAGGAAGACAAATCAAATGAATGTGAAGTTTTAAATTTTTGAGTTTGAGTAGTTTTTTTTTTTTTTTTTTTTTTTTTTTTTTTTTTTTTTTTAAAGAACATGAGCAGGAGGAGGAGGGGTTTTTATTGTTGGGAAGTAAGTGAATAGATTGGTTTTGGATATTTGAATTTGAAAACACATAAGACATCCAGATGAAAATGTCTGATACGTTGCTTTACACAGTCAGAACTATGAGGTTAGAATTTAGTAAAACTCTGTTCTGCATGGTTTGTCACGTGAGTGTCTTCATAGCTTAGAATAGGTATTACCCATTTTCTTAAGTTGTATTCCTGGTACCTGGCTCTTAGTAGATGATCAGTGAATATTCCTTGAAATAAATTACTAATTTTCTCAAAAACTTTATACAGTATTTGATCTTTATAAATATTTAGGGATATGTAGTTTGTGAACAACTATACAGCCCAATTGGAGACATTTAAGTGGATACCTCACACCTTCAAGGATAAAAACATGAAGGCTATTTATAGGTTCTTTGAAAAAAGTTCTCTACATTCAAGTACCTGAAAAAATCTTAGGTAAGAGCTGTCACCTTTTTCCCCTACTTTGACTATTAAAATCTTTGAAGATGAAAGATCTTTTTGAAACAAAACACATTTTTTTTTTCATAAAATGCTTATGCACGATACTTTCATTGTTTATTCTTAAAACCTCTGACTAATTCTTTATAACACACTCTTGGAAAGAAATATTAATAAAATATTTTGCTTTTAACTTTCTATTGACACCACAGGATTTTTAATGCACCAGATTAATGCTCAATAGTTTCCTTAAATTATACTACCGAACAAGTGTAAAATATGTTGCATAGTTTTTTTCTTAGATTTTTAAAATATATTGCACATTGTAAAAAGGTACTTTATTTATTTTGCTTTCTTCTCTGAGGATGTTAATTGGTTTAAGTATTACCCACATTTTATGGAGAAGAAAATATCTGTTCCTTCTGATGCTAAATTTATATAATCGCATCACTTGGACATCAGAATAATCCAGATCAGTCTGTTAAGCTTAATAATACCTAAAAAAGACTAGTAGATAAATTCTCTTCATGCAATATTTCTAAAGAGTTTTCAGGAATATCAGGAAACTGAGTTTCCTTCCTCTACTTCTCATCCTACATCCCCACAGGACAGCCAATTAGTTAACCAGTGACCAGGAAAATTTCCAATATTTCTCTAAGTGAGTCTAGTCCTGATTGCAGTTATGAGTGGTGATGATATGCTAAATAAAGGTCTCATTTTCTGGGAATACTTGTGAAGTTGCTTACAGCATGTTTATGTCCCTTTGATTGTGCTTTGTTTTTGTGGGAGGCTGGCATTATTTTTATGCAAACCAAATTAAGCCTCCACCCCACATACTATAACCCCCACCCCCAACCCAAAGAAAATATGCCAGAATTGCTGTATCCCAGAATTTACCTAATGAAAGCAATTAGTCAGCATTCCTGCATCTGAATACAACTTACAGTTTTGTATTTCTTTGGAGGCTTGGTTGTGGTTTTGATCTAGGCTACACATTTTTTTTTCTTATTTAAATTGACCTTCTCGAGATGACATCATATGATGATGTATTACATTACACTGAAATATTTCTACTGACCTTAGCTTGATGAAAAATAAACATATTGATTTTTTTTTTCTGGTTTAAATAATATCTTTAGAATAAGCTAGATATTAGTGTATCTCTCTTTTGCATGACACTGGGGCCAGATCAAACCAAATTTCACTTTTTTATATAGCAGATGAGAAAAGTAAATCACATTTTAGATGGATCCAAGAAACAACTGGCCAAAACAGTATTTTTCGTGTGTGGGGTTTATTTGTTTGGTTGGTTCATTGGTTTTTGTTTTTGTAATTTTTCATCAATAGTTTTAAAGTACAAAAGCAGTCAAACTTTTCTGCTTACCAAATCATCGTTCGTAAATTCATTCCTAGTTTTGTTTTATTGTTTGTTTCCCTCATTGCATATTATAAGCTAATACTTTTTATTAGATCTAAAATTATTCATAAATATAATCTTCGTTATAAATAATTTTAATGGGGTAAATAGAAGTGAGTTATTCTAAAGTCAAGTTTTAGCATGGCACATAAACAGATTATTGGCTACTGCTCAATATGATTATTTTAATAACAATTTCAACAGGCATATGAAAATGTTACTATTTATGAATGCAGAGCAAGATAAAATAAACACAGTTCTTAGTTTCCCAGTACAATTTAACAGAGTTCCAAAAATAAAGGAAAAGAAGATTGGATAGTAATCAGGCATTAGAAATGTTAGAACAACACGAAGAGAAGAACATTAACTATTAGCTACTTCAAATTCTTGTTTTGAAATCAGTTGGAGATTAAAGTAGAAACAGAAAGACTGGAAGATAAGCAAGTGATGGTGATACAAGAAGAAAGGGAGAAAAGAAGAAAAGACAGGAGAAGGGAAAGAAGGAAAGGAGAAAAAGAAATAATTTTTCATCTTGGTGAAAAGTTACTTCTGTTTATATGCAATGCCCCTACTTAGTCAAGATTTAGCACCATAAACCCAGCCCAGATTAGAACATTCATTCTCATTCTCAATAGTGCTATTTTCATACAGCCTATTGCTGCCTACAAGTCCTAACACTTAGGTCACTGAAAATCATGTGTAACTGTTCTTCTTCCACATTTTCTGACTTATGTCAGTTTATATGATCATAATCTATCTCTTCAGACTCCTCAGTGATTGTCTCTTTCCTACGCTCTTCCATTCTAAAGCAAACTCCATACTGTCAACATAGCTCTTTCAAAAATATGTCATCGATCATGGTATTTCCTGGCCCAAAAGGTTTAGACAACTTACCATCACCCTGCCCACTTTTTCCATCTTAATTCCTGTCATTTTCTTTGTTCCATGTTTTAATCTAAAAAATATTCAGCCTTACAACATTTTCTGTACCACCTGATTGGTGTCTTGTCCATATTCTCTTTCACTGGACAATTTCCTAGTTATCTTTAAGACATACTTCCATTATCAAACCTTTGCTTGAAAATCTTCTTCAACTTACCTGGCAAAATCAAATTCTCCTTATTCTGTATGTCAGTAAGGAATCACTTTCGTTATTCCACTAAGAGTGCTTGTACCACCATTTCTTGAATGCAACTGGATTGTCAAATGATTTGAACTTCAAGGCAGGGGGTAAACATAAAACAATTTTTCTCTAATAATTGGTTTCCAGTCATGGTATATCACATCTTTTTTTCTTGTCGCTTAATAATGTGTCAGACATATTCTGTATTTTTTCTGGCCACTTTTGATAATTAAAAAATTATATCTGGCCACTTTTGGTAATTAAAAAATTTATATTTAGTACAGTCTAAATCTGAAAACTCATACGTAGTTTAGCAGTCATTTGCACCACAGTGACATAGTACAAATTCAGTGCCAACCAGATTCTGGCCCAAGGGAACTCAAGTGAGACTGAGCATAATCTGCTTTTTCACTTTTATCCTTTTCTTTTTCAGGTTTTAGCTATTTTATGATTTACATCTGGCCAGAGGAATGACAGGAGAATGCCCAACATCTATTTACTGAATAGGAATACAACTGTAATCAACTGTTGGTCCCTGCTGTTTCTCAGCTATCATTGACTTGCTGGTGATATCCTTCTCTAGGCAGGACCTGTGGGGTCTTCCCCATTAGCACATCTCCTTGGCAGGTGAGATTTTCCCTGACTTGATCTCTTGTACCTTTCCCTCTGACTCTGTATTGCATCTCTTGAGTGGGGCACTGGCAGCCTCACTTAAGATTTTCCATGAGTGGCATGCCAAATGATGGGGCAGAGTGGAAAAGACTGGCAAATCCTCTTCTGACCTGTCTCTCTTTCCCACTCCCTTACTTTCCGTTTCTTCTTTTCAGTGTTTATATGGATTCAGCTTATTTTACCGGGCCCAGTGCATGTTTAAATAGGGCTTTAAATGCCCATTTTACCTCCAAGTATGAAGATATCATCCTTACTGATTATTATCCAGCATATTATTTGCTGTTTCTTGATAGAAAGATAATTATTCTCCATTTTCCAAACCGTTATCCCTGATTCCATTACAATAACTCGGGACTCTGATACTGTCTTCTAATCTTTATAATTACCCTTACTTTTCTGGCTTCAATAGATGGGGGAAGGAGAATCAAGAAGTGGGGAAAGGTGAAGAAATAGCTTGAGAAGCAGATTTAATTATTAGGAAATCTCCTTCCCTCTTTAAAAAGTAGAGTACTTTTTGCTTTCTGCTTTTCCAAATTTGAATATTATTTTATATTTCTGGAGAAAGAGGAAGTGTTCCACTTGATAACCCCATTGTAGGTAATAAACACTTGTCCTATGAAGCAATGAATGAATGAATTAGTTAGTTATTTTTTTCTAAGTTTTAGTTATTAGAATTCACACTATCAGGTGGAATATATTAAAGAATTAGATAACTTTCAGATATTCTGAATGTCCAGGGAAATAAGTTTGGAGGCTACACAACCAGGAATAACACAATCACTAAATAGATCCTACTACTTTCCTGAAATTGTTCTAAAAGATCCCCTACTGTTGAACTGCAGTCTTAAGCACAAAACAAATTTTTGGTTAGTCATCTCCCAAACATACCCATCTTCCCAAAAGCAAAAGCAAAGCAACTCCAGCAAAAATCATGTATCTTACTTAATAGACTTTAACTATCATCATTCAAATGAAATATACTCACTCCTCAACAAAGAAGGTCCATAGTCTCACTAGATACCACATGCATTGCAAGGTGATTTTTTTTCTGTCCATAGTTCAGTCACCATCTTGGCAAGATGTCCTCTAATTTACGTACTAAATTACATTTAATTATTAACCATTACATTATATTAATTAACAAGGAAATGAGTTTGAAAAAAATGTGAATGCATCTGATTATACACGTAACTCAGTACAGAAAACACTATGGGTAGTTCTATGGTTTGATTCTGTGTCCTCACCAAAATCTCATGTCGAATTGCAGTTCCCAGTGTTGGGAGAGGGACTTGGTGGGAAGGGATTAGATCATGGGGGAGGATTTCCGCCCTGTTGATCTCGTGACAGTGAGTGAGTTCTCATGAGATCTGGTTATTTAAAAGTGTATAGCACTTTCCCCTTAGCTCTCTCTCTTTCTCTCCTGCTGCCATGTGAAGACATGTTTGCTTCTCCTTCATCTTCTGCCATGATTGTAAGTTTGCTGAAGCCTCTCGACCACACTTTCCGTACAGCCTGAGGAACAGTGAGTCAATTAATCCTCTTTGCTTCATAAACTACCCAGTCTCAGGTAGTTCTTTATAGCAGTGTGAGAGCGAATTAATACAGGTAGCTGCTATTGCTTTTATTTCTGGAATTCTTGACAAGACTGTGGTTCATATTTATACCTTCTTTTCACTACACCTATATCCATTTCATATTCCATTTTCTCTCAGGAAGCATCTTAACTAGCTATAGTTATTTAACTGATGAGAAAATTTAAAAAACTTTATGCCCAAGATACCTGTGCAGTCCTGTCTGCATAGGATAGAGGCAGTATTTAATTAATAGTTACCATCGATTGTGTTGCAAGCATGATTCTCCCTCCTCTCATTGTGCTGCATCATGTGCATATCACTTGCTAACTAAGTCAAGATGTTTACCTGTTGGTATGACCATCCAGTGGTAGGAAAAGCAAGAAAAAAATGGCTGGTTGATTGTCTCAACTTTTTGTTCAAGGGCAACAACACATCCATTGTTGGAAGTATTGATTTCTTGTCTTATAAGATTTCTAAACCAGTACTGTATAAAGTCACAAGAATAGGAAGCAAAAAAGTAGCTCTCCCTCTTTCACGCTGTGGTTCCCAGATCTGTGCCTTCTGGCTATGCGGAAATGTCACCATATATAATTTGCTGGTTAAGAACATGTTCTGCATTCTGTAGGGAAACACCAAAACTCCTTAATGCATTTTTCCCATCTGGTTCATTATTTCGTCTTGAATAAGCATTTTATTTTTATAAGGTAAGGGGCTATTTGGTAATAGAATACATGAATTTTTAAAAAGTTTAAAAAATAAATTCCACGAGCACTAAAAAATGTCCTTACTTCTTCTGTGGCAAAACAAATTCATTGGTCAGAAACGATAGTTTGTTTTGCTCATTTGGTTTTCATAACAGAAAATAATAAAATATATTTATGAATAACGTTTCTGCAGAAATAAGTTAGGGGTTCTGCATGGTGGCTTATTCCTGTAATCCCAGCACTTTGGGAGACCAAGGAGGGAGGATTGTTTGAGCTCAGGAGTTGGAGACAACCCTGGGCCACATAGCAAGATCTCATACGTAAAAAAAAAAAAAAATAGGAGAAAATAAATGTTAGGACGAAAGGAAAAAATTCATATCCAGATTAAGACTCAATTATAATGCCCTTTCAAACTTGAAGTTCCAACATAACTGATCTTCTCTAAAGTGGCAGGTTATTTCCTCCAAATTATGGTGCTATAGCAAATGTTCTATGTACATCCCACACTTGGCAGGTTGGGTACTCAAGAATACCAACATCAGTCAGGTGCAGTGGCTCACGCCTGTAATATGAGTACTTTGGAAGGCTGAGGCGGGCAGATCACGAGATTAAGAGATAGAGACCATCCTGGCCAACATGGTGAAACCCCGTCTCTACTAAAAATACAAAAATCAGCTAGGTGTGGTGGCGGGCGCCTGTAGTCCCAGCTACCCAGGAGGCTGAGGCAGGAGAATCACTTGAACTCAGGAGGTGGAGGTGAAGGTTGTAGTGAGCCAAGATCATGTCACTGCACTCCAGCCTGGTGACAGAGCAAGACTCTGTCTCAAAAAAAGAAAAAAGAAAAAAAAAAAGAATACCAACATCAAGAACACCCTCGAGGAGGGTTGACTCATGATCATAAGCCTATCTGTAGACTTTCATTGTGGAACTTTGTTGATGATCACATAAAATAAGAACTGGAACGAGTGCAAAAAGAGACTGCCTGACAGAAACAAAAGTGGATCTTTTAGCTGATTACTGAGAGATTCCTCTGTAGACAGAACCATCTGCTGATCATTCACATGGGGCATAGATATTTCAAATGTGAGACCGATTTACATAATTTTCCCTCAAACCTTACAATTAATCTCCCAAACTTGTCCTTTCAAATCCCTGATCATCTGGCCAAAAACTATAGCTCATAAATTTAAATAGAGCCACACCGTGCTCATCATTCCTTCTAATCAAAGAGAAAAAATATATATACTCCTCAAAGTTTTGCCTACTGAGAGGATTTCTTTATTGAACTGTCATCCAAGGCCAATTGTAAATTCTATTTCTAGAGTATTCTACTCCTGATTGGTACCAGAACATCTCACAGAGGTATTGACAGCTAGATTTCAAGCTTATCATCCTCAGTCATTAGGCACATGGGACTCCCTGAAGCTCCAAGAATTGGTTGAGAAAAAGGTAGCAATGCAGCAGGAGCAAGCACATGGAGAAAGTGATCACCTATTCATCTCCCTTTTTCATATCTTCAACATCTACTTGAGTTTATTCTCGTATATACCACTTCCTGGCTTGCCAAAAATTATGTGTTTTGTGGATTAAATAACACAAACCATGATGGGAAGCTCAGGTCACATGATTACTTGGCATCTCATGAATATCCATAGAATATCTAACAGAGGCAAGAGCTATTTTTCAAACTAGTATAGTATTTACTAAAGGATATAGTTTTACTTAAAACCTAGAATCTGGTAGTATGATACTTTTCTTCAGGCTTGTCACAGGCTCCTTTCAGCATCCCAGTTGATCACAGACATGTCCAACATTGCTAAATCTGTTTGTTCATATAGAACAAGAGGCAGAACTGCTTATCTTCCAACCCGAAGAAGCTAGAAGGTCTTCTTTCGTGTTTGGTCCCAATTAAAAAGTGGTAGCCTAATTATCCAATAAATAGGTTGAGATTAGAGATATACCAAATATCTACTGCTTTTAAAATTCAAATAAAAAGTTTTTAATGCCGGACATAGCTAAAAACAGTGTGATTTTACATTGAAAACAAGATCCCAATATACTTCAAACTATTGGGCCTTCGGAAAAATTGATATCCTTTTGGGATTCTAAACTTCCTTAGAATTATATCTTACCCTCCTGCATGTAGGTACCTGTTATTTCTTGCTCCCTATATTCTATTCACACACGCCATCAGTGAAAAGGACTGGTGTGATGTTTTGGGTGATGTTGAGATTATAAGATTCTCTGCAGATATAATTATGGCCCTGAGGTAGAGAAATGACATATTTCTAAAGTTAGACAGTGAAGGTATAGTATTTGCCTGACCAGACGAAATAAATTCCTTCTATTGTTCTCAACTTATCAAAATAGAAAGTTGGCAAAAACCAATAACTGTATGTAAAGTGCCATGGTGCCATATGGTACTTATTTGTTTTATTAACAAATCATATACCCCATAAGATATTAAAACCATCAGTTAAAACCATTTTGTCTTCTATATAGGCAATCTGGTCACTTAAATTGGGAGGAGTAGATGAAAATTCCTACATCTTTTGAGTCAGTCCTCAGCTTTGTTAGTTTATGCTCATTAGCTCTTCCTTACAAGGAAAAAAGTAGCTTTTTCAGTACCCAGATTAGCAGTAACTCAGTGCCTATTTTCCAATGATCTAAAAACAATCTGATTGTGTTCCTTTTCCACTGCACAATTACTTTGGTGAATGGTCATAGGTTTTTTTAAGGAAGGCTAAAAAGAAATCTTATTTTATAGACTTCGGATGTTTCAAACATCTTCTTCCAACAAATCTGGCTTTGCATTCCTTCAAGCTGTGCTGTATCTCTATACTTATGTGGGTTTAGCAATTGAGTAGGTAATAAAATCGGCCATTTTGCCACTCAATTTAGGCCTCGGTTTAGTAGACTTTTATCTTTTTAAAAAATTTTTTGAGTGAGAGAAGTACTAATAGCAATTAGGAAGGACTTCGGAACCTGGCTATTTATTTTGGTACCAAAACCTCTATGACAACTTGGAGGTCAACAAAGACCAAGGTGGACCAAAATATTCTGCTTACCATTCTTTCTTTGTTGCCCATCATTATAACCATGTCATTTTATCTGGCAGTGGAATACTGATATTTATCTTCTTCAAACATAAAATAAAAAGCCCACTTCAATGGCAGTCTCTCCTACTTTTATTTCAGGCTACAGGGAACAACTGTCACACTGCTTTTCAAAGATTCTAGTGCTATCCCAAGTGCCATAGAAAATGTATTCTTTGGGTTGTCCTGAAGACTGTATTTGAGGGTAGATGGGGTGTACATGCTAAATGCTCCTCAATATTCCTATAGTTCAAAGGCATTGCATTCCTTCCTCTGCATTTTCCTACAAGGATATTTTTGTTATGTAAACTTCATTGAGCACAAACCTCATCTGAGAAGTATCAGTCAACTAATAAAGCCAACAGAACCACTGCTGCTCTTTCTGGCACACAAAAGTCCAGAATTTTTTAGCTCCCTATACAAATAAGTTTGTCAATAACTGTTTCTCCCACTTCTGCCTCAAAACTCATTCAAACTCATATTTAACAGATTTTTTCACAATCCTTCCCAATCAATTATCTAACTTTTGCAAGGTTGTGAATTCAATTAGCCAATCATTATAATATAGCAATACTAAAAACTAAATTCTGCTTCTTATTTTTGCTGATGTCAGTGTTGCCTTTGGTGACATACTTCTTTTTTCTTTCTTTTCTCTTTCCTTCTTTGTTTTATTTTTTTTTTTGTTCCATCATGAGATATTATCTGGTGGCAGTTATTCGAGCCAAACAATTAAAATGTTAATCATGTTATTTTTTTCCCCATAAGATTGTTATGGAAGGTAGAAATAGCCA
This sequence comes from Papio anubis, assembly GCF_008728515.1. Taxonomy (NCBI): domain Eukaryota; kingdom Metazoa; phylum Chordata; class Mammalia; order Primates; family Cercopithecidae; genus Papio; species Papio anubis. The sequence continues at coordinate 122,477,760 of NC_044981.1, forward strand.
ACTGATTTCATAAGTTTATATTCGTTCTGACTTTCAAAATGAACAACTACCATATCCATCCAGTCTGCAAAAACCTTGGCTTTATGAAAAAAATTCATTTCAATTGACAAGAGGGATAATTTAAACAGACCTCTGTCCCTCATGGACTATCAGTATCTCGTTCTCTAATGCTAACCAGATCCTCACTGTTTCTAGCTCCATCTAGGTCAGAAAATCAATTCTAGGTGCCATATAATTGACATTATATCACTTGAAGGCACTTCTATTTTGGCCAGTGTTCTTAATTGCAGACAACAGTATCCATTCTATAATGTGTTTAAACTAGCAAGATGTTATTAAGAAGCTAAAAAAAAAAAAAACAAAAACTATTGGAAGCATTGGTAAATCAGCTTGGTTTTTACACAAGAATGTTGAAAAAGCCCCACTAGTCCTGTAATATGTTGTTTGGCATTTATACTACTAAGCCCTGGATGGTGGAAATGCTAACAAAGCTTCCCAAAATATAATCTTCCCAGTCGTGATGGTTAATTTATATGTCAGCTTGGCTAGACCGTAGTGCCCAGCTGTTTCATCAAACACTAGTTTAAACGTTGCCCTGAAGGTACTTTTTACAACGTAGTTAACATTTATAATCAGTTGACTTTGAGTAAAGCAGATTATCCTTCATAATGTGGGAGATTATGCTCCTTACCCTCATAAAGTCTCATTCAATCAGTTGAGGGCCTTATAAGCAAAGAGAGATTTCTCAAAAAAAGAGAAAACTTCTGCCTCAAGTCTGCAATATAAAAATTCTGTCTGAGTTTTCAACCTGCTAACATGCTTTATAGATTTTGGAGTCAATACCGCAACTCTTACCTGAATTTCCAGCCTGCAACCCTTCCTTACAGATTTCACACTTGCCAACTGTCATAATTGCATGAGCCAATTACTTAATAGTATTAAATGTGTGTATATGCGTTCATATATATGTATATATACACACATATCTATGCATATATTTATACAGCTGTCCTTTGGTATCTGCAGGAAGAATACCAACATTTGTGCATACTCAAGGCCTGCAAGTCCTGCAGTGTGCCCTGTGGAACTCGAGGACATGAAAAGTCAGCACTCCATGTATGGAAGTATTATATCAAACTAATCCCATATTTTCCATTTGCTTTGAGTTGTGGATGTGGAACCTGCTGATAAAGAGGGCTGACTGCATTTATTGGGGAAAAAAAAAAAAAGCCCACATATAAGCAGACGTGTGAGTTTCAAACCCATGTTGTCACGGGTCAGTCAACTGTACATATATACAACACCATATTGTTTTGTTTCTCTGGAAAACTAACACACTAGGTGTAGCTGCCATCTCACATTGTTTATCTTTGGCTTCCACGTCTCATGTGGATTTGTCTGCTGAAAATATCCTGGAGTACGTGCAGAAATCTAACTGCAAAGGCATCCAGAAAATGTGCTCATTAGTTGTCTAGCCCGTGTGGAAGAGAAAAGCCTGTAGAAGGGGATAGGAAATAGTACTTAGTAAGTCAACCTGAAGAATCTGCCACACAGATTTACTTATTAGCTTTCCCTAGTCATCAGCCCTGAATCAATAGTTGTAACCTCATAGCAGCCATCAAATCTGGCCTTATGTTTTTTTAACAAATAAATAAATGATAAGATATATTTGCCTCTGATTTATCAGTTACAAAGGACTTAAACTATATACTTAGTTTTTGTTTGTTTTCTTGATGTTATTACGTATATCTGCAAGAAAAAGAAAATGAGTATAAAAATTAGAATTCCATTTTGAGGACACAGACGCCATGTGGCTGAATAATTTAACAAAAGTAATTTAGCAATTTAACTCGAGAAAGTAACAGTCTCGTCTAGAATGCAGGCTTTGCAAGTTCTTGATCAGTGCCCTTTGCATGCTACCATGCACAAGTAAACATTATAATCTACAAGGAAATATTTACCTAACTAAAGTTGGATGTGTCCATGTGTAAATAGACCAAGGTGATAGGAAGAAATGTGGATTTGAAACAGAGGAAATTGCAAATAGACAAAAGCTCTGGGGCCAAATCTCAAACTTCATTGTTTTATAGAGGGATGAAATCCGTGGAGCATATTCTTTTCCTTGAATGTTTAATTTGTTATCCTTTTATATGTAGAAATGAGAAAACAGTCCAAAATTCTAACAGCAGTCTGTGCTCTTTCACTGAATTCAAATAGTCCACTTTTATTGAACATTTTACTAAGCTCAGATAAATCAGAGAGATTATCCCAAAGCATTCAGCTCATTGTAAAAAACACCAGAGAGACCTTTAAAAGAATTGTAAAGACTCTCAATCAAACTAGTTCTCACAGAAAACGTGTAAAAGAACACAGGACACAGTTAAAAAGCTGAAAGCAGGATCCATTTTCACAGCTACCATTTAAATCCAGGCCTTTGTTACCTCCATCCAGAATTCGTTAACAGCCCTCTAAACTGTCTCTCTTTTCTAGTCATTCCTCTTCAATTCTACCTGAAGACACTGTTTCTAGACTAGTCTTGAACAAATCATTATGCCATCCTACTCCTTAGGCAAAGCGATGAAGAACTGAAAGCCAAGAAATTTTGGCTTGAGTTCGGGTCCTGCCGCTTAAAATCTGATCTTGGACAAAATGTATCTTTTCTGAATTTCTCATAATCTCTCTCTCTCTCTCCCCCCACCCCACCAACTCCAAACCCCCAGCCGCTGCCAATAACAATCACTTCCATAATACATGGTTCTTTTGACAATCACATGTAGTGAATAATTTGAGAAAATAATAAACACTTCGAATTACAAAATAGAAAATAGTAAAATACTTGGGGACTATCAACTAAACAGTCTAAACTCAAAATCAGTAGTCAGCCTATCTAATTTTAATTGTGACCATATATAGATTCTGATATACAGTTTTCTGTTTTAATATACAACCCATGAAAATAAAATTAATTTTGTGAACTTTTACATAAAATGTTATTTGTTAATTCAAGGTTGCGTTCCTCAGACTGTTTATCCATGACACTTACCATGCTTTAACAGTTTTATCTGTAGAACACTTCTGTCATTATTTCAGTATCCTTATTTTTCTTATTTTTTTCTTCTCCTCCCAAATATACACATGTGCCTAGGCACAGACACATATACACTCACGTTCAAAGCCGCTGTGCAAATCATAGAACATTTTATTGAATACATAATTAAACAATCAAATAATTTCAAGGGCAATGGTAAGAACTACTTTCAAATATTTTATTTAAAAAAGAACTTGTGGCTGTTACACAACTTAATGATATTTAAACAATCCTGAGAATTTTGACAGGTGAAAATGATTGCACTGTCTTAACATGCTACAAATCAGAGTAGTATTCTCCAGTGAAATAAAGATGCTTCTAATGCCATGTTACCAATGACTTTCCTCTCTTTTTACTCATTCTTGAAGAACTCAAGCCACATTGACATATCTACAATCAGAAAGCCTTGAAATGCACATGTTAGATGGTTGGCTATTGTGTGAAGCAAGGATATCTACACACTTACTTATTCTCCACCCCACTAAACATAGGACAAACCTGTTAAGTAAAATATGAAGCCAAAATTAGCATCCCCTGGCCGGGCGCGGTGGCTCACGCCTGTAATCCCAGCACTTTTGGAGGCCGAGGAAGGTGGATCACTTGAGGTCAGGAGTTCAAGATCAACCTGGCCAATATGGTGAAACCCCATCTCTACTAAAAAATACAAAAATTAGACAGGTGCAGTGGCACATGCCTGTAGTCCCAGCTACTCAGGAGGCTGAGGCAGGGGAATCACTTTAACTCAGGAGGCAGAGGTTGCAGGGAGCCAAGATTGCACCACTGCACTCCAGCCTGGGCAACAGGGCAAGACTCTGTCTCAAAAAAATAAAAAATAGCGTCCCTAGAGTTGTATATCAAAATGATTTAGAATAGTTTAGATAGTTTCATGTTAATTTATTTAGAACTTTTCATATCTCTCAAATAAGATTGTATTTTAGAAGGTAAAGCAATGTTGTTATGAAATATGCAATGTATTAAAAGTCTAAACAAGTGTGTGCTTGAATTTATACATATTCAGTTATACCTTATGATGTTAATATAATAAACACCTGAGCTACCAAAACACAAGTTAAAATACAGAACTTTATAGTTCCTTAGAAGCTGTCTTCATGTATGCCATTGCTCTCCTCCTGAAGACGTAAGCATGATTCAATATTATTTATTAAACATACTTTTGCTGGAACTTATAATTTTAAAACTTAATTATGCATCTCATATAAAGATATTGCTTGTGCCAGTGGTTTTTAAAATTTGTATAAGTAGACTCATACTGTACTGAATTCATGCTGTATTATCCTGTGACTTACTTTTGAAAAAACTGAAATATATAATAAATCTGATAAACAGATTTATTCATATAGCTGAATATAGTTCTAATACATTTTTCACTGCTGTATTGTACTTTCTTATATAAATATACTGCAATAACCTAATTTTCTATTGATACATATTGGAGGCATTTCAGTTTTGACCTTTATGAAATTACTGCCAAGCATAGAATTACTGGGTCACAGAGTGTGTGCACTTTCAGTTTTATAAGGAACTGCCGATTGTGTAGATTGTGCCTTTGTATCATATCTTCAAAACCTTGTGTATTCACCTCAGTTCAAGTTACATGAGGTCTAACTGAAGCCCTTACGCTAGAAAAACACTTTGACACTTGCTAACTCTGTGCTTACCTGTTTCATTGTATTTGAGCCTATTGAATTCCTTTTATTTGGGCCATATACTTTTTAAAGTATGTTTGATTGTCTAGGATGTTACATGTGTCACTTTGAATTTTGGTTTTGTTTACTTTTTTGCTTAATTTTTCCTAATAACCATGTTGAAAATAAAGATGCAGTTATTTTCTAGTCATCTTCCCTTGATGTACTTTGATCTTCTATATTTATTTTTCTCTTATGAAATGTCTTGCTTTTGTCTACTCTTAGTTTTATTATTTACAAAATTAGTCCTTTTAAAAAAAAAATTCCATCTCTATCTCTCACTTTCTTTGTTATTATTTTAAGTGGCTTACGTTAATGTGCTTTAGGAAAGTTGTAGATTTGCTATGAATCTGTCTTCATAGCAAGGAACAACTGTCATAGATTATGTCACAATAATTGGTGGTGGCAGAAAAATAGTCATTAAAATCAATACAGGTTGTATCAGTCAGGGCTGGGGCACCATGCCTCATGCTTGTAATCTAAGCACTTTGAGAGGCTGACGTGGGAAGATCACTTAAGGCCAGGAGTTTGAGACCAGCTTTTGCAACCATAGTGATACCTCATTCTACCAAAAAATAAAAAACAAATTAATAAGTTGGGCATAGTAGTGCATGCCTGTAGTCCTAGCTACTCAGGAGGGTGATGCAGTAAATTCCATGAGCCCAGGACTCCATCTCTTTTCTCTTTTCTCTCTCTTTTTTCTTTTTTTGAGACGGAGTCTCACTCTGCCGCCCAGGCTGGAGTGCAGTGGCGCGATCTCGGCTCACTGCAAGTTCCGCCTCCCAGGTTCACGCCATTCTCCTGCCTTAGCCTCCCGAGAAGCTGGGACTACAGGCGCCCGCCACCACGCCCGGCTAATTTTTTTTTTTTTTTTTTTTTTTGAGCCGGGAGTCCCCCTCTGTCCCCCAGGCTGGAGTGCAGTGCCGCTATCTCGACTCATGCAACCTCCGCATCCCGGGTTCACGCCCTTATCCTGCCTCAGCCTCCTGAGAAGCTGGGACTACAGGCGCCCGCCACTAAGCCCGGCTAATTTTTTTTTCTTTTTTTAGTAGAGTTGGAGTTTCACCATGTTAGCCAGGATGGTCTCAATCTCCTCACCTCATGATTGGCCCCACTCGGCCTCCCAAAGTGCTGCTATTACAGACGTGAGGCACCAGGCCCAGCCGACAGACCCCATCTCTTAAAGAAAAAGAAAAGAAAGAAATTACATGAACTATTAACTATAACAGGGTACTTGAATAATAAGGGATTATCTACTAAGGGGAAAAGAGAACTGTAAAGAATAGAGTAATCGTAGATATAAGAATCAGCCACTATGTCTAGAGCTGTGTTTAGAGCATCCAAAGTAGAGGCCCTATGACTGAGCTCCAAAACTTGGAAAGAGCATGGTTTCACACCTAAATGGCCAAGAAGGCACAGTAGTATCGCACTGGAAAGACTTACTGGAAATCACCCTCTGGACCCTACCAAAGTCTTCCTTCTGTGGTGCCAGCAAGAGTTGTTCTTAGGGAAGTGTCTTGCTGGAGGTATTCGGCTACAAAACCATTCAAAGAAGTTGCTGTTTGCCATTGGATGATGATGTCCACTGTGTACTGAGTTCTACCAACAACGATCTGGGTTTAGAAGAGGGCCCTGAGTGCTCAAGAATGGAACATTGCCCAGCCAACAGCAAGACTGTAGCCTTGTGGAACCCAGAAAAAAATAGCTAGGCTAAGCTGGACTCAAACTACTGAGACAATATATTTATTGTCTCTTGGAGTCTTAATGTCTCCAAGAGACAATAAATATATCAGTTTAAGCTGTTAAGTTTGTTGTAATTTATTCCACAACAACAAGTTTTATGCAAAAGCAGTATACTGACCATCTTTAGTGACATTATTCCTGAGACCTTTGCTAATTTTTGCCATAGCTAGTGGGTAAAGATCCATGTTTTGCCAAAGTAGAGGGATGCTACTACAGTAACAAAATTGAAGATATGAGGACTTAAAACACACAATGATTTTTCCCCATCAGGCATTTGCTTAAAACAAAACAAAACAAAACAAACAAACAAACAAACAAACAAACAGTAGAATAAAATCCTAAATGACAATCCTCTAGAATACTGATCTTAATTTTTGGCAGTTTTTTTTTTTTTTTTGTATTAAGAAACAAACAAACAAACAAAAAACACTAAAAAGGAAACTACTAATCACCATATGCATAGACAGTTATAATCCAGAAACTGGGAAAAATAGATATAGGTTGACTATGGACATAGCTTAGCTTAATCCTTGATTAGGTTGAAATGGTCAGCCCCTATTGTATCTACTTCACAAATGAAAATATGGACCCACTCCCTGTTACAATGTATTATGACATGAAGAACTTAAAAATCTACATTTTTATATGCAATGCCTGAAATATGATTTTTAAAATTCAACTTTTAAAATTTATATCAAGATTAGGCACAGTGGCTCCTGCCTATAATCCCAGCACTTTGGGAGGCTGAAGCAGGTGGATCACTTGAGGTCAGGAGTTTGAGGCCAGCCTGGCCAACATGGTGAAACTCCATCTCTACTAAAAATACAAAAATTAGCTGGGCATGGTGGTGTACACTTGCTATCCAAGCTACTTGGGAGGCTGAGGTGGAAGGATCATTTGAACCTGAGAGGCAGAGGTTGCAGTCAGCCAAGATCACACCACTGCACTCAAGCTTGGGTGACAGAGACTCTGTCTCAAAAAATAAAAATATAAATAAATATGTTTAAATTTAATTTAATTTAATTCATCTCCAAAGAAAGTACAGTGTAACAAAAAATAGAAAAGGATACAACTATGACTAGTACGTTTAAGAAAATACAAAAAATTGGCTAAAACAGAGTAAAATTTCAAGGATTTCATAAGAAAAGTTGACTCTGCAAAATGTAATATAGAAATCATAAAACTGTAACTATTAATATAATATGTGAAATTAGATGAATGCATGATAATAACAGTAAACTTAGATATAAGAAAAAAAGAATTAGTGAACTGGGAGACAGATCAAAAAGGGTATACAGATACACACAGAGAAAAAAAAGAAAAACACAGGGAAGTGTAAGAGACTAGTGGAATATATATGAACTTAAACTATTTATAATTGGAATTCTAAGAGATGTAACAAAGAATTGGGTAGAATAAATATTTGAAGAGATAATGAATTTTAAAAATACCAACAGAGGATATTCAATCACAGAACCAAGAATCTCCACAAACACCAAGAAAGATAAATAATAATAAAATAAAATAAAATAATATACCAAAGTCACATCATATTCAAAATTCTGAAAACCAAAGAAAAATAGACACTGTATAAAGCAACCAGAGGAAAAATACATATTACCTTCAAAAGGGAAACAATATTATTGACCGCTGACATCTCTCTAAAAATATAGGAGCCGAAAGAAAGTACTGGGAACAAATAAATATCCCCTCAGAATCCTATAAACGACAATAATGTCTCTGTACTGCAAAGACAATTTTTTTTTTTTTACTAAGAGACCTGCAATTTTAAAATGCTAAGGGGAATTATTTGGTCAGAAGGAAAATGATAACAGAAGAAAAGACAGCAATAAAAATGAAAGTAAGGGTATTTAAAAATAAGTATATTCTATAAATTTTTAAATATATCTATAACTAATATTCATAAAAATAACACAAAAAGTGATGAGCATAAATAGAATTGGTAAAACTGATTATTTATATTAGATTGTAATAAGTTAAATATGTATGCTATCATATTTAGAGCAATATACTATTACAATTCAACAAGGACCAGGCAGATAATCCAATAGACAATTTCACAAGACACTTGAATATGAAGTTCACAAAAGAGGTCATGCAAGTAACTAACAAACATTTGAAAACTGCTCAACATGATTAGTCACCTGGGAAATACAAAAAAAGGGGGCTCAAGAATTGCACACTCCAATATCACTACAAACACACAAGAATGGCTAAAATGTAAAATACTGAAAATGTCAAGAATTGGTGAGAAGGTAAAGGAGAATGTAAATGAAACAACCACCTACTTTTACAACCACTTTGAAAATCTGTTTGACAGTATTTACTAAAGCTGGATATATCATCACCTTTTGACCCAGGAATTCTGAACCTAGATAAATGCCTAAGAGAAATCATTGCTTTTGTTCATCAAAAGACATGTATCAAATGTTCATATAAGAAAATCAGTGCTACATGAATTCTGTTAAGTTTACTCATGTATAACATTGGAAAATATCTAGAAAGATAGTCATACAAACTTTAAGATGCTTTTTACTGTGTCAACATAAAAGTGATTTTAATATATTAATTACACAGGTTTTACTATATTATTTAAATACTTTCAGTGAATAAACTTCTATAGTTTGAAAAAAAGAACAAGTGTAAGTCGCTATTTTGGTAATAGTCAATCTATATCATTTTTTCCCATTTTCTAGATTATAACTCTCTTTTATATCTTATTTTTTTCTTTTCTACTACAAATTCTCCCTGTAAACCGTGCCTTCATCTTTCAGCAGCTAAATTAATTACATAGCTACAATGGAAAATTATTTAGCTTCCTTTTTCCTCTTTCATAAAAACAATTTAAATTTCTAAAAATTTAACCCTTTTTCTTAAGGAATCAAATCAGATTAAATAAAACTGATTGGCACCTAATCAATTATATTATATTTCCATTTTTAAAGATGCAAAATCCTGAGGTATAAAATACTTTAACTACAGCTGAGTTAGTGACAAAATTTGGTTAAAAGCTTTGCATATTCTCTTCTTAGTGTAAACCTAAGTGCTGCAAAGCGTAGGATAAAAATAGTTCTCTTAAAAATGGCAATGAACTACAGTAGAGCAAAACCTTTTGTCAGAATCCTTGCAAGTATTCCAAACCAAAGTAGAATTTCCTCTCTATAATCCTTCACTGATAGGTTTATATGTAAGTTTATTAGGTTTATCAATCTTCCTTAACACACTTACATGCCATAAAACATCTGGTAGGAAAAAACAGAACACAGTATTTGGCTTAATGTTAGTGTAGTCAGGATATGTATTTCTTATTATATTAGTAACAGACACAATTCTACAATACAATAAGTAAAAATGTTTCCTCTTAAAAGCAAAGAATTCCCTTCTTGGAAATAAATTATCCTTGCTAGGACCATCATGGGGCTCCTGAGAATAGGTAATTCACTTCAAATGAATTAGCCCTCAACTAAAGGAAAAGTGTTTCTACGAGCAGACTTTAAGCCACCACTTAACTTTCTGCCGCAGTTTCCTTATTTAGAAGGTAAGGTAACATAAATTTCTTATTTAAAAAGTGAGGCTAATGCTAGTCTATTAACAGGAAGGTTGTGACTATATTGAAACAATTTAAATATCTTTAAACGGTAAATCCTATACAAACGCTGAATAATAATAATCCAAAATTAAATTTATCCCTCATGTGTTTCTATCAATCTAGCTCCTCGGCATTGTCTGAAATATACCTGTATGCCAGATGAAAATGCTCCTAGTATTTCAACACTTCAGCAGCATCATTAGATGAGTATCTCCTGAGTTGAATATGAAATATTCTGGGGTCGTTGGATTTTTTCCCCCTACTGTAAAAGGGCTAAACTGTTGGGGCCTCAGGGTTAGAATGAGCAATTAATGCCTTTTTCAACCATGCAGCACTTATAAAATTGAATGTTGCAGATTCATCTGAGTGCTTTGTTTATTCACTTTTGAGTGAGATTTTTTTCAACTGGAATTTTAATATTTACTTGCTTTTTCTATTCTTTATGATACAGATTTGCATGCATACCTTTGACACAGTACTTAAAAAGTATACATTTTATTGACCTGTTGTTGGATGTTTTGTGGTTCCTTAGACATTATTTATATAATTTGATTTTGAATTCTAGCTTGAGGTCAGAGATGCTTGAAAGTGAAGCCCTGATTACTGACTAGTATGAATAGCACTAGTGGGGAAAATGAGCGCCTCCCTTCAGCCCTGCTCAGCCCCTCACTTCTAAACTCACATCCTCACATTTCTTCTTTCTTTGGCTTTCCTTTGGAAGATGTATGGTCATGTCAGTTCATATTTAAATATGTGGAGGTTAATGATGTGTTCCCTCTGTTTCCCTTCTCACTTGGCACCACTCGCATCTAAATAGATTTTCTCTCCTCCCTAAGACATTGTAAACAAAGCACAGTTGCTCAGAATGCCTTAGAGACTCTCATAGGACCATTACCAAGCTAGACAAATTACTTCAGCAGAAAAGGATCTTCATAAGTCTTTCCCCAGCTCTTCCTCTCTTTCCCCTTTTATCTCACTGTCTCACTGTCTCTCTATTTCTGTCTTTCTCTCTCTCTCTCTCTCTGTGTGTCTCTCTTTGTTTCTCCACCTCTGTCACTCTCCCTTTCTTTCCTATATTGCAGAATAAGAAACTCAGTTGGACACTGATGGATCTTCCAGTGCAAAAAGAGAATGGAGGAAGAAGAAACTACCAATTAATGGGTACTGGACACATGATATTTAATGAAAAGGCTGAAGTTGATAGCAAGACACTCAGTAAAGTGTGGCATATAGACCAAGAACAGGTTAAAAATGAGTTAATCCCAGCTCCACTATATGAAGCTCCCAGTTCCATTATAACTATATGACTTCGGACAAATTTACTTAAAACCTACAAGTGAACCTCAGTTTTCTTATCAGTGAAATGGAGATAATAATCTCTGCCTTGAATAACTGGTTTTCTCTGACATTTTTTCTTCAATACAATCTTTCAGCATTAATACTCCTCAGACAAGGCATGCTGTTTCTACCACATACTCCAATCTACTGAAAGGCAATATATTTTTTATTATACTTTAAGTTCTGGGGTACATATGCAGAATGCGCAGTTTTGTTACATAGGTATACATGTGCCATGGTGGTTTGCTGCACCCATCAACCCCTCACCTACACTAGGTATTTCTCCTAATGTTATCCCTCCCCTAGCCCCTCACCCACCAACAGGCCCCGGTGTGTGATGTTCCTCTCCCTATGTCCATGTGCTCTCATTGTTCACTTATGAGTGAGAACATGCGGTGTTTGGTTTTCTGTTCTTGTGATAGTTTGCTGAGAATGATGGTTTCCAGTTTCACCCATGTCCCTGCAAAGGAAATGAACTCATTCTTTTTTATGGCTGCATAGTATTCCATGGTGTATATGTGCCACATTTTCTTTATCCAGTCTATTATTGATTGACATTTGGGTTGGTTCCAAGTCTTTGCTATTGTGAATAGTGCCGCAATAAACATACGTGTGCATGTGTCTTTATAGTAGAATGATTTATAATCTTTTGGGTATATACCCAGTAATGGGATTCCTGGGTCAAATGGTATTTCTAATTCTAGATCCTTGAGGAATCGCCACACTGTGTTCCACAACTGTTGATCTAATTTACACTCCCACCAACAGTGTAAAAGTGTTCCTATTTCTCCACATCCTCTCCAGCATCTGTTGCTTCCTGACTTTTTAATGATTGCCGTTCTAACTGGCATGAGATGGTATCTCATTGTGGTTTTGATTTGCATTTCTCTAATGACCAGTGATGATGAGCTTTTTTCATATGTCTGTTGGCTGCATAAATGTCTTCTTTTGAGAAGTGTCTGTTCATATCCTTTGCCCACTTTTTGATGGGGTTGTTTTTTTCTTGTAAATTTGCTTAAGTTCTTTATAGATTCTGGATATTAGCCCTTTGTCAGATGGATATATTGCAAAAATTTTCTCCCATTCTGTAGGTTGCCTGTTCACTCTGATGGTAGTTTCTTTTGCTGTGCAGAAGCTCTTTAGTTTAATTAGATCCCATTTGTCAATTTTGGCTTTTGTTGCCATTCCTTTTGATGTTTAGACATGAAGTCTTTGCCCATGCCTATATCCTGAATAGTATTGCCCAGGTTTTCTTCTAGGATTTTTATGGTCCTAGGTCTTACATTTAAGTCTTTGATCCATCTGGAGTTGATTTTTGTATAAGGTATAAGGAGGGGGTACAGTTTTTTGCATATGCCTAGTCAGTGTTCCCAATACCACTTATTAAATAGGGAATCTTTTCCCCATTGCTTGTTTGTGTCTGATTTGTCAAAGAGCTCGTGGTTGTAGATGTGTGGCGTAATTTCTGAGGCCTCTGTTCTGTTCCATTGGTCTGTATATCAGTACCATGCTGTTTTGGTTACTGTAGCCTTGTAGTCTAGTTTAAAGTCAGGTAGCATGATGCCTCCAGCTTTGTTCTTCTTTCCCAAGATTGTCTTGGCAATGTGGGCTCTTTTTTGGTTCCATATGAACTTTTAAGTAGTTTTTTCCAATTCCATGCAGAAAGTCTGTGGTAGCATGATGACGATAGCATTGAATCTATAAATTACTTGTGGCCATTTTCACAATATTGATTCTTCCTATCCATGAGCATGGAATGTTTTTCCATTTATTTGTGTTTTCTCTTATTTCCTTGAGCAGTGGTTTGTAGTTCTCCTTGAAGAGGTCCTTCATATCCCTTGTAAATTGTATTCCTAGGTATTTTATTCTCTTTGTTGAAATTGTGAATGGGAGTTCACTAATGATTTGGCTCTCTGTTTGTCTGTTATTGGTGAATAGGAATGCTTGTGATTTTTGCACATTGATTTTGTATCCTGAGACTTTGCTGAAGTTGTTTATCAGCTTAAGGAGATTTTGGACTGAGACAAGCAGATTTTCTAAATAAACAATCATGTCATCTGCAAACAGATAATTTGACTTCCTCTCTTCCCATTTGAATACCCTTTATTTCTTTCTGTTGCCTGATTGCCCTGGCCAGAACTTCCAATACTATATTGAATAGGAGTGGTGAGAGACAGCATCCTTGTCTTGTGCCAGTTTTCAAAGGGAATGTTTCCAGTTTTTGCCCATTGAGTATGATATTGGCTGTGGGTTTGTCATAAATAGCTCTTAGTATTTTGAGATACATTCCATCAATACCTAGTTTATTGAGAGTTTTTAGCATGCAGGGGTGTAGAATTTTGTGGAAGGCCTTTTCTGCATCTATTTATATAATCATGCGGTTTTTGTCATTGGTTCTGTTTATCTGATTGATAACATTTATTGATTTGCATATGTTGAACCAGCCTTGCATCCCAGGGATGAAGCTGACTTGATGGTGGTGGATACGCATTTTGATGTGCTGCTGGATTCGGTTTGCCAGGATTTTATTGAGGATTTTCACATAGATGTTCATCAGGGATATTGGTCTAAAATTTTCTTTTTTTGTTGTGTCTCTGCCAGGTTTTGGTATCAGGATGATGCTGGCCTCATGAAATGAGTGAGGGAGGATTCCCTCTTTTTCTGTTTTTTGGAATAGTTTCAGAAGGAATGGTACCAGCTCCTTGTTGTACCTGTGGTAGAATTCGGCTGTGAATCCATCTGGTCCTGGGGTTTTTTTTGGTTGGTAGGTTATTAATTACTGCCTCAATTTCAGAACTTGTTATTGGTTTATTCAGAGATTCGATTTCTTCCTGGTTTAGACTTGGGAGGGTGTATGTGTCCAGGAATTTATCCATTTCTTCTAGAGTTTCTAGTTTATTTGCGTAGAGGTGTTTATAGTATTCTCTGATGGTAGTTTGTATTTCTGTGGGATTGGTGGTGATATCCCCTATATCATTTTTTATGGCATCTATTTTATTCTTCTCTCTTTTCTTCTTTATTAGTCTGGCTAGTGGTCTATCTATTTTGTTGATCTTTTCAAAAAACCAGTTCCTGGATTCATTGATTTTTTGAAAGGCTTTTCATGTCTCTACCTCCTTCAGTTCTGCTCTGATCTTAATTATTTCTTGTCGTCTCCTAGATTTTGAATTTGTTTCCTCTTGCTTCTCTAGTTCTTTTAATTTTGATGTGAGGGTGTCAATTTTAGATCTTTCCTACTTTCTCCTATGGGCATTTATTGCTATAAATTTCCCTCTACACACTGCTTTAAATGTGTCCCAGAGATTTTGGTAAGTTGTGCCATCGTTCTTATTGGTTTCAAAGAACATCTTTATTTCTGCCTTCATTTCATTATTTAACCAGTAGTCATTCAGGAGCAGGTTGCTCAGTTTCCATGTAATTTTGCAGTTTTGAGTGAGTTTCTTAATCCTGAGTTCTAATTTGATTGCACTGTGTTCTGAGAGACTGTTTGTTATGATTTCTGTTCTTTTGCATTTGCTGAAGAGTGTTTTACTTCCAATTATGTGGTCAATCTTAGAATAAGTGGATGAGGTGCTGAGAAGAACGTATATTCTGTTGATTTGGGGTGGAGAGTTCTGTAGATGTCTATTAGGTCCACTGGGTCCAGAGCTGAGTTCAAGTCCTAAATATCTTTGTTAACTTTCTGTCTTATTGATCTGTCTAATATTGACAGTGGGATGTTAAACTCTCCCAGTATTATTGTGTGGAAGTCTAAGTCTCTTTGTTGGTCTCTAAGAACTTGCTTTATGAATCTGGGTGCTCCTGTACTAGGTGCATATGTATTTAAGACAGTTAGCTTTGCTTGCTGCATTGATCTCTTTACCATTATGTAATGCCCTCCTCTGTCTCTTTTGATTTTGTTGACTTAAAATCTGTTTTATCAGAGATTAGGATTGAAACTCCTGCTTTTGCTTTCCATTTGCTTGGTAAATATTCCTCCATCCCTTTATTTTGAGCCTCTATGTGTCTTTCCATGTGAGATGGGTCTCCTGAATACAGCACACTGATGGGTCTTGACTCTTTATCCCATTTGCCAGCGTGTGTCTTTTAATTGGGGTGTTTAGCCCATTTACATTTAAGGTTAATATTGTTACATGTGAATTTGATCCTGTCATTATGATGCTAGCTGGTTGTTTTGCCTGTTAGTTGATGCAGTGTCTTGATAGCGTCAATATTCTTTACAATTTGGTATGTTTTTGCAGTGGCTGGTACCAGTTGTTTCTTTCCATGTTTAGTGGTTC
Organism: Papio anubis; assembly: GCF_008728515.1. Taxonomy (NCBI): domain Eukaryota; kingdom Metazoa; phylum Chordata; class Mammalia; order Primates; family Cercopithecidae; genus Papio; species Papio anubis. Next base: position 122,493,525 of record NC_044981.1, read on the forward strand.
CTTCAGGAGCTCTTGTAAGGCAGGTCTGGTGGTGACAAAAAATCTCTCAGCATTTTCTTGTCTGTAAAGGATTTTATTTCTCCTTCACTTACGAAGCTTAGTTTGGCTGGATACGGATTTCTGGGTTGCAAATTCTTTTATTTAAGAATATTGAATATTGGCCCCCACTCTCTTCTGGTTTGTAGGGTTTCTGCTGAGAGATCTGCTATTAGTCTGATGGGCTTCCCTTTGTGGGTAACCTGACCTTTCTCTCTGACTGCCCTCTACATTTTTTCCTTCATTTCAACCTTGGTGAATCTGACAGTTATGTGTCTTTGGGTTGCTCTTCTCGAGGAGTATCTTTGTAGTGTTCTCCGTGTTTCCTGAATTTGAGTGTTGGCCTGCCTTGCTAGGTTGTGGAAGTTATCCTGGATAATATCCTGAGGAGTGTTTTCCAACTTGGTTCCATTCTCCTCGTCACTTTCAGGTACATCAAACCTAGATTTGTTCTTATCACATAGTCCCATATTTCTTATAGGCTTTGTTCATTCCTTTTTATTCTTTACTCTCTAATCTTCTTTCTTATTTCATTAAGTTGATCTTCAATCACTGATACCTTTTCTTCTGCTTGATCGATTCAGCTGTTGAGACTTGTGTATGCTTCATGAAGTTCTTGTGCTGTGTTTTTCAGCTACATCCCATTTCTCCATTCCATTCCTCCATTCCACTCCATGTTCTTCTCTACACTGGTTATTCTAGTTAACAATTCATCTAACATTTTTTCAAGGTTCTTATCTTTCTTGCATTGATTTAGAACATGCTCCTTTAGCTCAGAGGAGTTTGTTATTACCCACCTTCTGAAGTCTACTTCTGTCAATTTGTCAAACTCATTCTCTGTCCAGTTTTGCTCCCTTGCTGACTAGGAGTTGTGGTCTTTTGGAGGAGAAGAAGCATTCTGGTTTTTGGAATTTTCAGCCTTTTTGGGCTTCTTTCTCCCCATCCTTGTGGATTTATCTACCTTTGGTCTTTGAACCTGATGACCTTTGGATGGGGTCTTTGAGTGGACGTGCTATTCCTTTCTGTTTGTTAGTTTTCCTTCTGACAGTCAGGCCCCTCTGCTGCCAGTTTGCTGGAGTTTGCTGGAGGTCTACTCTTGACCCTGTTTGCCTGGGTATCACCAGCAGTGGCTGCAGAACAGCAAGGATTGCTGCCTGATCTTTCCTCTGGAAGCTTCATCCCAGAGGGGCACCTGCCAGATGCCAGAGCTCTCCTGTATGAGTTGTCTGTCAGCTCCTACCAGGAGGTGTCTCCAAGTCAGGATACACAGGGGTCAGGTACCCACTTGAGGAGGCAGTCTGACCCTTAGCAGAGCTTGGATGCTGTGCCAGGAGGTCTGCTACTCTCTTCAGAGACATCAGGCAGGGTTGTTTAAGTCTGCTGAAGCTGTGCCCACAGCCACCCCTTTCCCTAGGTGCTCTGTCCCAGGGAGATGGGGGTTGTATCTATAAGTCCCTGACTGGTGCTGCTGCCTTTTTTTCAGAGATGCCCTGCCCAGAGAAGAGAAATCTGGCAGCCTGGCCACAGCAGGATTGCTAAGCTGCAGTGGGATCTCCCCAGTTCAAACTTCCCAGTGGCCTTGTTTACACTGTGCATGTAAAACCACCTACTCAAGCCTTACCAATGGCGCATGCCCCTCCTCCCACCAAGCTCCAGTGTCCCAGGTCGATCTCAGACTGCCACTGTGCTGGGAATGAGAATTTCAAGCCAGTAGATATTAGTTTGCTGGGCTCCGTAGAGGTGGGACCCACCGAGCCAGACCATTTGACTCCCTGGCTTCAGCACCCCTTTCTAGGGGAATGAATGGTTCTGTCTCACTGGCCTTCCAGGAGCCACCAGGGTATGGAAAAAAGAACTCCTACAGCTAGCTTGGTGTCTGCCCAAATGGCTGCCCAGTTTTGTGCTTGAAACCCAGGGCTCTGGAGGGGTAGGCATCAGAGGGAATCTCCTGGTTTGTGGGTTGTGAAGACCATGGGACAAGTGCATTATCTGTGCCAGAGTTCTTCAGGCTCAGTGCCTCATGGCTTCCCTTGGGTAGGAGAGAAAATTCCCCAACCTCTCAGGCTTCCTGGGTGAGGCAACACCCCAACCTGCTTCGGCTCGCGCTCCGTGGGCTGCACCCACTGTCCAACCAGTCCCAGTGAGATGAACCAGGTACCTCAGTTGGAAATGCAGAAATCACCCACCTTCTGCATCAATCTTGCTGGGAGCTGCAGACCAGAGCTGTTCCTATTTGGCCATCTTGCCAGCAACATTTACCCTTGTGTCTTTAACTATCTTCATTTTTATGTCAATAACTCCAAAATGTATTTACAGCCCAGAACTCTCCTCGACCTATTCCACATGTCCTGAAAGTCTTAACTGCACTTCCTATATATAAAATTCCAAAACCAAACTAACGATCTTTCACCTGGCTCTAAAGTAATTCCTTTCACTATTTTCTTTCTAAGTGAAGGAGAAATCTATCGATTGCCTAATTTTAAAACCTTGCAGTTGTGCTTGACATGTCCACTGTTCTTTCTTTTTGATGTCTTTCAAAATTTATGTAGTTGGCTGTGTCTCTATTATCATCAACTGAATCCAAGAACCTCCCTAGAGTGACAACATATATTTAACTTCATTTTCTACCATAGTTGAGTACCACAGTTAAGTACTCCATACAACAAGCAGAGTGATCTTTTAAACTGTAAATCTGATCATATTATATTCTATCTTAACATTCTATTATAATATCGTTAACATATATTAAGTATTTACTGTGCTCTGGGCCTTGCTCTAAGGATTTTATGTATGTTACCTCATTTCATATGTGAGATACATATCGTTTTCATCATTATTATTTTCATTTTACAGCTGAGAAAGCTGGAACACAAAGAGGCTAAGAAACTTGCTTATGGACACACCACAACTGAGCAGTACAGGCAGAACATCTAACACTTGCGTTCACATTCCTAACAGGCCTCTGCAATGATTTCCAATAGTTTCTGTTTACTCTTGGGGAAAGGCAAAACTTTTAAGAGCATCTATACATCCAGAGGGTTCTTATTATGCCTCACCTTGTGCTACATTTAGTAGTGCGTGTGAACTGGCTTGTATTGCATTGCAAGAACCCATCGTTAAATTTTCAGGAATATTGCGAGCCCCATTGTTAAATATGGCCATCAGTAAAAATTAAATTTTATATATGTAAAATTAAATAAATTATATTTAAAACAGATAATAATTACTCAAAACTCATGACTTTCTAATTATTTTATGTTATTGAGGTTATGTTTATTGTATTAGTATAGTGGAAATACAATATAATGGTGAATTACTGCACATCTCTTTCCAATCCATGTTTGGCAATGCAATATTGGTAGCATGAAATTGCTAATAGTTACAGTATTAACTCTGTGAAAATCTGTAAATGCTTAGGTTATAACTTTTGTATTCTAGACTTAAGAAAGTGATGGATAAAAATGTTTAATACAGAATAAACTTAGTAGAAGTGACTAGCAGTGTGTTGTGACTAACACAAAAAATTTAAGGAAATATGCTCTATCAGCTCAACAGCGAAAACTTTCAGTTAATTAGACTTGTGCAAGAAATAGATGTGTAGTGAGTTATCTACTTCCAGATCTATATTCTATGCATATAAAGTTAACTATCCACCAGATCAACATTCAACCAACTGATAAATGTAGACTAGACATATGTGTATAACTAAAGGTTTCATGAGATTGGATGAGGTTGCCCCAGTATTCAAAAACTATTTTCTACTTAAGTGAAAAAGTCTCTCATACCACTAATGAATGAGTGAAGTTCTAACATATATATATATTTTCACAAAAATCTTACTTTTTCATGTAAATTTAAATACCAACTAACATTAATGTGCAGATTATATTATTTCAATTTTTGCAACCATAGATTACCCACATATGCACTAGATTAGCAAAAAACATAAAAGCATATTGTGAGAATCAATTAGATGGAATTGATTTTACTATTAAACATAACATTTAATAGTAAAATATGTACATTGTACATACAAAATAAGTATAGTTTGTTTTTCTCAATTTCAAATTATTGTTAAATTAACTGTTTCAGTAAGTAAATCATTTTCTTTTTAACAAAATTAACAAAACTGGTAAATTCTTACTATAAGTTACTTTTAAGATTCTAAGTCATGTACTTTTTAAATAATGAAAAATCTTATTTTTCTTTTTAAAGAAAAAATGAGTTTTTATGGAACTGTTGCACTTGATAACTCTTTTATATGTTGCAAGGTGTTGTGTAATCTTGACACATACTTATTTGACACTGATCCTGGTCCAGGCAAAAAACTAGGTAGACAACTTAAAGAGATGACTTATGAGTATATAAAAAGTGAATAACAATTACTAGAAGACCACATGAGTTTGCTCAACTCAAGTAATGGCAGATACCCAGGTGAACACTTTCTGAAAAAGGGACTGCTTTGTTAAATTGTTTAAAGGCAATTGATATGTAATATATTTTTGCTTCAGTAAAGGATTTGAAGACTCAAGATATTGTGTAAACAAATGTTGAAATATGGATTTAATGGTAGTACCAATGGGTATAATTACATGAGACAGATATCAGCTCAAGCGTGAGAACTTTCAATTAATTATACTTGTGCAAGAAACAAATGTGCAGAAAGTTATCTATTACCAGATCTATATTCTATGTGTAGAAAGTTTTCTATCAGCAGATCTATATTCAACCAACTAATGAATATACACTGGACATAGGGTGTGTAATTGAAGAATTCATAAGATTGGATGAGGTTGCCCTAGAATCAATTCCTGAAGACCTCTTACAATTCTTGAGTTGTTTTCAAGTGTCTGTGTAAGTTGCAAAGTATTCATTTCTAAAGAAAAGCATTTTAAATATTCCTGTGAAAACATGATGAAAGGTAAAGATTCATAAGCCAGTTCTAGCATTTTGACAAAGTTAATCAGTCATTTTTAATGCTATGCAATTCACTTGATATCTCAAAAGTATCTCAGATGACTAACATATTATTCTCAAAAGATGAGATGGGGATGAGATTAAATATTATTATCCTTATATATAAATAGACTTATTTTTATCCTCTAGGATTCAACAAGGAACTTGGAAGATGTCAGTAAACTATGCTTCTGTTTTGTTTGAAGCACTTTCAGTACTTTGATTTGATAATCCAGGATGGTAGTATTGAAATATTTTGCTCTTGGAAATGTTCACATCAAGTAAATAACTTGGGATTGCTGATCATTTGTCATAATCTGTAAACAGTGAAAGAGGTAAACCTGGAGAGAATTCAAAATAAATAACAAATGATATCAAAGAATGTCTCCCAACAGAAAAAGATTTCTGTTAAATTCTAAATGCAGGAATTTATCCATGAGAGCTGCTAACTCACTAAGTGAAAAAGAAAAAATAATACAAACAAATGCATAAAACTGAAGCACTTAATACAAATATCTCATCAATCACAAGAAAACATTAAAAGGCTGAAATAACACCATAGCTCAGTGTCAATTAGCAAATAGATTTCATAGTTCTTAAACTTCATCTAATCCTAAAAGGTGGGTAACTCTAAACTTTGATTAGCTGCAGTGTATTTAGCTTCAAGTAATAGAAAAACCTAAGCAACTGCCTTGCACAAATAAAAATCTATTTTTCTCTCATAACAGAATACCCAGAGAAAGGAAGTTGCTTGTCTTGCTTTTTACTGCTCACTATTGTCATCAAAAACTCTTTCTACTTCTCCGCTCTTCAACCTCAATGTGTTGGCTTTTCATACTCATGAATCTTATCTCATGATCACATCCTGATTTGCCAGAAACCTCTGTTCTCTGGTCTTGTGCTAAAAATAACAGCGCATAAAGGAATGAGCTACCTAATAATTCCAAGGCAAGTAGGAATTTAGAATTTCCTATCAGCAATGATGGTAATAATTTTTCTAGTATCTGTGAAAGTATGATTTATGGAAAATGGAAGAATAAATGAGTGTTTTCAATGTGATAGCAGTTGCTTTAAACTGCACAGTAGTTCCTGTAAATCACCATTCTTAGCTACAGAATCAATATGTTTTAGTTCTGGCATGGATATCATGGGTTATCTGACCCAGCCCCCTTCCTTTACAAATAAAAAAAATGGAGATACAGACACCTTAAATAATTTCGAGATCCTGTGTGCTACAAAGTTGTGGATAAACAGCAGGCATAGATTGCCAGCAAGAACATATTTTATAGATACCCATAGAGATCTGGACACCGACACATAAAAAGACTCACAGTCTAATGACTAGATTGGAAAGCATCCAACTTATTGTAATGGTACTGAGATCTGTGTAGGAAACATATTTAGAATTTCTTTTTATCCTCATCCAGATTCTGATACTAGATTTAAATGTTTTGCACTAAATAATTGATTCCTAGTCTTTGCAGGTAGAATTAAGTAGAGTGTCACAAACATAATTGGGAGATATTTCGCATTTAACAAACAGCATCATCATCCTTATTTGCCTTTCTTTTTTTTTTTTTTTTTTCTGGAGGGGGATATTAATTAATTTTACCTTTGGAAAGACTGTCTACAAAGAACCAGAAAAACAGGCAACTATGTATTTACAAAGCATGTTTGTCATGGAATGTATGCATAATGTTACTGCCCCAAAGCAGGGAGTATTTAGAATAACATCAATAAATACTATTTAAAAACAGGTATTGCATCTATAAGAAATGTAAAAGTATGTAGACTTGCTGACAGCAAATTGCCTTAAGTAATATTGAATGACTGGTGCAGACCAAAGAGGTCAATTCTGCTTGGAAAACAAAGCATGCACCCATAACACAGCCCCAGAGTAAAGCAACAAAACAGACATATGTGTGAGCCTTGGCATAAAAAGCAATTTTATTTTCAAACAGGTGAAATAAGCATTATATATATGATTGTAGCTCCTGTGTTACAACTGAGGTCTGTAAGACAAGAGAAGCAAGTTCTAGAGTCAGAATGACCTGAGAATGGGTTGACAGTCTCAGTTGCCTTACACATAAAATGGAAATAATGAAAGAACATATTTCATTGTGATGTTGTGAGAACTGAGTGAGCTAAGGCAAAGCAGGAACACTGAACCCAGAGCCTGCACATAGTGAGCACTCAGCAACTGTGAGAAACTATTATTGTTAACAAGCCACATGCTACTATTTCTAGTAATCAAGTATTGTATAGATCTGGGAAGGGATAGCTGCTGTTAGCTCATAGAAAAGAAAAAAAAAATGATACATTGAATTTCAGCACCTTTGGCTTATATACAGATTTCTTATACTTCCTAAACACTGCCTTGTTTCCAAAGCATTTTTAGGGACAGTTACATTTAAATGGCATCACTAGTGTCATATTCCTATCATTCTACTAACTTTCTTATGCCAATAGGATTTGTGAAGAATAGAGTTTATTACTTTATTATCTAAAATATTCCATCATGTTTAAATCAAATTTATAATTTAAGCATCAAATATTGCTGGCTATCTTTATTCTCATTTAATCCAGTTAAGAGGCTTCCCAATTGCCCCAGATATTCTAAAAGCATTGGCAATTACAGTATTCTATTTAACCATCATTGTCATTGGAAATAGTCATTCTCCAAATAGAGCTCTGCATTGATTTTTACCACCACAATATAAGTCATTAAGAAGAGTCCGTACCATTTGAGGTGTGTGTATGTGTGAAAGAGAGAGAAAGAGAAAGATATTGGAGAGAAAAATTCTGTTTATTTTACTAGTATTTCTTTCATCCTAAGATGATTCAACTTTTGGTGCTGTGAAAGATTAAGTGCCAACAAAACAGTCATTGTCACATAGAACAAATCCTTAGATGAGCAGATACAGTTGCTTTTGTCTGATAATGTTAATATTGATGTTAGGATGTCTGTCTCCCTGCCTTTGTCTCTGGGACATTATAGTTACTGACTTACTAAATAATTTGCATCTTTGCTCAAATTTAACACTCTTGGTTTGTCCTATTTATTCACTAAGAAATAGCAACTTGCATCAATGGCCCATTAATACTATGAGACTAAACTTTATGTTTCTACTAAATGATTATTTCTTGATGGGAGGGACCATATCTTATTCATTTTTAGATCTACAGAGTTTATCACAGTGCTGTTCACAGTAGAACCTATATGAGTAACCACTGTACTCAATTGAATTATACCTGTCTTTAGCCAACTGGTTTTATATTTACCCCCTCTGGTTTTTCTTTTCTTTTTTTTTTTTTGAGACAGAGTCTCTAGTAAAAATACAAAAATTAGCCAGGTGTGGTGACAGGCACCTGTAATCCCAGCTACTTGGGAGGCTGAGGCAGGAGAATTGCTTGAACCCAGGAGGCAGAGATTGCAGTGAGCCGAGAGCCTTGTACTCCAGCCTGGGCAGCAAGAGCAAAACTCCATCGTAAAAAAAAAAATAAATAAATTAATTAATTAATTAATCCTCATCACACATCATAAAAATCCTACAATATTGAACATCTAGGGATATTATGGTATAACTTGTGGTCTTAAATTGTAAATTCTAGGGAACTAGTTATAATCAGTATTTAGATTATATAGCTGAATCAGACTTTAGAAATAAACTGTCCTAATTTCTTCATTTTATAAATAAGGAAGCTAAAGTTTTGTGTGAGTTAATGATTGCCCCAAATCATAGTTAGTGAGGGAGATGACTTCAACTTGATAGTAAACGTTTTCATTTTGGGTCTAAGCATTTTACTGTCAAATCATATATCCTCTTTGACTAATCCTTTTAGAAGATAATTGATCAGAGAATGTGTGTGGTGCCATTTTCAGACATTTAGAGCTATGTTACTGATTGTTGGCAGGTACTATCAATTACTATGCAGATAGTTGAATATCATTACAGTATATCACCAATTCAAACATTGTGTAGCAATATAAACTCAATGTCTCATCTGGAAAATAATAATCTGTTAAGAAATATAAAGTCTAAATCATTAATTAGACTCATGCTGGGAAGAGGTATGGAGCATAGAAAAGACATAGTTTGTGGGGGAAGAAAAGTTTAAATTTTAAAACTAGAATCAATCCTTAAATATATATATTATTATTTATATTTTATTTTATAATATTTACGATACAATATTCTTTCTTAACAATAATAATGGTAAACAAAAATGGTAATATTTACCATTTTTGAGAGACTACTAAGGGCCAGGTTTTACTACATCATTCAAGAAATTTACAACAACCAACGTAGATGTAATTGGCCTCCTTTTACAAAAAGAATATTAAAGTGCAAAAGGACTAAATTGCTAACTGGGAGAAATAGAATAAAAACCTAGGTATGCTTAATAGCCACTACATCTACCCCAAATAGGTAACTAACTCTTCCTTGTTTTCAATATATTATTCTTTCTGCCCATGTAAGTTTGAATCTTCTGGAAAGAAAATGCCAAAACAGAGTTTGCAGCAGAAGATATTTATTTGGAGTAATGCGTGTGAAAGGTAACAGTAGAAGGAGTAAGAGTGGGCAGGAAGAGCTTTCAGGCTGTGGATGAGGTCTGATACCAGTAGAAGAAAGAGAAGACAGCTGGGAAGAAGGAGACTCAGACTGTGGTACAAATCTGAGAAAGTCGAGCACCCAAGAGCAAGCTCTAAAGCAAAGATTGCCAGTAGAGGAATCCTTCCTCGAGCAGACCCTGGTGTTCTACTGTACTTGAACATTGGCTGACACTGCCTGAGCAGAGCATATCTCCAGCTACACTGCTGGAGGAATTCTTCACTGTTCTTCATGGTGAGATTTCTCCTGAAGGGGCAATCAGAGCGGTGCTCCTCCACAGTTGCTATCTTCCTATAAATTCCTTTACATCTTTGATCCTTAGTCTCCCTAAGATAGTGACATTGTACCTAATTTAGGGTGTTAGCATTATATTGCAAGAAATAATTACTAAAACGTATCAAGGAATTTTCCTGGCACATGTGAGTATTCTAAAACAGTATTTCCATGAAAATAAATGCAGGGCATTAAACAATATCACTTTCAGCATTTTAAAAACTCTGTTTTTATATAGATGTTTGTTAGACTTTTGTTATAAAGTATGGAAATGGTCTTTCAGAATGTATTATTCTGCCAGGTGCGGTGGCTCATGCCTGTAAATCCAGCACTTTGGGAGGCCAATGTGGATGGATCACCTGAGGTCAGGAGTTCAAGACCAGCCTGGCCTACATGGTGAAACCCCATTTCTACTAAAAATACAAAAATTAGCCAGGCATGTTGGTGCACGCCTATAATCCCAGCTACTCTGGAAGCTGAGGCCCAAGAATCGCTTCAACCCGGGGAGGTACAGGTTGCAGTGAGCTGAGATAGCACCACTGCACTTCAGCCTGGGCAACAGAGTGAGACTCCGTCTCAAAAAAAAAAAAAGGTATCACTCGAAGTTTATCAGTCTCAACCCTGGATCTGCTTGTAAGGGAATAGCCCTTACTCAACTACATCAACCATGGAAAATCCATGAACTACATCAGGTCAGTCACTAGCACTGTGGAAGAAATATCATTCCCAAGGGTAGTATTTCTGTTACTATTTCACATTATCACAGTCAATTAAAAATTTTTAAACCAAAGTTTATTGTAAAAGGATTGCTCAACTCCCAAGTGAATTTAAGACTGCAAACTAATAGGTCGCTAGTTTCCAATCCTTATCTGGATAATTCAGGCAGAAAATAAAACTAACTGGGAAGGGATAAAATATTGTTTATTTTAGATTTGAGGAAATTATGAGATGATTAAATTAAAAACTATTCTGTGTACAAAGATATTATAAAAATATAAATAGTGATGGTATGTTTTCGATCTTCACTAACAATTGAGCAAAGGAAAATTCATGTGACTATAAATAATATACTTTAGAGTATAAGGAAATTTGTCTTACATTCAGGATTCTTATACTGCAGAATAAGTCACTTAGGCAGAAAATAAAACCTGTTTATGTGGACATGATTTATTAATTCATTCATGCACGTACTCTTAAAATACTATTTAGGCCAGGCATGGTGGCTCATGCCTGTAATCCCAGCACTTTGGGAGGCCGAGCCAGGCAGATCATGAGGTTAGGAGATCGAGACCATCCTGGCTAACACAGTGAAACCTCGTCTCTACTAAAATACAAAAAATTAGCCTGGCGTGGTGGCGGGTGCCTATAGTCCCAGCTACTCAGGAGGTTGAGGCAAGAGAATGGCGTGAACCTGGGATGTGGAGCTTGCAGTGAGCCGAGATCAGGCCAGTGCATTACAGCCTGGGTGACAGATCAAGACTCGGTCTCAAAATAAAAATAAAAATAAAATACTGCTTAATATTTACTACGTGTAAAATTCTGGACCTCATAGTAGAAAACTATCAAAAGTAGTATGAAATAAAAGTCCACACTGCAAGAAGTGACTATTGTAATCATAAATTAAAATCAGTGTTAAAAAGTAAGTTAGAATGGCCTTAGGAAAAAAACAACAGAATAGAGAACTCCAAAACTCTGTCACACTGCAAAAGCAAACACTAAGATTGCAAAAATTGTCAGAATCGACTTCTGTGAGTTTTGGAATCAAAACAAAATCTTACAACAATCGGGAGAATGCTCAATGAAGGAAAAAGCTTGGATTATGGTAAGAGCGCTTTGGGGAATTTTAATTTACCCACTTACCATTTTCTATAACCCAAATCAGTGACACACTTGAGGATGACATTCCACATTTTGGGGGCGAGTTATTCATGTTATAGGAAATAATACAATCCTTATTCTTAAAGAAATGTGGATTTTTTCCCCCAAGATGGCTGTCTAGAGGCATCTCAAGCATGCGTCATCCACTTAGAGGAACCAAAACGGTGTGTAGGTAATCACACTTTGAATACATTATCCCAAAGGAAGATGGGAGTTTGACAGAAAAGGAAAAGGAAACACCAAAATCTAGAAAGGAGAGAGAAGACAGGTAGCTTGCATGGTTAAGGCTGCCCAGCACCTGGGAGAGAATCCCTATTAAGGAGACGGTGAGTGAATGCATTTGTGTCGTTCACTTTCCCACTGGGTAATTGTGCATTTTAGGCCATGGATGTGGATCTTGAACCTCCCAGACCCTGAATCTAACTTAGGGAGTGTCCAGGAGACTATGAGAAGAAACTACTCCAGGGAGGTAAACATGTCCTGAGTTCCATACCCTCTTGGAGACTTAAGCATCTACAATATGATGCCATTCTTGATCCTTGCTCTTAACACACTGTGTGCAGTCCTGGGATCTGGGGGTGCCAGTCCTAGGTGTTAGGAAAGTTTGAGCTGTGGATTGTAGAACTGGGGATTGAGGGGAAATGGACTCCCACAACCAGAACTGAAAAGCAAACCTGATGTGGGCTCCATGCACTAGCACTGGAACCAGGCAATCCCCTTGAGATGTAAGAAGGATAAATGTTGTGAAGGTGGCTTGATCCTGAGCTGAGTGAGTGCTCCGGCTCAGCCTGGGGCTGAGTGATGGAACAGGAGTGAACTGTCTAATTTGACTGAACTGTAGCGTCAGCTTTGAAAGTCAGGAGAGAAGAAAGAGCCCTGCCCAGTATGGAGTGTGAGAAAATGCAAGTCCTTCACTTGCCAGCCAAGGCTGCAACTTCTGAGACCAGCAGGCTCACCCTCTCATAGCAAGGCCTCCATGCAGAAGCAGTCACCCCTCAACCAAGTATTTCACCAGGGTTCTAAAAATTGTTCTGCCCAGCTCCTCCCCCCAGTGCAGCTGGTGTATGCTCTTGTCACTGGGAGGCCTTGGCACAAGATAGCCTGGTCCAGCTTCACATGGCTTCTCCCCACCCTCTGATGCAATGCAGGATCTTGGCACCTGGAGCCACAGCTCAACCCACCACCTGAACACTTCCCACAAGGGACAGAGGTCAGGAATAAACACCCTACAACTACCTCAGCTGGCTTCTACCTGCAAGTGTCACTTGGGGGCTAGCTGGTACCTTCCACTGCAACCACTGCTAACACAACAGCATAACACTTGGAAACTAGAAGACCATCTTACCACACTGCTACCACTATATCCCATCTCACCCCACCCCAGCTGCCAGGAACTTGAGAACCTGCTCGCTCACCTGGCATGCCCCTATAATAATTGGCATCTGAGAAAGCCACCCAGAGGCCCAAGAATTGGTGCCCCTGAAACCATCAAAAAAGGTGTCCACCTGTCCTGCTCCTGGACACAAAGATAGGCATGCTTAGCCCACCACCATCATCACCAAAACGTGAAGATGTACCCATCTGGCATTCCATTTCCCATCAAAATTTTACCACACTCTCCACAAAGGAGCCCAATGACTCTCCAACAATACATCCTAACCCCCCAAAATTCTCAAAATCCAGGTAAATAATTCAAAATATAGATTTTAAAGAAGTTCGATGAGATGCAAGAGAATCTGAACTCCAATACAAAGAACTCAGAAAATCAATTCAGAATGTGAATGCAAAATGTATACCAATAAGATAGATATCTTTAAAAAACAAACAAAACCCAAGAAATCCTGGAAATAAAGCATTTATTGAAGGAAATGCAAAATACATTCAAAAACTTAAAAAAATAGAATACACCAAGCAGAAGAAAAATAATCCAGAACTTAGAGGCAGTTCTTTTGAAATAATGTAGTTAGACAAAAAAAGAAAAATACTAAAAATAACGAACAAAGACTTCAAGACACTGGGACTACATAAAGCCATTGAACTTATGAATTATCTGTATTCCCAAGAAGCCAAAAAGATTTTTAAAAGTTGTGAAAGCTTATTTACTAGAGAAAGACTCGTAAGTCTAGAAAGAGATTTAGACATCCCAATATGGGAAGCTTAGTGATATCCAAGAAAATGCAATGCAAAAATGACTTTATTTTTTTATTTTTTAATTTATTTATTTATTATTATTATACTTTAAGTTGTAGGGTACATGTGCATAACGTGCAGGTTTGTTACATATGTTTACTTGTGCCATGTTGGTGTGCTGCACCCATCAACTCGTCATTTACATCAGGTATAACTCCCAATGCAATTCCTCCCCCGTCCCCCCTCCCCATGATAGGCCCCGGTGTGTGATGTTCCCCTTCCTGAGTCCAAGTGATCTCATTGTTCAGTTCCCACCTATGAGTGAGAACATGCGGTGTTTGGTTTTCTGTTCTTGTGATAGTTTGGTAAGAATGATGGATTCCAGCTGCATCCATGTCCCTACAAAGGACACAAACTCATCCTTTTTTATGGCTGCATAGTACTCCATGGTGTATATGTGCCACATTTTCTTAATCCAATCTGTCACTGATGGACATTTGGGTTGATTCCAAGTCTTTGCTATTGTGAATAGTGCTGCAATAAACATACGTGTGCATGTGTCTTTATAGCAGCATAATTTATAATCCTTTGGGTATATACCCAGTAATGGGATGGCTGGGTCATATGGTACATCTAGTTCTAGATCCTTGAGGAATCGCCATACTGTTTTCCATAATGGTTGAACTAGTTTACAATCCCACCAACAGTGTAAAAGTGTTCCTATTTCTCCACATCCTCTCCAGCACCTGTTGTTTCCTGACTTTTTAATGATCACCATTCAAACTGGTGTGAGATGGTATCTCATTGTGGTTTTGATTTGCATTTCTCTGATGGCCAGTGATGATGAGCATTTTTTCATGTGTCTGTTGGCTGTATGAATGTCTTCTTTTGAGAAATGTCTGTTCATATCCTTTGCCCACTTTTTGATGGGGTTGTTTGTTTTTTTCTTGTAAATTTGTTTGAGTTCTTTGTAGGTTCTGGATATTAGCCCTTTGTCAGATGAGTAGATTGAAAAAATTTTCTCCCATTCTGTAGGTTGCCTGTTCACTCTGATGGTAGTTTCTTTTGCTGTGCAGAAGCTCTTTAGTTTAATGAGATCCCATTTGTCAATTTTGGCTTTTGCTGCCGTTGCTTTTGGTGTTTTAGACATGAAGTCTTTGCCCATGCCTATGTCCTGAATGGTATTACCTAGGTTTTCTTCTAGGATTTTTATGGTATTAGGTCTAACATTTAAGTCTCTAATCCATCTTGAATTAATTTTCGTATAAGGAGTAAGGAAAGGATCCAGTTTCAGCTTTCGACTTATGGCTAGCCAATTTTCCCAGCACCATTTATTAAATAGGGAATCCTTTCCCCATTTCTTGTTTCTCTCAGGTTTGTCAAAGATCAGATGGCTGTAGATGTGTGGTATTATTTCTGAGGACTCGGTTCTGTTCCATTGGTCTATATCTCTGTTTTGGTACCAGTACCATGCTGTTTTGGTTACTGTAGCCTTGTAGTATAGTTTGAAGTCAGGTAGCGTGATGCCTCCAGCTTTGTTCTTTTGACTTAGGATTGTCTTGGAGATGCGGGCTCTTTTTTGGTTCCATATGAACTTTAAAGCAGTTTTTTCCAATTCTGTGAAGAAACTCATTGGTAGCTTGATGGGGATGGCATTGAATCTATAAATTACCTTGGGCAGTATGGCCATTTTCACGATATTGATTCTTCCTATCCATGAGCATGGTATGTTCTTCCATTTGTTTGTGTCCTCTTTTATTTCACTGAGCAGTGGTTTGTAGTTCTCCTTGAAGAGGTCCTTTACATCCCTTGTAAGTTGGATTCCTAGGTATTTGATTCTCTTTGAAGCAATTGTGAATGGAAGTTCATTCCTGATTTGGCTCTCTGTTTGTCTGTTACTGGTGTATAAGAATGCTTGTGATTTTTGCACATTCATTTTGTATCCTGAGACTTTGCTGAAGTTGCTGATCAGCTTAAGGAGATTTTGGGCTGAGACAATGGGGTTTTCAAAATATACAATCATGTCATCTGCAAACAGGGACAATTTGACTTCTTCTTTTCCTAACTGAATACCCTTGATTTCTTTCTCTTGCCTGATTGCCCTAGCCAGAACTTCCAACACTATGTTGAATAGGAGTGGTGAGAGAAGGCATCCCTGTCTTGTGTCAGTTTTCAAAGGGAATTTTTCCAGTTTTTGCCCATTCAGTATGATATTGGCTGTGGGTTTGTCATAAATAGCTCTTTTATTTTGAGGTACGTTCCATCAATACTGAATTTATTGAGCGTTTTTAGCATGAAGGGCTGTTGAATTTTGTCAAAGGCCTTTTCTGCATCTATTGAGATAATCATGTGGTTCTTGTCTTTGGTTCTGTTTATATGCTGGATTATGTTTACTGATTTGCGAATGTTGAACCGGCCTTGCATCCCAGGGATGAAGCCCACTTGATCATGGTGGATAAGCTTTTTGATGTGCTGCTGAATCCGGTTTGCCAGTATTTTATTTAGGATTTTTGCATCGATGTTCATCAGGGATATTGGTCTAAAATTCTCTTTTTTTGTTGTGTCTCTGCCAGGCTTTGGTATCAGGATGATGTTGGCCTCATAAAATGAGTTAGGGAGGATTCCCTCTTTTTCTATTGATTGGAATAGTTTCAGAAGGAATGGTACCAACTCCTCTTTGTACCTCTGGTAGAATTCAGCTGTGAATCCATCTGGTCCTGGACTTTTTTTGGTTGGTAGGCTATTAATTGTTGCCTCAATTTCAGAGCCTGCTATTGGTCTATTCAGGGATTCAACTTCTTCCTGGTTTAGTCTTGGAAGAGTGTAAGTGTCCAGGAAATTATCCATTTCTTCTAGATTTTCTAGTTTATTTGCGTAGAGGTGTTTATAATATTCTCTGATGGTAGTTTGTATTTCTGTGGGGTCAGTAGTGATATCCCCTTTATCATTTTTAATTGCGTCGATTTGATTCTTCTCTCTTTTCTTCTTTATTAGTCTTGCTAGTGGTCTGTCAATTTTGTTGATCTTTTCAAAAAACCAACTCCTGGATTCAATGATTTTTTTGGAGGGTTTTTTGTGTCTCTATCTCCTTCAGTTCTGCTCTGATCTTAGTTATTTCTTGCCTTCTGCTAGCTTTCGAATGTGTTTGCTCTTGCTTCTCTAGTTCTTTTAATTGTGATGTTAGAGTGTCAATTTTAGATCTTTCCTGCTTTCTCTTGTGGGCATTTAGTGCTATAAATTTCCCTCTACACACTGCTTTAAATGTGTCCCAGAGATTCTGGTTTGTTGTATCCTTGTTCTCATTGGTTTCAAAGAACATCTTTATTTCTGCCTTCATTTCGTTATGTACCCAGTAGTCATTCAGGAGCAGGTTGTTCAGTTTCCATGTAGTTGAGTGGTTTTGATCGAGTTTCTTAGTCCTGAGTTCTAGTTTGATTGCACTGTGGTCTGAGAGACAGTTTGTTATAATTTCTGTTCTTGTACATTTGCTGAGGAGTGCTTTACTTCCAATTATGTGGTCAATTTTGGAATAAGTGCGATGTGGTGCTGAGAAGAATGTATATTCTGTTGATTCGGGGTGGAGAGTTCTGTAGATGTCTATTAGGTCTGCTTGCTGCAGAAATGAGTTCAATTCCTGGATATCCTTGTTAACTTTCTGTCTCGTTGATCTGTCTAATGTTGACAGTGGAGTGTTGAAGTCTCCCATTATTATTGTATGGGAGTCTAAGTCTCTTTGTAAGTCTCTAAGGACTTGCTTTATGAATTTGGGTGCTCCTGTATTGGGTGCATATATATTTAGGATAGTTAGCTCTTCCTGTTGAATTGATCCCTTTACCATTATGTAATGGCCTTCTTTGTCTCTTTTGATCTTTGATGGTTTAAAGTCTGTTTTATCAGAGACTAGGATTGCAACCCCCGCTTTTTTTTGTTCCCCATTTGCTTGGTAAATCTTCCTCCATCCCTTTATTTTGAGCCTATGTATGTCTCTGCGTGTGAGATGGGTCTCCTGGATACAGCAGACTGATGGGTCTTGACTCTTTATCCAGTTTGCCAGTCTGTGTCTTTTAATTGGAGCATTTAGTCCATTTACATTTAAGGTTAAGATTGTTATGTGTGAACTTGATCCTGCCATTATGATATTAACTGGTTATTTTGCTCGTTAGTTGATGCAGTTTCTTCCTAGCCTCGATGGTCTTTACATTTTGGCATGTTTTTGAGATGGCTGGTACCGGTTGTTCCTTTCCATGTTAAGTGCTTCCTTCAGGGTCTCTTGTAAGGCAGGCCTAGTGGTGACAAAATCTCTAAGCATTTGCTTATCTGTAAAGGATTTTATTTCTCCTTCACTTATGAAACTTAGTTTGGCTGGATATGAAATTCTGGGTTTAAAATTCTGTTCTTTAAGAATGTTGAATATTGGCCTCCACTCTCTTCTGGCTTGTAGAGTTTCTGCCGAGAGATCTGCTGTTAGTCTGATGGGCTTCCCTTTGTGGGTTACCCCACCTTTCTCTCTGGCTGCCCTTAAGATTTTTTCCTTCATTTCAACTTTGGTGAATCTGGCAATTATGTGTCTTGGAGTTGCTCTTCTCGAGGAGTATCTTTGTGGCGTTCTCTGTATTTCCTGGATTTGAATGTTGGCCTGCCCTACTAGGTTGGGGAAGTTCTCCTGGATGATATCCTGAAGAGTGTTTTCCAACTTGGTTCCATTTTCCCCCTCACTTTCCGGCACCCCAATCAGATGTAGATTTGGTCTTTTTACATAATCCCATACTTCTTGCAGGCTTTGTTCATTTCTTTTTCTTCTTTTTTCTTTTGGTTTCTCTTCTCGCTTCATTTCATTCATTTGATCCTCAATCGCTGATCCTCTTTCTTCCAGTTGATCGAGTCGGTTACTGAAGCTTGTGCATTTGTCACGTATTTCTCGTGTCATGGTTTTCATCTCTTTCATTTCGTTTATGACCTTCTCTGCATTAATTAGTCTAGCCGTCAATTCTTCCACTTTTTTTTCAAGATTTTTAGTTTCTTTGCGCTGGGTACGTAATTCCTCCTTTAGCTCTGAGAAATTTGATGGACTGAAGCCTTCTTCTCTCATCTCGTCAAAGTCATTCTCCGTCCAGCTTTGATCCATTGCTGGCGATGAGCTGCGCTCCTTTACTGGGGGAGATGCGCTCTTATTTTTTGAATTTCCAGCTTTTCTGCCCTGCTTTTTCCCCATCTTTGTGGGTTTATCTGCCTCTGTTCTTTGATGATGGTGATGTACTGATGGGGTTTTGGTGTAGGTGTCCTTCCTGTTTGATAGTTTTCCTTCTAACAGTCAGGACCCTCAGCTGGAGGTCTGTTGGATATTGCTTGAGGTCCACTCCAGACCCTGTTTGCCTGGGTATCAGCAGCAGAGGCTGCAGAAGACAGAATATTTCTGAACAGCGAGTGTACCTGTCTGATTCTTGCTTTGGAAGCTTCCTCTCAGGGGTGTACTCCACCCTGTGAGGTGTGGGGTGTCAGACTGCCCCTTGTCGGGGATGTCTCCCAGTTAGGCTACTCAGGGGTCAGGGACCCACTTGAGCAGGGAGTCTGTCCCTTCTCAAATCTCAACCTCCGTATTGGGAGATCCACTGCTCTCTTCAAAGCTGTCAGACAGAGTTGTTTGCGTCTGCAGAGCTGTCTGCTGTGTTTGTTATTGTTACTGTGCCCTGTCCCCAGAGGTGGAGTCTACAGAGACAGGCAGGTTTCCTTGAGCTGCTGTGAGCTCCACCCAGTTCGAGCTTCCCAGCAGCTTTGTTTACCTACTTAAGCCTCAGCAATGGCGGGCGCCCCTCCCCCAGCCTCGCTGCTGCCTTGCCGGTAGATCACAGACTGCTGTGCTAGCAATGAGGGAGGCTCCGTGGGCGTGGGACCCTCCCGGCCAGGTGTGGGATATGATCTCCTGGTGTGCCCGTTTGCTTAAAGCGCAGTATTGGGGTGGGAGTTATCCGATTTTCCAGGTGTTGTGTGTCTCAGTTCCCCTGGCTAGGAAAAGGGATTCCCTTCCCCCTTGTGCTTCCCAGGTGAGGCGATGTCCTGCCCTGCTTCAGCTCTCGCTGGTCGGGCTGCAGCAGCTGACCAGCACCGATCGTCCGGCACTCCCCAGTGAGATGAACCCAGTACCTCAGCTGAAAATGCAGAAATCACCGGTCTTCTGTGTCGCTCGCGCTGGGAGTTGGAGACTGGAGCTGCTCCTATTCGGCCATCTTGCTCTGCCCCCCGCAAAAATGACTTTATCACAGCATAGTAAAATAAGAATTTCTTAAGTCAAAGTGAAAGAATGAATTCTAAAATCAACATGAGAAAGGCATCTAGTCACCTATAAAATAATCCTCATCAGACTAACAAATGGACTTCTCAGCAGAAACCTTAAAGGCCACAAGAGCATGGGATGACATACTCAAAGTGCTAGGAAAAATGCTGCCAACCAAGAATTTTATACTCTGCAATATGAAGTTTGATAAATGAAAGAGAAATAGTCTTTCCCAGATAAGTAAGTGCTAGGGGAATCCATCAGCACTAAACCAGTACTACAAGAAATCTTGAAATAAATCCTAAACTTGGAATGGAAAGCAGTACTCATTATCATGAAAATACATGAAAGTATAAAACTCATTGGTATAACAATCACACAAAAGAGAAAAAGAAAGGAATCAAAGGACACCACTAAGAAATTCCACCAAATCCCAAAGACAGTCAGAGAAAAAGAAAGAAACAAAGAATTTATAAAACAATGAGAAGATAATTAAAAATATAACAAACAAAACCTCACATATCAAAAATAACCTTAAACATAAATGGATTAAATACTCCACTTAAAAGAGAGACTTGCTGAATGGCTAATAAAATATGATCCAACTATATGCTGCTTACAAAAAACCTCCATCTTATTTGTAAAGACACATATAGACTGAAAACAAAGTGGTAAAAAAGATATTCCACATAATCAGAAATCAAAAGTGAACAGAAATAGCTACACTTATATCAGATAAAACAAATTTCAAATCAATGAAACAGTTAAAAATACAATTTCATTATATAATGATAAAAGGATCAGTTCAGCAAGAGGATATAACAATTGCATGTATATACATATATACCAACACCAGAGCACCCAGATTCATAAAACGGTATTACAGGACCTAAAACAGAGATAGATACAGTTAATAGTAAGGAGTTCAGAGAATCCAGAAATAAAGCTGCATACTTACAGCCAACAGATGCTTGATCGTCAACAAGATTATACATTGGGGAAAAGAAGCCCTTTTCAATAAATGGTGCCGGGAAAATTGCATTGCCATATGGAGAAGAATGAACCTGGACCCCTGCCTCTCACCATATACAAGAGTCAACTTAAGACAGATTAAATACTTAAACATGAGACCTGCAACTATAAAAAATACTAGAAGAAAACTTAGGGAAAAGTCTTCTGGTCATTAGCCGAGGCAAAGAATTCATGACTAAAATCTCAAAAGCATAGGCAACAAAATCAAAAATAGCCAATTGGGCTTAATTAAACTAAAAAGTTTTTCCACAGCAAAAGAAATGACGAACAGAGTGAGCATAAGGGGCAAAAATGTTTGCAAACTATGCATCTAACATAGGACAAATATACAGAATACACAAGGAGTTAAAACTCAACAAAAACAACAACAAAACATGTGCCATTAAAATGTGGGCAAAGGATATGAATAGCTATTTTCTCAAAAGAAAACATTAAAATGGCCAAAAAGTATATGAAAAAAATGGCCAATATCACTAATCATCAGAGAAATGTAAATTAAAACCACTTCGAGATATCTTTACCCAGTCAGAATAGCTGTTATTAAAATGTGTAAAAAACAATGTTGATGAGAATATGAAGAAAAGAGAATTCCTATACACTGTTGATGGGAATGAAATTTGTACAATCTTTATGGTAAACCGTATGAAGATTTCTTGAATAACTAAAAATAGAACTATCTTTGATACAGCAATCCCACTACTGGATATCTACCCAAAGGAAAAGACATTAATATGTAAAATACATGCACTTGTATATTTATTCTAGCACTATTCACAATAGAAAAAATATGAAGTCTACCAAAGTGTTCATCAAGAGATGAATGGATAAAGAAAACATTGTATGCATATACTATAGAATACTATTCAGCCAGACAAAAGAATGAAATTGTGTCTTTTTCATCAATCTGGATGGAACTGAATGTCATTATCTTACATAAGACAAATCAGACCCAGAAAGACAATTATCACATGTTCTCACTCAGAAGTGGGAGCTAAAAAATGGATATACATGGAGGTAGAGAGTGACCTGATGGACGATGGAGACTCAGAAGTAAGAGGGAGTGAAAAGGGCATGGATAAGAAGAAATTACTTAATGGGTACAATGTGTTTTATTCTGATGAGGGATACACTAAGTCCTGATTTGACCACTAAGAAATATATGCATGTAAAAATTGCACTTACACCTCAGACATTTATACAGATTTTTAAAATCTGTATTTTTTATATGGGAAGTGTTTATTTTTACCTATCTGGTGGTCCTCTGAAGGATCATTTCAAAAGCTTGATGTGTTTTATCTGCCACATAGGATTTTAGCTGCCATAGGATTGAAGCAACTACCTAGGTAGTATTTGTTGAAAGCATTTAAAGGCTTAAGTGTAGTATTACATTTTAAATGTGGTTTTAGCTATGAACACTTGAAGCAAAGTTTAATAGTTGCAACAAAATATAAACTAAGAGGCTTGAGAATGAAGAGTCTGGGAAATGAGAAACTTAGTAAGAATTTTTAAAAGCTTCCCATTTTCAAAATGGCAATATTTATCAAAGCAATCTAAAGACATAATGCAATCCCTATTAAAATCCCAACTGTCTTTTTTTTTGCAGAAATGGAAAAGGTAATCCTAAAATTCATATGGAATTGTAAGAGATTTGAAGTAACTAAAACAATCTTCTAAAAGAAGAATGAAGTTGGAAGATGTACTTCTAAATTTCAAAACTTACCACAAAGATATAGTAATTAAAACACCATGATGCCAGCATAAGGATAGAAGGGGTGCAGGAAGTGCTGCCTGAAAATACGGCATATTGGCATGCTGAATATTTTAAGCCAAAGGAAATTGAGAAAAACCACAGAAACAGTTTTGTTTTCTTTTGTTATAGAAGTATCAGCTATGAACTTTGTGACAGGTGAGGAAAACATACTACTTTTTCTCCCCTACACAGACATGTAGATCAGTAGAATAGAATTAAGAGTCCAGAAATAAACCCATCTATCTATAATCCTTTCATTTTTGACAATGAGGTCAGTGCCATTCTTCAGAGAAAAAATAGTCTCTTCAAAAAATGGTGCTTGAAAAACTGGGTATTCACATGCAAAGGAATGAAACTGGACTCACCATATACCGTCTACAAAAATTAATTCAAAAGAAATCAAAGACCTAAATATAAGAGTTAAAACTACAAAACTCTTAGAATAACACAAAGGGTAATCCTTATGACCTTTGATTTGGCAGTGGTTTAGTATCATCCCAAAAGCGCAGGCAAAAAAAAAAAAAAAAAAAAAAAAGATTAATTGGACCTTATCAAAATTAAAAACTACTGTGCTCCAAAGAACAACATTAAGAAAGTAAAAAGACAATCCACAAAATAGGTTAAACTATTTTCTAAGCATATTGCTGATGTCTGTTTAGATTATAAAAGGGACACTTACAACTCCACAACAGAAAGACAACCCAATTTTAAAATGAGCAAAAGACTTGAATAGACATTTCCTCTAAAAGGATATCTACATGTTCAGCAAGCACATGAAAAGATGCTCGACATCATTTGTCATTAGGGAAATGCAAATTAAACCCACAATGAGATATCACCTCACACCAATTAAGGTGACTATAATAAAAACATATTTTAAAAAAGAAAAGAACAGGTGTTGGTGAGCATATGGAAAAATAGGAACTTTCATACATTGCTGGTAAGAATGGAAAATGGTGCAGCCACTGTGGAAAATTGTTGGCGGCTCTTCAAAAGTTCAACATAGAATTACCATAAAACCCAGCAGTTCCACTCCTAGTTGTATACTCCAAAGAGTTGAAAGCAAGTGTTCAAACAAAAACTTTTGTATAAGTGTTCAAAGCAGCTGTATTCAAATTAGCCAAAGGTGACAGCAACCCAAACATTCATCAGCTCATGAACGGATAAATAAAATGTGCTATATGCACGCAACGGAATATTAGTCACCCATAAAAGAAATAAAACAAAGATACATGCTACCAACATGAATGAATCAAAAACATGATGCTAAGAAAAGGAAGACACAAAGGGCAACATACTGTATTGTTTCATTCATATGAAAGGTCATAATAGATCCTAGGGTCTAGGGTAATAGGGAACAGAGAATGACTATTTAACTGTTGCCAGGGATTGGAGAGAGGGAGAAATGGGAGTGACAGCTTAATGGGTAAGTTGTTTTCTTTGGGGTGATAAAAATATTGTGGAACTTGATTTTGGTTATGTCATACAATATTGTAAATGTACAAAAAGCTACTGAATTATATACCTTAAAATGGTAAAATGGCTAATTTTATATTACATGAATTTCATCTCAATTTTAAAAAGTGAAAAGTAATGAGTAGTACAAGATGATTTCACAGCAGATGTGTGACAATGCTATATAATTCCTACCAAACAAGTGGGATACAATGTCATTCTGAAGGAATATGGAGGCAAAGAGAGTACTATAAGCTGGAGAAGAAAAGATTACTAAAAGAATCAACCTTCCTCTAAACTTTCAAAGCAGGTGGGAAGTCAAGGGGAGTTTGTGGGCCTCAAGGAAGGGGGCAGACATTCAGAAGCAGAGGATGTAGCTTGGCATGGGGTGGGTTTAGCTCTGCTACCACCTTAAAGTAGAGTCATTGTCTGAAACATGAATGGCAAGTAAGTGACTCAAAGCCCAAATGCATGTCATAGATGAAAACGGTTTGGTGCACACAGTTAAAAATGAGAAGAATCCACTTAAAATTTGAATTTCGAACTTCTCTTTCAAAATAAAAAAGATCTTATGACAATGGGTCCCTATTCTTAAGCAATACAAATTCACAAGGAGCTGGAAAACCACCACCCAGTTGCATTATCTGCCTTGTAGGCATTTGAATTTGAAACATATGATTATATTTATTAACTTCTCTTTAGTTTCTACAGCATTATAATTCTAAAATAAATTTATCAAGAAGGACCTTTACAGGAACCTTAAAGATCTACATATTAATTCCATATTTTTGAGTCATTGTGCATCCCATAGAACCTAAGGAACCCTGAGCTGTAGACACCCACTTTTCATTTTACAATGCAGTCATCCATTCCTTTTTTATGAGATGAGCAGATTTATTCTTTCCTAATCCTATCTTAGGAGTTTATAGACCAAATGGGACACATGTACCAGGAAATGTTAATGTGAAAAGATTTATTCAGAAATATGAATTTTCTCTGTTTAAAAAACATAATTTAAAGGAAAGACTTCGTTTTTTTCCATCAGTTTTATAATAGAACCCTAGCATATTTTCTTGCCTTGAAAATATCTCGATTTTATATATTTGTAGCTGAATATATTTTTGTTCTGACACAGCTGGAAAAAAGCCTCAATTTAGCAATTTAGATTTAGCAAACAATTTGTGCATAATATGGCCCATTTGCTTTTGGTGTTATTTCATCATGATTTTAGAGCCAAAAATACTGCAATATAAAAATCAGCAATTGAGTATGTGCAGTGACTCTGATGAACTGAATTTTCAATTGTGTTTTGTTTAAAATATTATCCAGCCTACTTAGAATGTATAATTTCAAAAATGTCATGGCTTAAAAGGTAAGATGCCCCTTACTGGGTCTAATTTCCATTACAAATCAAGAGGACCCAAACTGTGATATCACTCACAGTCTATGTGAGAAGAACTCAACCCTCTGACCTATCTCCCTCTTCCCCATTCTTTAGAACACCAAATCAAGGCTCTGCCTAATACATGTATAACTTAATTTGTTTTGAGATTGTACATCTAGGTTTTATCCAAGTTTCTCAAATGGGAAGCAAATTACACTCTACCTTTCAAGACTCTTGTCCTCTGAATAGAAGAAAGAGCAAGAATCAATTGTACTACAACAAATCAGTGTGAGCTTTTCAGGCTCTTCCATTCAGGCTCTTTCAGGTGTGGCAAGTGGCTATGCTGAAGATTCATCTTGTTCAAGTTTGGTTCAGCACTAGCAACGATTATAACACACACACACATACACACACATACACAATTGAGTGAGAACTGAGTAAGGAAAGGTGATTTCAGAACAAAGGGCTCCTGCCTTCACTTTCCAGTGAGGATTTGAAGGCTAGCAACCACCTCACCTTGGAGCACTTGATATCTTGCTTTTAGGCTGAGTGTCCTCCTGGTGCCTCCCTGATTGTAGCCCTACCCTGACTTACTAAAGAGGCTGTGTGCACTGCTTGACAACTCACTCAAGCCTAGAATCTATGCCATATGCTTTGGCTTGACGTCTACTTGCAGAGCAAAATCTACCCATTCATTCTCACTCATTCATCTGTGTACACATCTGTCCATCCATTCATCCATCCAGCCAGCCATCAAGTATTAACCACCTATGATATGGCAGACTAGGTTGCTAGACATATGAATCTGAATAAAGTCCTGGTAAATGCCTTCATAATATTTACAACTAAGAGAGGAAAAAGGGGGTAATTAAAGCCTCAACTGTATTTTTTCCCTATGAATGTTTCTGGTTTATAAAAGATAAATAAAATTCAATTACACAGAGAGCATATAATATTTGGATTGAAAAGCTTTTCTGTGCAATGATATATTGACATACGACATAAGAGAATGGCTTGAAATACAAAAATACCATTGTCGTCCAGCAAATGGCACCACATTAGAACAATTTTATTGCATAACATAATACCAGTGTATATACATTATGCTCCCAAATAAAAAAAAATTTGATTCCAAAGGTTAAAATATCATTTCCAAAACAAATTCTTGCTGTAAATTGGAAAAAAGAATAAAGTCCTACAAATTAACACAAACTTAACTTTCATCCAAGACTAAAATATGCACTCTGTACCAATTACCTTTCTCCTACAAAAATGCAGTGTTTTTTTCTGTTTTTTTTTTTTTTTTGGAGATGGAGTCTCGCTGTGTTGCCCAGGCTGGAGTGCAGTGGCAAAATCCTGGCTCGCTGCAATCTCTGCCTCCTGGGTTCAAGTGATCCTCCTGCGTCAGCCTTCCGAGTAGCTGGGACTACAGGCACCCACCACCATGCCCGCTCATTTTTGTATTTTTAGTACAGACAGGGCTTCACCATGTTGGCCAGGCTGGTCTTGAACTCCTGACCTCAGGAGATCCGCCTGCCTCGGCCTCCCGAAGTGCTGGGATTACGGGCATGAGCCACCATGCCCAGCCACAAAAATGCATATTAGAAATAAAACTTTCAAAAAATTTATGGATGTTTTA
Organism: Papio anubis; assembly: GCF_008728515.1. Taxonomy (NCBI): domain Eukaryota; kingdom Metazoa; phylum Chordata; class Mammalia; order Primates; family Cercopithecidae; genus Papio; species Papio anubis. Next base: position 122,520,942 of record NC_044981.1, read on the forward strand.
TTGCACATCAAACAGAATGTTTGCCACTATCTGAATGGCTTTCAGTATTTCACCATATTAGCTGTCTAAAATATCTACTCAAACTTGGGTGAAAATAGCACTCTGCAGATCTTATCATATTTATGTCAACATAATGGTTGAGGAGTGCCCAGGGTTTTATAAAGGCTCAGGTGTGGAAAAGTAACTTATGAGGAGTATGTGAAAAAAGATTCTATAGACCAAGGGATGCGTGAAACATTTTAATGAATAGGAATAATCAAGGGTAAAAGATGGTGAGGATGAGGGAATAAAAGAAGATGAAGGAGAAAAGTATTACCATCCAGGAAGTTGCAGAATAAAGACATGGGGATGAAAAGCAACATACTGAATGGGACTACAAGCTCCCATGTGTTGCTCAGTCAAAAAGTGTGAGCCAGAGATCATGGGAAATGGAGATGGATACATAGAGGGTTCAGAGCCTTTTATTTCAAGCTTGTATCCCCTGGGCTCTAGTGTTCTACTAGATGACAGTAAGCATTCCACAAAAGTAAGCGTCTATGGTCAAATAAATCTGGGTTCTCTCACCAAGCACTCTCACAGTCTGGCTTCAGAGAATGATGTTATATTCACAAAGTTGAATGAGCAGACTGAAAGATAGCTGGTGTATATTAGCAGAAGATTTCAAAAGAATGTACTTAGAGTCTGAGCCTGATATACCTGCTTCTTACAAGCGTCTTTTTTGAGGTTTAGTTACGGCTTTAACTTTAGGAATATGGACTGAGATTTACAATATTTATTTGATAGTTGTTTTTTAAATGGTAGGTGGATCTGCTTTTACTGGAGCATTTATGACCTTAGAAAATGAAATTTTTTTTTGTCAAAAGTATTTGACTTACAAGCATCATGTATTTTGGGTTACCAAGTTCCGTTGGAAATGTCAAATATTCACATTACCAATTAAGGAATAAGTAACAAAGTATCAAGTAAATATGTTAGTAAAAGGCATTATTAACATATTTAGGCACAATAAAAATTTTAACACAATAACATATTTAACGCAATCAGAATTTGAGGGGGTACTACAGTGGCGCACTGCACACTGGGGTTACAATGGGGAGCTAAACAGGGTCAGTACATAAAAGCACCACTCATGTTTTTCTCTTACTGTGTACATTATCTTAAGCATTATTTCCCACACTTTCTTGGTAATAAGAATCCACTAGATTTGTAAAATAGGTTTAGGTTCTCAGATCCTCCGTTTGAGAGCTGATTCAATATTGTCTGTGAGAAGCCTAAGAATCTGGATTTTTAACAAGAGTCTTGTGACCAGACATGTTTGTAAAACACACACCTAATGGATTTTGCTTAGTAGTAACTTCTATAAAAAAAGAATATATCAAAATACAAAGTTTTCCCCAAAAACTTATATAACAGTTTAAAATATATTGAGGCTACATTATATATAGAAGAGAAATATTTTATAATAAAAATAATTTATTTATTATGCCTTAGTAGAGGCAAGATTTAAATTAGCTATTTCTCAATTATAACATGTCATTTTATGCCATTGAATAACCCTTGAATTAATTAACCATAAAGTGCTGATAACTAGTTTTCTTCGTACATTTTCTTTTTAAAAGCAAATGAATAAAAATACAAAGAAATGATAATTTTATCATTTTAGAAATTCCAAAGATTAATTTCCATGTCCAATCTAATTTGTGTGATAATGACATTCTGTCAACCTTAATTTTTACTCGGAATTTGCAGTTGGCTATGGTATTGGTAGTCTTGCTTTTCCTTGTACTTTGCTAGAATTCTTAAAATAAGTGACATTTTAATCCAGAGGTGATGCAGGAAATGTATGTGTGATATAAGCCGTGCGATACGTTCATGTACCTCCCAAAGTACCTTGCAATTCATCTACATGACAGCTGTTATTGAAGCTTAAGATCATTAGCACAGGAAACTTGTCAAGGACACAGGACTGGGTTATAAATATTGGCTTCAGATGTCATTTCAGGACAGAGTTAAATTCTCTCAGGATGTAGTAGCATGGATTATATGAGAAACTCCAGTGGGATCCAAAGTTACTTGTGAGATTAATGAATCAGACGAAAGTAAAAGTAGAAAACAGAATTTTAATTCAAGCTTTTAATTTAAAAAAAAATTGTAGTAGAGTTAAAAGGGTTTAATTTTTGTAATTTACACATTGTCTAACATCATGCAAGTTACTTAACTCCTATGATTCATTTTCCTCCTGAGTGAAATTGAGTTAGATGTTTTGTTGTTGTTGTTTGTTGTTTGCACGGTGCCTAGTATACACTAAGTTCTTCTCCCTTCTTCCTTTTTCATTCCTGTCTTTAACTTCCTTAATATTTCTCTTCTTTTAGTTTGATATTATCGGTGTCATTGCCATTTTCACACATTCAGGGACACATTCTGTTTTCTAAAGATTTTTCAGTTATCCTTTAAAGAAGCTGCTGTATGCAAAGCAAAATAATTGTATATCAAATCACTTCTCCAGTGATGGACATTTGAATAACAAATACTATTTATTCAAACATCTACTCTCAGAATGATTTAAGGCTCTTTATACAATTGCATGCATTCTGATAGGCTAAAAAATAAGTGATAAAAATAAAGGGAGAATGAATGACATAAAGTCAGAGGAAAGTTAATACACCAATGAATGCCATAAAATAATACCTAAGAAGTGGGTTGAAAATATGCCTTTGCATTTCCTGTGAACCAATGCATATAATAATAATTATAAACAATAAAAATAAAAGCAATAAAAGAAAGAATAAGGGAAACATATGTTTTTATGTTTCATGAGTTATAGAAAAAAAAATAGCTTTACTTTAACACAAGAAAATGGCCTATGATAATTTCCAGTGTAACGTTTAGTTTTGGTATAGCTTAAAGCACATACTTAACAAATGATTCCAACTTGTGTCACATTAATAATTAAATATTAATCTGAAGAAATTCATATCCTAATGTATGTGTCTAATTAATAAAATCTTTGCAAAATGCACCTGGCAATTCTCATGGTCTAGACATATCTGTTAAAATATACCAGTGTTCCTGGTCCCAACACAATTACCCTTTTATTAAGAAAGGTGACATGCTATTAAGGAAAATGCTGAGAACTTAAAATTAGGAGATCTGTGTTGTAGCCCCAGACATAACATTAACGTTCCGTGTAACCACCACCATCTCAGGTGAAGTTTTTTGCCTTTGGTACTGTAAAATGTGCGATTGGTAACAAATAAATTCAAAATCCTCTTCCATCTATAAATTTCAGTGAGTTCTCATTGACTTTAATATTTAAGTAGCAGTACTTCATGCATTTTTAAATCTTATTCAATTGCTGTCTTAAACTATTCAGGCTGCTGTAACAAAATACTTTAAACTGGATGGCTTATAAACAACAAACATTTATTTCTCACAGTTCTGGAGGCTGAGAAGTCCAAGATCAAGATGACAGTACATTTTGTATCTGGTAAGGGCCTGCTTCTTTTCATGTATCCTTATATGGGAGAAGTGGTGGGGGATCTCTCTGTGGTCTCTTTTATAAGGGCACTAATCTCATTTATGAGGGCTCCCAAAGACTCTATATCCTAATATTATGATCACCTTGGGGATTAGAATTTCAACATATAAATTTTGGAGAAAAACATTCAGTCCATTGCAGTTTCTAAAACTGAAGATAAAGATGCTTTTTCATCTTTATCTTTCACCAGATACAAATGAGATTTTTTTTTCAGAAACAGGAATAATTAATCAACAAATCAGTAAATGACTAACATATCTCTGGATCATGTCACTAAGACTGCTTAAAATCACTCATTTCACCTGGGGGTATTCATTATAATTCCCATTTTAAAATGTGAAGATTTAAGTAAGTTTCAAAGGTCATACATCTAGTAATGAAATAGGAAAAGTTCCCTTGTCCCCTTGCCAGGCATGCTATGGGGGTGTGGCTCGCTTTTTCAGTGCCCCACTCCTCAAACCTCTAGGGGAGCCTGCAGACAGGCAGGCTGTGGGGCTCCCACCCCAGGGCAATGTCTAGGGGTGAATGTTGACAGCTCCTGAAGCCCCAGTGGGGTGTGTTACAGGGTGCTCTTTTAGTTTGCCATCTATAGGCGGCTTGTGTCAGCTCAATTAGACCCTCTACCTTGTCACAAGGACAGAGGGCTTTCTGTATCCCCAGGTTTCTTGCTTTGGTGTACTGGAAGAATTGGTTCACATGTGAGCTTGAAGAATGAGTGCAAGGTTTTATTGAGTGGAAGTAGCTCTCCGCAGATGCAGGAGCCAGAAAGGAGATGGTTTTCCCCTGGAGTCACACCACTCAGAGGCCTGGGCTCTCCTCCAACCACCCCAGCCAAACTCCATGTTGTTCTGCTGGTCAGTAGCCTGCCAGCATGTGGGTGCTGGTGCATCCCTCTCAACATTCTGTGCCTGTGTATTCCTCCACTGATGTGCTCCTCTCAATGTCCAGCTGCTGCTTCTCTGCCTTGCTAGGGTCTTGGTTTTTATGGGCACAGGATGAGGACACAGCGGGCCAGGACAGTCTTGGGAAAATACATTTGGACGTGAAGGCAGGAGTGCCTGTCCTCACCTAGGTCCCTAGGGGTGGAGCCCTAACCAGGGACCACGCCCTTCCTCTATCCAGCACTTTCCTTCACCCCTTCCTTATCATTTAAAGGAACCACGCTCTTCCCTTCCCAGCACTTCCATATCAGTAAGATAGAGTTTGAGTTTGACTTTTTGACTCCAAAAATGTACATTTGGTTTCTGAACAAGCCATGCTATTGATGACACTGACAAAGGTTAGGGTTACAGTGAAACAAAGCTGATTGATTGATTAGGTAGATAAAATAGACAAAAAATATGTGTTTTTCTAAGCTTTTCCTGCCATCAGCTTTTCTGGGGGGTAAAAGAAATAATATAGTTAGTTATAAAAAGATCTATGGTTCAGCAGATGCTGGTCATATGTCTTAATTTTGTCACTACCTGTCAGAATAGAGACACAAAAGGCATAATACTTGCAGACTTCAGTTTCTTCATACATAAAATTGTGGAGATTGATCGAAACTATTTTGATAAAAACTATTTTGATCAATCTCTACAGTTCATATATTGTAGGCCAGTTAAACTCTAAGACATTTTTTAAATAGTTAGTTGTAAAATAGTTATAAATAGAAGAGATACAGAAAGGAAAGGAGAAAATACTAGTGTACTATTTTCCAAAATAGAGCCAGGCAAGAAATTTTAGACTACCAATGACTCTCTTCCAAGATCTTTCTCTTTGTACAAAATATATTTCAGAAAAGCAGATGACAACCCCAGTGTGAGGGAAAGAGATTTAACACCTGTTTCACTCATTCTTATGTCTTATTATATCAGCTTGTGTAGAAATGACATAACTGATCATTTTCATTAGGTATTGTAAAATAATGATTTGCAATTAAAGATATGTACCATAAGTTTTGTAACACATTTTAAAATTAGAGCCAATATAATCATAGAATTTCAAATACAGAATATAAAATAAATGAATTGCTGTATCTTTCAGCAGATACCTTTACTATCAAAACATGAATCTAAATCATCTGTAATGCTAATCTCTTTTCCATAGTGTTAGAACGAAAATGCCTATTAGTGTATTTTCATAGTTAGTTGCTGTACTTTCAAAATATTACATTATTAACAGGTAAATTATATGGTATTGATAGTAACATTTATTTCCTTTTAAAAAGTCTTTATTCAGTAACATTCAGGGTTACCAGTACCTGGGAGAATCTCTGCTCAAAGAAGTTGTAGAAAGAAACTTGAAAATATTTCATGCCTGTTAGGTTATGAACATTTGCATTTGAAAATGAATATCCTAAAGATTTAAGACCAAAAACAAAACTAAATCAAACAACAGTAAGTTTCCTTAAGCATCCCTATCAACGATTTTTCAAATGGTAATTAATAGCAGCAACCAACATAATTCAGGATTGGAGAATCTATGACCCACAGTAAAAGGCTCTTTGGGGTGCCTAGGTTAAGAGAATATACAATTGTCTGTAACATGAATTTAAAAGGAGCAATTAGAACAAGTTGCTTTTGACACAGACGATCATTTCTGAGATTGAAATCTCAAAACATATTGGAACCACATATTAAGGGAATGTCAGAAGATTCAGATATTTATATTGTGTCAGTTTCATTCACTTTGTAACTAGGGTTGGGAATAAAGCAGAAAACTTGAAACTGGACATTCAGACGTCACTGCTAACCACAGACTTACATTCTTTTGCTATTTATACCATTTGTTTACTTTTTGCATTTCCTTAGCTTGGACAGGGACTTTCTGCTTCTAGTCAATTTCACTCTTATTTTTGGCACACAAATAAATTTTCCAGTACTTCTGGAAAATGTTACATCTAACAATTTTTTTTTTTTTTTTGCAAAGAGATGATGGAAACATTCTTATTGGGATTTAATAAATTGGAAGGTGATAGTTGTCACTATTATTCCAAGAGATACCCACAGTAACCAAAACATGTCTCCCAATTATCTCTACAAGGTTGACAGCAGTAATAAAGAATATCTCCTCTCCTATACCTTATCATCACTACCATCTGATACTACTCTTTCATTCTTTAAAACAAAGGGTCTCCAAGGTTAGCCTGGCAACAGCTCCAACATACTCCAGCCCCTCTTAAGTTTTCTGAATGATTCATTGAGAATTTCTGTCAATATTGTAGCCTAGAGAACTAAATTCTGCTCTCTGGTAAGTTCAATTAACTCTGGTCTCCTGTCAGTTATCGAATTTTTTTACACTTAATCACATCCATTTTATTTAAAACTAAACTGTAGAGTACCATAAGCCTATACCTTTCTTTTTTACAAAACCTGCCAAAAGGTAAGATGATGTTTTGCTTATAATAACTTATAGCTCTTATGGATTAAACATTCTCCATTAAAAGAAGGTTAGGACTTAACTTGCAGATCAATACTCATCCAACACTTTTGTTAAGGATGCTTGCAAAAAAAAGTTTGCCTTATTCGATTCCTAGTGCTTTCTATTACTGTTTTAACTGGTGATCTTGAATTTATCTACCAATCAGCTGGAAGTAAATTCTTATTTATTTTATGGCTCAGTCAAAAGCAAATTTCCACACCAGTGTAGCCAAACTAAAAAATAATAGGAAGTTTTAAATGCAACTTGAGGAGGAAGAAAAGGCCATTTCCTTTCAGCAACTCTCGGTTTGGCCCTGACTGTGTTATGACAGATATCGTTTGCTTCAATCTGTAGAAAATACTCCTATTATAAAACACTCAGCACCTCCTCAAAACAGAATACTGAGAAACTGTTTTCCACCAATATTTTTGACAAATTCCCTGTATCTCAAAAGTGGTTTTCTATCACAGTAATTTTCAATTGAAGTCAAAATCTTTAAACACCACAATTACTACTTATTACACAAACATTTTGATTAATAAGATTTTGATGTCATTACAATGGTAATAAATGCCTTGACCATTTTGGTGTCTATCAGTTTTAATGCCTTTTTGCAATCAGGGAAGAACTCATCAACTATTGCTAAAATTGACTAATGCTTCAGGAAGGGAGCAGGCTAAGTAAAGATTATTTTGAAAATAACCCAAAATAATTCTTAACTAACTGCCTTTTCAGTTTACAAAAGAAATTATGAATATTTCCTTACATTCCTACACTCTCAAATCAATCTTAAATTGAAGACAAAATAAATAAATTTTACATAAATTTTTACATTAAAAAATTTTTAGAAAAAAGAGAATATAAATCAATTTCACATGAAAAAAATTTTCGTGTTATATTCTAAAAGTTGTATGATGTTACATTTTAACCTAGGATACATTTTGGGTTAATTTTTGTATAAGATGTGAGATTTAGGTTGAGCCTTAAGGCCTGGTGAACAAATCAGTGACATGACACCAAAAGTATGATTCATAAAAGGAAAAATTCACAAATTGGACTCCATCAAAATTAAAAATATTTGCCCTCCAAAAAGCAAAAAATTAGACATCATCAAAATTTAAAATGTTTGCTCTCCAAAATAATCTATCAAGAGGATGAAAATACAAGCTACAGACTGGGAGAAAATATTTGCAAAACACGTATCTGACAAATGACTCATATCTATATTATAGAAAGAACACTCAAAATTCAACATTGAAATGCCAATTCGGGGGCGGGTGGAACAAGATGGCCGAATAGGAACAGCTCCACTCTCCAGCTTCCAGCACGAGCGACACAGAAGACAGGTGATTTCTGCATTTTCAACTGAGGTACTGGGTTCATCTCACTAGGGAGTGCCGGACAATCCGTGCTGGTCAGCTGCTGCAGCCCAACCAGCCAGAGCTGAAGCAGGGCGAGGCATCGCCTCACCTGGGAAGCACAAGGGGGAAGGGAATCCCTTTTCCTAGCCAGGGGAACTGAGACAAAAAACACCTGGAAAATCGGGAAACTCCCACCCCAATACTGCACTTTACCAAGGGTCTTAGCAAATAGGCACACCAGGATATTATATCCCACACCTGGCCGGGAGGGTCCCACGCCCATGGAGCCTCCCTCATTGCTACCACAGCAGTCTGCGATCTAACGGCAAGGCAGCAGCAAGGCTGAGGGAGGGGCGCCCACCATTGCTGAGGTTTAAGTAGGTGAACAAAGCCTGTAGGAAGCTCGAACTGGGTGGAGCTCACAGCAGCTCAAGGAGGCCTGCCTGTCCCTGTAGACTCCACCTCTGGGGACAGGGCACAGCTAAACAACAACAACAACAACAACAAAAAGCAGCAGAAACCTCTGCAGAGGCAAACAACTCTGTCTCACAGCTTTGAAGAGAGCAGTGGATCTCCCAACACGGAGGTTGATATCTGAGAATGGACAGACTGCCTGCTCAAGTGGGTCCCTGACCCCTGAGTAGCCTAACTGGGAGACATCCCCCACTAGGAGCAGACCGACACCCCACACGTCACACGGTGGAGTACACCCCTGAGAGGAAGCTTCCAAAGCAAGAATCAGACAGGTACACTCACTGTTCAGCAATATTCTATCTTCTGCAGCCTCTGCTGCTGATACCCAGGCAAACAGGGTCTGGAGTGGACCTCAAGCAATCTCCAACAGACCTACAGCTGAGGGTACTGACTGTTAGAAGGAAAACTAACAAACAGGAAGGACACCCACACCAAAACCCCATCAGTACATGACCATCATCAAAGACCAGAGGCAGATAAAACCACAAAGATGGGGGAAAAGCAAGACAGAAAAGCCGGAAATTCAAAAAATAAGAGTGCGCCTCCCCCTCCAAAGGAACACAGCTCATCACCAGCAATGGATCAAAGCTGGACGGAGAATGACTTTGACGAGATGAGAGAAGAAGGCTTCAGTCCATCAAACTTCTCAGAGCTAAAGGGGGAATTATATATCCAGAGCAAAGAAACTAAAAATCTTGAAAAAAGAGTGGAAGAATTCATAACTAGAATAATTAATGCAGAGAAGGCCATAAACGAACTGACAGAGATGAAAACCATGACAAGAGAAATACGTGACAAATGCACAAGCTTCAGTAACTGACTCAATCAACTGGAAGAAAGAGTATCAGCCATTGAGGATCAAATGAATGAAATGAAGCGAGAAGAGAAATCTAAAGAAAAAAGAAGAAAAAGAAATGAACAAAGCCCGCAAGAAGTATGGGATTATGTAGAAAGACCAAATCTACATCTGATTGGGGTGCCTGAAAGTGAGGGGGAAAATGGAACCAAGTTGGAAAACACTCTTCAGGATATCATCCAGGAGAACGTCCCCAACCTAGTAGGGCAGGCCAACATTCAAATCCAGGAAATACAGAGAACACCACAAAGATACTCCTCGAGAAGAGCAACTCCAAGACACATAATTGCCAGATTCACCAAAGTTGAAATGAAGGACAAAATCTTAAGGGCAGCCAGAGAGAAGGTCGGGTTTCCCACAAAGGGAAGCCCATCAGACTAACAGCAGACCTCTCAGCAGAAACTCTATAAGCCAGAAGAGAGTGGGGGCCAATATTCAACATTCTTAAAGAACAGAATTTTAAACCCAGAATTTCATATCCAGCCAAACTAAGTTTCATAAGTGAAGGAGAAATAAAATCCTTTACAGATAAGCAAATGCTTAGAGATTTTGTCACCACCAGGCCTGCCTTACAAGAGACCCTGAAGGAAGCACTAAACATGGAAAGGAACAAACGGTACCAGCCATTGCAAAAACATACCAAAATATAAAGACCATCGAGGCTAGGAAGAAACTGCATCAATTAACGAGCAAAATAACCAGTTAATATCATAATGGCAGGATCAAGTTCACACATAACAATCTTAACCTTAAATGTAAATGGACAAAATGCTCCAATTAAAAGACACAGACTGGCAAACTGGATAAAGAGTCAAGACCCATCAGTCTGTTGTATTAAGGAGACCCATCTCACATGCAGAGACATACATAGGCTCAAAATAAAGGGATGGAGGAAGATTTACAAAGCAAATGGAGGACAAAAAAAAGCAGGGGTTGCAATACTAGCCTCTGATAAAACAGACTTTAAACTATCAAAGATCAAAAGAGACAAAGAAGTCCATTACATAATGGTAAAGGGATCAATTCAACAGGAAGAGCTAACTATCCTAAATATATATGCATCCAATACAGGAGCACCCAGATTCATAAAGCAAGTCCTTAGAGACCCACAAAGAGACTTAGACTCCCATACAATAATAATGGGAGACTTCAACACCCCACTGTCAACATTAGACAGATGAACGAGACAGAAAGTTAACAAGGATATCCAGGAATTGAACTCATTTCTGCAGCAAGCAGACCTAATAGACATCTACAGAACTCTCCACCCCGAATCAACAGAATATATATTCTTCTCAGCACCACTTCACACTTATTCCAAAATTGAGCACATAATTGGAAGTAAAGCACTCCTCAGCAAATATACAAGAACAGAAATTATAAAAAACTGTCTCTCAGACCACAGTGCAATCAAACTAGAACTCAGGACTAAGAAACTCAATCAAAACCACTCAACTACATGGAAACTGAGTAACCTGCTCCTGAATGACTACTGAGTACATAACGAAATGAAGGCAGAAATAAAGATGTTCTTTGAAACCAATGAGAACAAAGATACAACATACCAGAATCTATGGGACACATTTAAAGCAGTGTGTAGAGGGAAATTTATAGCACTAAATGCCCACAGGAGAAAGCTGGAAAGATCTAAAATTGACACTCTAACATCACAATTAAAAGAACTAGAGAAGCAAGAGCAAACACATTCAAAAGCTAGCAGAAGGCAAGAAATAACTAAGATCAGAGCAGAACTGAAGGAGATAGAGACACCAAAAAACCTTCCAAAAAATCAATGAATCCAGGAGTTGGTTTTTTGAAAAGTTTAACAAAATTGATACACTGCTAGCAAGACTAATAAAGAAGAAAAGAGAGAAGAATCAAATAGACACAATAAAAAAATGATAAAGGGGATATCACCACCGACCCCACAGAAATACAAACTACCATCAGAGAATACTATAAACACCTCTACGTAAATAAACTAGAAAATCTAGAAGAAATGGATAATTTTCTGGACACTTACACTCTCCCAAGACTAAACCAGGAAGAAGCTGAATCCCTGAATAGACCAATAGCAGGCTCGGAAATTGAGGCAATAATTAGTAGCCTACCAAACAAAAAAAGTCCAGAACCAGATGGATTCACAGGTGAATTCTACCAGAGGTACAAGGAGGAGTTGGTACTATTCCTTCTGAAACTATTCCAATCAATAGAAAAAGAGGGAATCCTCCCTAACTCATTTTATCAGGCCAACATCTTCCTGATACCAAAGCCTGGCAGAGACACAACAAAAAAAGAAAATTTTAGACCAATATCCCTGATGAACATCGATGCAAAAATCCTAAATAAAATACTGGCAAACCGGATTCAGCAGCACATCAAAAAGCTTATCCACCATGATCAAGTGGGCTTCATCCCTGGGATGCAAGGCTAGTTCAACATACACAAATCAATAAACGTAATCCAGCATATAAACAGAACCAAAGACAAAAACCACATGATTATTATCTCAACAGATGCAGAAAAGGCCTTTGACAAAATTCAACAGCCCTTCATGCTAAAAACGCTCAATAAATTCGGTATTGATGGAATGTATCTCAAAAAAATAACAGCTATTTAAGACAAACCCACAGTCAATATCATATTGAATGGGCAAAAACTGGAAAAATTCCCTTTGAAAACTGGCACAAGACAGGGATGCCCTCTCTCTCCACTCCTATTCAACATGATGTTGGAAGTTCTGGCTAGGGCAATCAGGCAAGAGAAAGAAATCAAGGGTATTCAGTTAGGAAAAGAAGAAGTCAAATTGTCCCTCTTTGCAGATGATATGATTGTATATTTAGAAAACCCCATTGTCTCAGCCCCAAATCTCCTTAAGCTGATAAGAAACTTCAGCAAAGTCTCAGGATACAAAATGAATGTGCAAAAATCACAAGCATTCATATACACCAGTAACAGACAAACAGACAGACAAATCATGAATGAACTTCCATTCATAATTGCTCAAAGAGAATAAAATACCTAGGAATCCAACTTACAAGGGATGTAAAGGACCTCTTCAAGGAGAACTACAAACCACTGCTCAGTGAAATAAAAGAGGACACAAACAAATGGAAGAACATACCATGCTCATGGATAGGAAGAATCAATATCGTGAAAATCGTCATACTGCCCAAGGTAACTTATAGATTCGATGCCATCCCCATCAAGCTACCAATGACTTTCTTCACAGAATTGGAAAAAAACTGCTTTAAAGTTCATATGGAACCAAAAAAGAGCCTGCATTGCCAAGAGAATCCTAAGTCAAAAGAACAAAGCTGGAGGCATCACGCTACCTGACTTCAAACTATACTACAAGGCTACAGTAACCAAAACAGCATGGTACTGGTACCAAAACAGAGATATAGACCAATGGAACAGAACCGAGTCCTCAGAAATAATACCACACATCTACAGCCATCTGATCTTTGACAAACCTGAGAGAAACAAGAAATGGGGAAAGGATTCCCTATTTAATAAATGGTGCTGGGAAAATTGGCTAGTCATAAGTAGAAAGCTGAAACTGGATCCTTTCCTTACTCCTTATAGGAAAATTAATTCAAGATGGATTAGAGACTTAAATGTTAGACCTAATACCATAAAAACCCTAGAGGAAAACCTAGGTAATACCATTCAGGACATAGGCATGGGCAAAGACTTCATGTCTAAAACACCAAAAGCAATGGCAACAAAAGCCAAAATTGACAAATGGGATCTAATTAAACTAAAGAGCTTCTGCACAGCAAAAGAAACTACCATCAGAGTGAACAGGCAACCTAAAGAATGGGAGAAAATTTTTGCAATCTACTCATCTGACAAAGGGCTAATATCCAGAACCTACAAAGAACTCAAACAAATTTACAAGAAAAAAACAAACAACCCCATCAAAAAGTGGGCAAAGGATATGAACAGACATTTCTCTAAAGAAGACATGCATACAGCCTACAGACACATGAAAAAATGCTCATCATCACTGGCCATCAGAGAAATGCAAATCAAAACCACAATGAGATACCATCTCACACCAGTTAGAATGGCAATCATTAAAAAGTCAGGAAATAACAGGTGCTGGAGAGGATGTGGAGAAATAGGAACACTTTTACACTGTTGGTGGGATTGTAAACTAGTTCAACCATTATGGAAAACAGTATGGCGATTCCTCAAGGATCTAGAACTAGATGTACCATATGACCCTAGTATATACCCAAAAGATTATAAATCATGCTGCTATAAGGACACATGCACGCGTATGTTTATTGTGGCACTATTCACAATAGCAAAGACTTGGAATCAACCCAAATGTCCATCAATGACAGACTGGATTAAGAAAATGTGGCACATATACACCATGGAATACTATGCAGCCATAAAAAAGGATGAGTTTGTGTCCTTTGTAGGGACATGGATGCAGCTGGAAACCATCATTCTTAGCAAACTATCCCAAGAACAGAAAACCAAACACCGCATGTTCTCACACATAGGTAGGAACTGAACAATGAGATCACTTGGACTCGGGAAGGGGAACATCACACACCGGGGCCTATTATGGGGAGTGGGGAGAGATTGCATTGGGAGTTATACCTGATGTAAATGACGAGTTGATGGGTGCTGACAAGTTGATGGGTGCAGCACACCAACATGGCACAAGTATACATAGATATCAAACCTGCACGTTATGCATAGGTACCCTAGAACTTAAAGTATAATAATAATAATAATAATAATGATAATAATGCCAATTCAGTGAGTGAATGGGCAAACAAATGAATAGATATTTCACAAAAAATGATATATGGGTAGTACATGAAAGGAGGAAGACCATGAGAAGATGATCATCACTAGCTTTAGGAAAATGCAAATGAAAACCACAATGAGGTATCAAGGGATATTTATCAGAATGGGTAAAATCTAAAAGGTTACAACAGAAAATGCTGGTGAGGATGTAGAGAAAACTGCATGTCTCAATCATTGTTGATGGAAATGTAAAATAATACAGTCACTTTAGAAATAATTTGGTAGTTTCTTAAAAAACAAAGCATACGCATACTATACAACCCAGCAATGGTATCGCTATGTTTTTTTTCTCATAGAAATGACAACTTGCATGCCCCCCTCAAAAAAATCTGAATATGGTTGCTCATGTCAGTTTCATTTGTAATAGCAAAAAGCTGGAAAAAAATGAGAATGTCCTTCAGTAAGTCAGTGGTTAAACAAACTGTGGTACATCCATACCATGGAATACCAGTCAAAAATAAAATGAAGCGAGCTATTGTTACATTCAGCGACTTGTATGGATCTCAGAGTATTATATTGAGTGAAAAATAAGGCTAATTTAAAAAGGTCACATGCACTTAAAGATGGAAATAATAGACACCGGGACTCCAAAGGTGTGGAGGGTGGAATGGGGACAGGGACTTAAGGATTCCCTACAGGGTATGATGTTCACTGTTTGGTAATGGGTACACTAGAAGCCTAGTCCCCAGCAACATGCAATATACCCATGTAACAAACAACCAAATGTACACCCTATATCTATTTTTTAAGTCTCATACTGCATGTTTCTACTAATATAACTTTCTCAAAATGAAAACATGATAGAGAAGAAACACAAATTAGTGGTAGCTAGGGATCAAAGATGTTGGAAGGGAGGATGGAGGTGACTATAAAAGAGTATCATGAGAGATCTTCGTGGTGATGAAATAGTTCTGTATTTTGATTGAGGTAGTGATTCTACAAAGCTAGCTACATATGTGATGAAAAGACATAGAAACATACATGCACATTGCACTGATGCCTAATTCCTGGATTTTATATTGAACTATAAGTATGTAAGATGTAACCATTAAGGGAAACTGGATTAAGATTGCATGGAACTGTCTGTACTATCTTTTCATTTTCAAAATGAATTCATAATTATTTCAAACTGAAAAAATATTTTTAAAGTTTTATCATAATGTCACTTTGCTGCACCAGCCTCCTAAATGTACTAATTATTTTTTTAGGTTGAAAGTAACCCCATCAAAGTTACTTCTTGGAATTTTTATGTTATACTTGGCAAGCTTTATTCTAAAGATAAAATTTTGAATATATTTTGAAAAACTAAGTGTAACACTGGACCTCTCTCACTTATGTCTGCCTGTATCCATTTCCATTTCTTCTAACAATAGGAAGCTATATTTGGGGAGAGAAGCTATGCTCTGCTTCCTCCCCACACTAAACATGAGCCAGATAGGGCCTTGCTTCCCATCTGCCAGGATTAATGCCTAGAACTAGGCTGACCAAGGAAAGAACTTTATTCCCTTGACTAGAATGAATGATTTAGGCATGGAAAGTGTGATTTCCGCTGGTCAGTCTCAGTTCTGAGATTAATTCATGGACCATGAAAGAAAGAGTGCTCTTATTTTTATTTTTTTATTATTGATCACTTATTTGTAGATTTGGAGCTTCTGGTCACTTGGAGAGGGTTTGCCGGAGACTTACACTATCATCATTTCTGAGTCAAAGGATCCATCTGTTTGTTTCTTTATGTTTTATTTAATTAGTCTGGATTGGATTTCTGTCACCTATATCTCAGGGCCCTGATAAATGTAACAATATATACAAATAGATATGGAATATATTCTAGTTTCACTTTTTATAATATTTTCACTTGAAAAACTAAATAATAATAGATGTCTATGATCCTTATATATATAAATGAATTGAGAAAGTAGATAAAATATATGAAACTGCTAATATTCAGCTATTTTGAGCAATAAAAATTATAATCTCATACGCTTCTAACAAATAGTTCAACTTGATTTGTAGTCACTATATATTTAGTTAACTGATTAGTTACTCGATTACTTATGGATATATTTATTTATACCTGCCTTTTTCTGTAAAAATTTGGCATCACAATTTTCCTGAATATTCCAATGATAATTATATTTCTACAGAAAAACATTTGAAATATCTTCTGTTGGTTACCAGGTTTAAAACAAAGTATATTTCAGAAATATTGCTATCCACTCTTGCCCATATAAATGAAAATAAAATTGAGGGCTTGATTCAGAATATTATTTGTCACATGATATCACAGTAACAAAAGTTCTTTATTTAAATGAATTGCAGAGGCAAATCTTTAAGTCCTCTTTTATCATACAGACAGGTTTTGAGTTTGTTTACTCCCATTCCAATAACACAGTATTTTAATTCAAGAATTTTTCTATCATCTGTCAATTTTGAAAAGAAAAGCTAGGTAACAGTTTAATTTTAAAAGACTATCTTGCATTTTGCACATGAAAATGTTAGCTTCAAAAGACGATAAAATTATAAAATATTGATTCCATATTCACTGGACTTCTTTTCATTTGCACTGACAAAATATTCTTAAATGTAGACATTTACTTCAAAAATGAAATGTATCTATTTGTTTTTAATAATTTCTTTCTTTCTTTCAATGTCCTGACCCCCTGCCTCTTTCTGTCTCCAAATATGGAGTATCTCAAAATCCAACTGTATCTCCTGCAATTTCTTCAAATTTCTTGAAAGTCATTTCCCCCCGGGAAAGACAGAGAAGGAGAATTTTTTTAAAAAAGGAAAATGTGCTCTTGAATAGCAGATCTTTTCTATGGTTCAGACTCATATCCCCATGACAACTTAATTACCACAGAAAAACAGTAAGAACTTTTATTTCCATATCATAACATGTATGAAAGAGTCTTTTAATTTTTATCAGCTGCAATTTGTGTGTATTTAACCCAATTTATTATCCAAACTGAAATCTAAAACTAGAACTGATATACGCAAAAAGGAAATTACATTGGATATTGTGTATTTTTAACTTTTCATTTTACCAGTGCAAAAAAGAAATAACAGGTAGAATGATTTTATTTTATTGAGGTGAAATCTATGTAACATAAAATTAATCATTTTAAAATATACAATCGAGTGGCATTTAATACATTCATAAAGTCAGGCAACTGCCACATCTATCAAGTTTCAAAACATTTTCGTCATCCCAAAAGGAAACCCTGCATCTATTGAGCAATCACTCCCCCATCTCCCATTTCTTCCTATTTCAGTTTCTGGCAAATGGGAACCTGCTTTCTGTCTGTATGAATTTAACTAGTTTGGATATTTCAAATAAATGGAAATATGCAACATGTAACCTGTTGAGTTTCTCTTCCTTCACTTAGCATAATGCTTTCAAGGTTTGTCCATGTTGTAGCACGTATCAGTACTTCATTGTTTTGTATAGCTGAATAATACGCCATTGTATGTATATATCATACTTTGTTTATCCATTTATCTGGTAACACATGTGGGTTGTTTCTACCATTTAACTATTATGAAAGTGTTTCCATGAACATTCATGTACAAGTATTTGCTTGAATATCTGTGTTTTTAACTCTTTAGGGTATATACCTAGGAGAAAAAATGCTAGGTCATATAATAATTCTATCTTTTACGTTTTGAGGAGCTGCCAAACTATTTTCCATAATGGCTTCACTGTTTTTGCATTTCTACCAGCAAGGTATGAGGGTCCAAATTTCTCCACATTCTCTCCAACACTGGTTATTTTTCAATAATGATGACGATAAGATGATGTGGGCAATGTAGACAATTACAGTTCTCCTAGTGGTTGTGAAGTCTTATCATATTTTAGTTTTGATGTGTATTTCTACAATGACCAAATTCTGTTGGAGATACTTGCATGTGTTTGTTGGCTATTTGTATATCATCTTTGGAGAAATGTCTCTTCAAGCCCTTTGCCATTTTTTAAATTAATTGCTTTTTTTTTTTTTTTAAACAAAGTCTTGCTCTGTCACCCAAGCTGAAGTACAGTGGTGCGATCTCAGCTCACTGCAACTCCTGCCTCATGGGTTCAAGCAGTTCTCCTGTCTCAGCCTCCCAAGTAGCTGGGACTACAGGTGCATACCACCACACCCAGCTAATTTTTTTTTTTTTTTTTTTTTTTTTTTTTTTAGTAGAGACAGGGCTTCACCATTTTGGTCAGGCTGGTCTCAAACTCCTGACTTCAGGTGATCCACCTACCTCATTCTCCCAAAGTGCTGGGATTATAGGCATGAGCTACCATGCCAGGCCAATCGCTTATTTTTTTGTTGTTGATTTGTAAGAGTCTTTAGATATTCTGAGTATTAACCCTTATTAGATATATGGTTTAAAAATTTTTCTCCTATTTTTGGATTTTCTCTTCCCTTTCTCAATATTGTCCATTGATGCTCAAAAGTTTTAAATTTTGATGAAGTCCAATTTGTCTATTTTTTGTTGTTGTTGCTTGTATTTTTTCTGTCATGTTTAAGCATCCTTTATTAAATCCAAGGTCACGAAGATTTACCCCTATGTTTTAGTCTAAGAGTTTAATTCTTAGATCTTTCATTTAGGTCATGACCCATTTTCAGTTAATTTATATATGGTATGAGGTGGGAATTTGCTAACCTTTTAAGGCACACTTCATTCATATTCAAGCAACTGTAGAAATAATTTTGATAAAATAGGGTAATTATTTACTGAGAATTGTAGTCCTTAATTTTAAAAATTTTATTAAAGTAGATTTTGATGCATGTATAGCTCATGAAACTTAAAATTATCTGATCCTACTCTGGAATATATATAATATTAAATAAAGTAGAGGCATGAAACTACTGTACCTTCCTAATCTGTTTGTGCAGATCACATTAGCACTGGCCCACCAGGTTGGAACAGTGACTGGATAATATCTTAGTCTATGATTTCTATGAACATAACCATTGATCTGTTGTATGGTATTCAAATATGGATTATTGCAGTTCCTTATAGCAATATAGATTGCAGTTCCTTATAGGGATATAGAGTTTATTTTTTCTTCTTCTTCTACTTTTATTTTAGATTGTGAGGGTATAATACACAGATTTGTTACATGGGTAAATCACTGAGGCTTGGTGAATAAATGATCTCATCACCCAGGTAGTGAGCATACCACTCAATAGGTAGCCTTCCAACCTACAACCTCTTCCCATTCTTTTCCCACAAATAGTCCCCAGTGTCCATTGTTCCTATCTTTGTGACCATGTATATTCAATGTTTAACTCCCATTTGTAAGTGAGAACATGCAGTATTTGGTTTTCTGTTCCTGTGTTAGTTCACTTAGGACAATGCCCTCCAGCTGATCCCATGTTGCTGCAAAAGACATGGTTTCATTCTTTTGTGGCTGTGTAGAATTCTATGGCCACATTTTCTTTATCTAGTCCACTGCTGATGAGCATCTTGGTTGATTCTGTATCTTTGCTATTGTTACTAGTGCTGCAATAAACATATGAGTACATGTATCTTTTTAGAACAATTTATTTTTCTTTGGGTGTGTACACAGTAGTGGAATAGCTGGGTCAAACAGTAGTTCTTTTTTAAGTTCTTTGAGATATGTCTACACTGCTTTACATAGTAGCTGAATTAATTTACATTCTTACCAGCAATGTATATGTATTTCTTTTCTTCTGCAAGCATGCCATCATCTGTTTTTTGACTTTTTAATGATAGTCATTCTGACTGGTATGAAATGGAATTTTATTGTGGTTTTAATTTGCATTTCTCTAATTAGTGATGATTATCATTCTCATATTTGTTGGCCATGTGTATGTCTTCTTTTATAGAAGTGTCTCTGTTCATGTCCTTTGGACATTTTTAAATGGAGATTTTTGTTTGTTTCTTTGTTTGTTAAGTTTTTTATAGATTCGGGATATTATACCATTGTTAGATGCATAGTTTGTGAATATTTTGTCCCATTTTGTATGTTGCCTGTTTACTCTGTTGATAGTTTCTTTTGCTGTGCAGATGCTCTTTTGTTTAATTAGGTCCTGCTTGTTCAATTTTTGTTTTTGTTGCAATTGCTTTTGGTAACTCAATCATAAATTATTTCTCAAGGCCAATGTCCAAAATGGTATTTCATAGGTTTTCTTTTAGGGGTTTTATTGTTTTAGTTCTTACGTTTAAGTACCTAATCCATCTTGAGTTAATTTTTGTATATGATAAAAGGAAGGGGTCCAGTTTCAACCTTTTGCATATGGCTAGCCAGTTATGCCATCACCATTTATTGTTTAGGGAGTTCTCGCCCCATAGTTTGTTATTATTGACTTTGTCAAAGGTCTGGTCGTTGTGGGTGTCTGGCTATATTTCTGGGTTCTCTACTCTGCTCCTTTGGTCTATGTGTGTGTGTTTTTGTAATGGTACCCGGCTGTCTCAGTTACTGTTGCCCTGCAGTATAGTTTGAATTTGGGTAGTGTGATGCTTCCAGCTATATTCTTTTTGCTTAGGATTGCTTTGGTTATTAGGTTCTTTTTTTAGTTCCATATGAATTTTAGAATAATTTCTTCTAATTTGGTGAATAAAGGCATTGGCAGTTTGACAGAAATATCACTGCATCTGTAAATTGCTTTGGGCAATACGGCCATTTCGACAATTCTCATTCTTCCTATCCATGAGCATGAAATGTTTTTCCATTTGTTTATGTTGTCTCTGATTTCCTTTTTTTAAGTGAAGATAAATTTATTAGAGAAGAAACAAAAGAATGGCTACTCCATAGGCAGAACAGACCTGAAGACTGCTGGTTGCCCATTTTTATGGTTATTTCTTAAGTATATGCTAAACAAGGTGTGAATTATTCATGCCTCCCCTTTTTAAACCATATAGGGTAACTTCCTGACATTGCCATGGCATTTGTACACTGTCATTGCACTGGTGGGAGTGTAGCAGTGAGCATAACCATAGGTCACTCTCATTGCCATCTTTGTTTTGGTAGGTTTTAGCCAGCTTCTTTACTGCAGCCTGTTTTATCGGCAAAGTCTCTGTGACCTGTATCTTGTGCCAACCTCCTATCTCATCCTGAGACTAAGAATGCCTTAACTTACTGGGAATGCAGCCCAGTAGGTCTTAGCCCTATTTCACCCACCCCTGTTCAAGATGGAGTTGCTCTGGTTCAAACACCTCTGATATTCTCCCCTCCCTTTTATAAGAGAACCCTTAATTGTAAGAGTCACAGAGGATGAAGATCCATCTTTTGTAAATTCTTCATACTGAATGAAGGTGATTATATTCCTGCTTCACTATTAGAGTCTCTTGTATTCAGGCTAGAGAGTAGTATAGTCAGAAAGTGTCGGTATGGTAAGGGCCATTCATAACCCTTGGGTTCCAAAAAAACGTGGTGTCTGGAAGATTAAGAAGGGTTCAATTTAAGAAAATATTCAGTAAGCTTATCTTGCATTCATATACAAGAGTACAACAGCAATATATTCCACAACAGTAAAACAAAATAAGCAAAATTATTTTAAGTAAACTAAATAAGAAGCTTTTTCATGAACTAAGCAACTGTTAGAACCAAGCTGAGGTTTCTCGCTGATTCCAATGTATGCCTGGAATTAGAATATTGATCCAGATTTTTACATTACCTAATAGTGGTTGGTTCACAGGAGTAAGCAGGGTCAGTCTAAATAACAGGAAAAACACCTTAAAAACAACTGATGAGACTATAATTTAGTAACAGGTGTACCATAGTTCTTGAAACATAATTTTTCACTCTCCAGTCTCCCATGTGTCAGATTTACCCAGACAAATCATGGTAAGACTGGTTTGCTTTATTATGCTTGGCCTGATTATTTGCATAAAGTACAAGAATAATTATTTTTTACATAGGCTTTTAAAATTGGCTTTGATTGAATTCTATTCTATAAGTAATCTCGGATAAGACCTTTTAAAAAGGCAAGCCCAACAATGGCTTTGTGCCATCAAATACTTATGAGTTGGGTAAATTCCTCTCCTCTTGAGGTCTCAAGAAAACTTGGGACCCATGGGCCTGTCAGAAAGTGATATTCTTTATGGACCACAGGCTAGGAACCCTGCACAGGTTCTAT
This sequence comes from Papio anubis, assembly GCF_008728515.1. Taxonomy (NCBI): domain Eukaryota; kingdom Metazoa; phylum Chordata; class Mammalia; order Primates; family Cercopithecidae; genus Papio; species Papio anubis. The sequence continues at coordinate 122,543,499 of NC_044981.1, forward strand.
GTAGGCAAGGTATCAGACTAGTTTTCCCAAGGGGCTTTCATTGGCTCTATAAGTCAAATTTGATTCATTAAAGGAAAGCACGCCATTCTAATCAAAGCCTTGGTAAAATAACCAGTTTCTCCAATTGTGTTCTGTTGCAAAAGAAAACAGATTCTTGCAGGCTGATCACGAGGTCAGGAGTTCAAGACCAGCCTGGCCAACATGGTGAAATCCCATCTCTACTAAAATATAAAAATTAGCCAGGCATAGTGGCATGTGCCTGTAATCCCAGCCACTTGGAAGGCTGAGGCAGGAGAACTGCTTGAACACAGGAGGTGAAGGTTACAGTGAGCCAAGATTGTGCCACTGCACTCCAGCTTTGGGAACAGAGGAAGGCTCCACCTCAAAAAAAAAAAAAAAAAAGGAGAAGAAGAAGAAAAAGAAAAGAAAACAGATTCTTATTGCACTAACACAAATAACAAGTACTGCCATGAGTTAAGAATACTCACAGATAGTTTCCAAATTTTGGAGAAACCAGGTAGAGAGAAATAAATATGCCCCAAATTTTGTTCATAGGAATACATTTTCCATTCAATTGTTAAAAGCTGTAAACAGCTCAAAAGAACAGGGTTTTCTTGACTTTGCAAAACAAAACAAAGGATCAGCAACACTTTTAGCCAAAAACTGAAAAGATTACTTCAGTTTTCTGTTAGTTTAGCCCATGCAGTTAACTCCTGTGCTGCTTGAGATTCATGAACATTTCAGCTTTCCATGAGACCTAAAATGTTTTTCCTCTATTTTAATGTCACCATCTCCAAAGTTATCAGAAACCTGCATTTAAAAGCAGTTGTTAGAATCCTACAGCAGACTATAAACCACCTTTTAAAGAGGATCAAAACAACAATTGTCTGTGGATGGCAAAATATCTTAGGGCAGCCTCTATTAAAGCCACAGTTGACAAAGAACTTGGATTATTTCTGTGGCATATAACCATTTTGCATAACAATTGTAATTATTAATAACATACACTAAGTTATATCAGAATTATCAGAGTTTCTCAAAAGTTTGAAACACATAACAATAACATATTCATACAAATATAGCCCAAAGAAAGCCAAGGACCATTTCATATTTGACAATGGTTCCCGTATGATTTTTATACTAAACGAGCCAAATTTCACCTTTACATTAGTGTACTATTAATGTTAAACCCAATTCTTAATAAAATCTTATAGACAAATGTATCACATTTTAATGTCTGACTAAAAGGTAAGATTCTCACAAACCTTCTATAACCCTTTACAAGTTTTTGTTGAAGAGCAGATTAGTGCTCACAAAAAATCTGTTGTGCTTTTATTCCAATGTTTAATTTATGGAAAAACTGAATACCCTTTTAACTTTAGCCTATATGTTCACACAGAGAATCTCTTTTACAATTAATATTTTCATAAACCTTCTACAACTTGTTTAAACCTTTAGAATATTCCCTATCTCACTTAAAACATTTTACCCTTTAGTCTAGGCAAAAAATCCACATTCCCATGTCTTCTTATAATTTTTTACCAAAAACACATTTCACTTTCCTTACACATTTTGCATGTAACACTGTTTCTATTTCCCAAAGATTACTTAAGTCACTTGAACTAAAAGACATTATACTTCTTACTTTTCAGACAAAATATTTGATTTGAACACTTATTATTTTTAAACAAATTAATTGAAGCTCTTTCATATCACACACACAACACGTATAAACACAGAGACAGATAGAAGATCCAGTAGTTGTAATACTTTTCATTTGCCAGTTTCTAAGTTTCTCTTTAAAGCATAAGGTTTCTAGGGCCTAATAAGCAGGCATAGCTGGAAGGCAAAGCAGGTCTCAGAAATTAAGAGTCTCATTTTTATAACAAATCCTGGATCCAAAAAAGGGGAATCAGCCCATCTCCATGGGAGTCTTATCACTCAGTGGGAAGTGGGGACATTTCCATATTTCCTTGGTGGTCAAGAACATGTGTCTCTGATCCAAACATGTAAGAAGCCTAGTATCCCTCCATAACTGCTATTAGCCATCTCCAAAAGTATTTTTTCTACCTAGTTTATTACACACTAAAGCTCTCTCATAATGTGAAGTAATTTCTGATACCCATAGAAGTAAAAAAATCAGCTAACAAAATACAAAACAGAAGAGAGCCTTGGATTGTGAGGAATCTATTTGCTTCCAATTTCTGGGGTTTTATGAGTGAAACAGATTTTTCCCCAAACAGAGTCTGTGGTGCCTCTTCTGTTTTTACCAAGGAGTCCCAGGCTGTTAGAACTTGAATATTCATTTTTAATTAAGCTGGCTTTCAACTCTTTAAAAAGTTTTTTTTTAATCTGTTATTAACAGACTCTATCCAGTCTAAATAGGCAGCATTTCTATGCTCAGAGAAAGGAAAATTCAAGACAGTTTATTGAGGGGAAGAGAATTAACAAACAGTAAAGGTCACACAGATATCAAACCAGAAAAAAACTCATTCCCTAAGCTGGAACATGATCATGGGACATGGGGAGTATTTTCTCTCCCTGAAGGGGGAAATTTGAGAACTGATCGGACTGCTGGAAAACATCCCTTCCCAACTGAAAAGCGGCCACTTGAACTTTTGATTCAGTGTCAGCTTGCAATGGGTAGGCCTTTCTCTGGCCTTCCCGAGCTCCTCAATTTCTCCACCCTGCCACAGACAATACTTTTCTCCCTCCCTTTTCTTTCTCTCTCTGTGCAAAACAATTTAATGAATGGTTAAAAACAAACAAACAAACAAAACTCATTATCTCTTGCAAAGTTTTGATTAATTGGAAAAAGGATTTGTGAGGGCAGTCTTAAGTTGTAGCAAATCTGGTGTGCTTTTTGTGTCTTCCTGTATTGTTCTGTCATAAAAGCAGGGTACCATAGGATAGAATGCAGTCCTAGGATTCCTTATAGCCTGCTGTTCAAGAGAGCGCAGCAAACTCGTCAGTTATAAACTTTGCTGCAGGTCCCTGAAAAAAAAAGTCTGGATGAGGCTCTCCTCTCCTCCTGTTCTATGTCCTTGGGAGCTTGACCTTATAACCACATGGTGGTACTTTCTTTTGGTCTCTGCCTTCCGGAGAACAGGAATTTTGGAATTCTTGTCATAGTTAGCTCTAAAAATTATCTTGAGCAGTTAAAAGCTTTTGCAAGCTCAAAATTGGATTTCCAGGCTCCTTCTGGGAAGGGTAATGGAAATTACCTAGTGCTGTAGCTCAGCAACAAAGGCTCCACCATTTTACAATGGCAGCCTGGAATCATCTCTCATTTCTTTGAGGAGTGTTTTATAATTCTCATTGTAGAAATCTTTCAACTCCTTAGTAAGCTGTATTCCTATGTATTTCATTCTTTTTCATAAATGGAGTCACATTCTTGATTTTGTTCTCAGCATGGATGTTTTTGTGGCATAGAAATGCTACTGCTTTTTGTACATTGACTTTGTATCCTGAAACACTACTGAAGTCAATTATTAGTTTTAGGAGTCTTCTGGCAAAACCTACTGGATGTTCTTGGTAGAGAATCTTATTATCTGTGAAGGGAGATTATTTGACTCCCTCTCTTCATATTTAGAGGCCTTTTATTTCTTTATCTTGCATAATTTCTCTGGCTAAGACTTATAGTAAATTGAATGGAAGTAGTAAGACTGGGTATCCTTGTCTTGTTCCAGTTCTCAAAGGGACTGCTTCCAGATTTTGCCCATTCAGTATGATTTTGGCTGTCATTTGTCAAACATAGCTCTTATTGTTTTGAAATATTTTTCTTCAATGACTAATTTGTGCAGGGTTTTTTAACACAAAAGGATGTTGAATTTTATTGAAAGTCTTTTCTGCATCTATTGAGATAATCATGTGGTTTTTCTTTTTAATTCTATTAATGTGGTGAATGACATTTATTAATTTGTGTATGTTGAACCAACCTTGCATTCCAGGAATAAAGTCTACTTGACTGTGGTGAATTAACTTTTTGATGTGCTGCTGGATTCATTTTCCTAGTATTTTGTTGCAGAGTTTTGCATCTGTGCTCATCAAGGATATGGACCCAAAGTTTCTGTTTTGTTGTTGTGTCTCTGCCAGATTTTGACATCAGAATGATTCTGGCTTCATAGAATGAATTAGAGAGGAGTCTCTACTTCTTGGTTTTTGGAATAATTTTAGTAGGATTGGTACTAGCTCTTCCTTGTATATATGGTAGAATTTGACTGTGAATCCAATTGATCCAGGGCATCTTTTGATTGGTAGTTTCTTTTATTACTGACTCAAATTTGGAATGCTTTATTGGTTTGTTCTTCCTGGTTCAATCTCAAGAGGCTGTGTTTTACCAGGAATTTATCCATTTCTTCTAGGTTTTCTAGTTTGTAGCATAGAGATGTCTATAATAGTGCCTGAGAATTTTTTGTATTTCTGTGGAGTCAATTGTAATGTTACGTTGGTTTTGGTGATTGTGTTTGTATTAGTTCATTTTCACACTACTGATAAAGACATACCCAACACTGGGTAATTTATACAGGAAAAAGGATTTAATGGACTTACATTTCCACATGAATGGGGAGACCTCACAATCATGACAGGAGGCAAGGAGGAGCAAGTAACATCTTACATGTATGGTGGCAGGCAAAAAGAGAGCTTTGCAGGGAAACTCCACCTTATAAAGCCATCAGATCTCATGAGACTTATTCACTATCATGAGAACAGCATGGGAAAGACCTGTCCTCATGATTCAATTACCTCCCACCAGGTTCCTCCCACAACATGTAGGAATTCAAGATGAGATTTGGATGGGGACACAGTCAGGCCACATCATTCAGCCCCTGTCCACCCCACCAAATTTCACATCCTCATGTTTCAAAACCAATCATGCCTTCCCAACAGTCCCACAAAGTCTTAACTAATTTCAGCATTAACTCAGAAGTCCACAGTCCAAAGTCTCATCCAAGACAAGGCAAGTCTCTTCCACCTATGAGCCTGTAAAATCAAAAGCAGGTTAATTACTTCATAGATAAGGTTAGGGCACAGGCATTGGTAAATACAGTCATTCCAAATGGGAGAAATTGGCCAAAACAAAGGGGCTGCAGGCCCCATGCAAGTCTGAAATCCATAAAGGAAGTCAAAGCTTAAAGCTCCAAAATGGCCGGGCGCAGTGGCTCACGCCTTAATCCCAGCACTTTGGGAGGCCGAGGCGGGTGGATCACAAGGTCAGCAGATCGAGACCATCCTGGCTAACACAGTGGAACTCCGTCTGTACTAAACATATAAAAAAAAATTAGCCAGGCATGGTGGTGGGTGCCTGTAGTCCCAGCTACTTGGGAGGCTGAGGCAGGAGAATGGCATGAACCCAGGAGGTGGAGGTTGCAGTGAGCCGAGATCATGCCACTGCACTCCAGCCTGGGTGACAGAGCAAGACTCCATCTCAAAAAAAAAAAAAAAAAAAGCTCCAAAATGATCTCCTTTGAATACATACATGTCTCACATGCAGGTCATGCTGATGCAAGAGGTGGATTCCCATGGTCTTGTGCAGCTCCACCCCTGTGGCTCTGCAAGGTACAGCCTCCCTCCTGGCTGCTATCAAGGGCTGGCATTGTGTATCTGTGGCTTTTCCAGGTGAATGGTGCAAGCTGTCAGTGGATCTACCATTCTCAAGTCTGGAGGACGGTGGCCCTCTTCTCACATCTCCACTAAGCAGTGACCCAGTAGGGACTCTGTATGGAGACTCCAACCCCATATTTCCCTTCTGCACTGCCCTACTAGAGGTTCTCCCTGAGGGCCCTGCCCCTGCAGCAAACTTCTGCCTGGGCATCCAGGTATTTCCATGCATTCTTTGAAATCTAGGCAGAGGTTCCCAAACCCCAAATCTTGACTTATATGCACCTGTAGGCTCAATATTATGTGGAAGCTCCCAAGGCTTAAGGCTTGTGCCCTCAAAAGCCATGGCCCAAGCTCTATATTGGCCTCTTTCAGCCACAGCTGGAGTGGCTGGGATGCAGGACACCAAGTCCCTAGGCTGTACACAGCACAGGGACCCTGGGCCCAGCCCATGAAACCACTTTTTCCTCTGAGGCCTCTGGGCCTGTGATGGGAGGGGCTGCCATGAAGACCTCTGACATGCTCCAGAGACATTTGCCCCATTCTCTTGACAATTAACATTTGGCTTCCTGTTACTTATGCAAATATCTGCAGCCAGCTTGAATTTTGTCTCAAAAAATTGGGATTTTCTTTTCTGTCACATTGTCAGGCTGGAAATTTTCTGAACTTTTATGCTCTGCTTCCCTTATAAAACTGAATGCCTTTAGCAGCACCCAAGTCACCTCTTAAACGCTTTTCTGCTTAGAAATTTCTTCTCTCAGATACCCTAAATCATCTCTCTCAAGTTCAAAGTTCCGCAAGTCTCTAGGGCATGACAAAAATGCTGCCAGTCTCTTTGCTAAAACATAACAAGAGTCACCTTTGCTCCAGTTTCCAACAAGTTTCTCATCTCCATCTGAAACTACCTCAGACTGGATCTCTTTGTCTATATCATTATCAGTATTTTGGTCAAAGCCATTCAACAACTCTCTAGGGAGTTCCAAACTTTCCCATGTTTTCCTGTCTTCTTCTGAACTCTCCAAAATGTTCCAACTTCTGCCTGTTAACCAGTTCCAAAGTTGCTTCCACATTTTCAGGTATCTTCTCAGCAGCACACACTCTACTGGTGCCAATTTACTGTATTAGTCCATTTTCACACTGCTGATAAAGACATACCAATACTGGGTAATTTATACAGGAAAAAAGGGTTTAATGGACTTACAGCTCCACATGGCTGGGGAGGCATCACAATCATGATGGAAGGCAAGGAGGAGCAAGTGACATCTTACTTGAATGGCAGCAGGCAAAAAGAGAGCTTATGCAGGGAAACTCTGCCTTATAAAATCATCAAATCTCATGAGACTTACTCACTATCATGAGAACAGAGTGGGAAAGACCTGCCTCCGTGATTCAATTACCTCCCACCAAGTGCCTCCCACAAATATGGGAATTCAACCTGAGATTTGGGTGGAGACACAGTCAGACCATATCAGTGTTTAATTGGATATTTTCTCTTTTTTCTTCATTAATTTAGCTAGTGGTCTATCAATCTTCTGTAATCTTTAGACAAATAAGCTATTGCATTCTTGAGCTTTTGTGTCAATTTCTGTATTTCAATTTCTTTTGGTTCAGCTTGTATTTTGGTTATTTCTTTTCTTCTGTTAGTTTTGGGTTTGTTCTTATTTTTCTAGTTCCTCTAGGTGCAACATTAGGTTGTGAATTTGAGATCTTTCTAATGTTTGATGTAGGCATTTAGTTCTGTAAACTTTCCTCTTTCCACTGCTTCAGCTGTGTTCCAGAGATTTTGGTATGTTATGTCTGTTTTCACTAGTTTCAAAGAATTTTTTCATTTCTGTGTTAATTTTGTTCTTTACCCAAAGTCATTCAGGAATATGTTTAACTTCCATGCAATTTTATGGTTTTGATAGATCTTCTTGGTATTGATTTCTTTTTTTATTGAACTGTAGACTGAGAGTGTGGTTGATATAATTTGACTTTTTTTGAATTTGTGCAGACTTGTGTTATGGCTGAGCATTTGGTTGATTTTACATTATGTGCCACATGCAAATGAGAATAATGCATATTCTGTTGTTGTTGGGTGGAGTGTTCTATAGATGTCTATTAGGGCCAATTAGTCAAGTGTTGAGGTTAAGTCCTGAATATCTTTGTTAGTTGTCTTTCTTGATGATCTTTCTACTGCCATCAGTGGGATGTTGAAGTCCCCCACTATTATTGGGTGATTATCTAAATTGCTTCATTGATCTCTAACAGCTTGTTTTATGAATATAGGTGCTCCAATGTTGGGTCATATATATTTAAGATGTGAGTCTTTTGTTAGATTGGATCTTTTATCATTATGTAATAATGCCCTTCTTTGCCCTAATCGATCATGCTGATTTAAACTCTATTTTATTTTATACAAGAATAGCCACCTCTGCTCTTTTTTTTTTTTTTTCTGTTTTCCTGATAGATCTTTCCTCTATCCCTTTACTTTGAGCCTATAAGTATTATTACTTGTGAGAAAGATCTCTTGAATACAGCAGAAATTAGATCTTGCTTCTTTATCCAACGTGCTACTCAATGCCTTTTAAGTATGGCATGTAGCCCATTTATATTTAAGCTCAGTATTCATATGTGAGGGTTTAATCCTGTTATACTGTTAGCTAGTTGTCATGTAGATTTGATTGTATAGTTGTTTTATAATGTGAATGGACTATGTAATTAAGTGTGCTTTTGTGGTGGCAACTATTATTCTTTCATTTCCATGTTTATCACTTCCTTTAGGACTTCCTGAAAAGCACTTCTAATGGTAGTGAATTCCCTTAGCATTTGCTTGTCTGACAAGAATTTTGTTTCTCCTTCACTTACGAATTTTAGTTTGGTGGAATATGAAATGCTTGGTTGAAATTTCTTTTCCATAAGGATGTCAAAAATAGGCCCCAATCTCTTCTGGTTTGTAAGGGTTCCTCTGAAAGGTCTACTGTTAGCTCAATAGGTTTCCCCTTATAAGTAACCTGCCCCTTCTTTCTAGCTGCCTTTAAGATTTTTTTCTTGCCTGTTGACCTTGCACTCTGATGACCATGTGTCTTGGGGGTAGTCATCTTGTATACAATCTCACAAGGTTTTTCTGAATTTCTTGATTTTGCATGGTGACCTCCATAGTCATATTGGGAATTTTTTCATGGGGACTATATCCAGAAATAAGTTTTCCAAATTGCTTGTTCTTTCTCCTTCTCTTTCAGGAATGTCAGTGATACCTAGATTTGGTCTATTTGTGTAATCCTATATTTCTCAAAGGTTTTGCTCATTTTTTTAAAAATGCTTTCTAAAAAAATTTTTGTCTGCTGTGTTGCTTTGAAGGAGTGGTCTTCAGGTTCTGAGATTATTTCTCAGCTTGATCTATTATTTTGTTAATGCTTCCAATTGTATTTTGACATTCCTGTAGTGACTTTTTATTTCCAGAAGTTCCATTTGGTTTCCTTTTAAAACGGTTGTGGCATGTTTCAAATCTTGGATCACTTTACTGTTTTCCTTGGATTGGGTTTCTACACCTTCTATTGTATTTTGATGAGCTTTCCTGCCACCTAGATTCTGAATTCTAATTCTGACAGTTCAGCCATTTCAATCTGGTTAAGAACCATTGCTGGGAAGCTAGTGTAATCATCTGGAGATAAGAAGACACTGTGGCTTTTTAAGTTGCCAGAGTTCTTGAGTTGGTCTTTTCTCATCTGTTAGGGCTGATGTTACTTTATCCTTTAAAGTTGCTATGTTTTAGATGGAGTTTTTGTTTTTATGTTCTTTATTGTACTTGAGGGTTTGACTATAGTACAAGTTGGCTAGAGTTAAATGACTTCACTTCAAAGGGCCAAAGCTCAACTCCTCACTCCTGGGATGCATGCTGTAACACTGGGTGGTTGGAACTGGACCTGTGACTTTGTCTTCTGGTCTCTTGAGGTCAAGTCCCAGTTGGGCTGGAGGGGCCAACATGCTCCCAGACCACTGTCAGCAGTACTGCATCGGGAGTGGAAAGGGTGCTGGGGAGAAGCTTTTTGTTGGGGTAAGTGGGGATGGCAGAGGCAGAAAGCACTCTGGTGGTTGAGGGATGGCGGTGGGGCTGTGGGCAAACACACCCTGGTGGGAGGCTGTCAGAAAAAGTGCTCCAGTGGGGAAAGCAGGGACACTGCAGGGAGGACATAGTCCATCAGGGGCACATAGAGAGCCTTCTGTTTCACAAAGTAATTTTCAGCACAACGATTCGGTTGATCCTGCTGCTACCCTTTGAATAGGCAAGACGTGTGCCTTTTCATCACTTTACACATAAGAATGCTGAATCTTTTCAAAGTTAAATGATATTTCAATGTCACTTGGTAAAAAGTAGCAGATCAGTACTCAACCCAGACCTTGGACTCTGGGTTAATGTTCCTTTTCTTCCTTGTCTTAATTCTGACAAGACAGTGTGATTCTGGAGCAAATTCATAAAAGTGGTTTTCCTAAAACTTGCTTTAACTCGTTACTGAATATCATGTCTAAAAAGTGATAAAAAGTCATAAAGTGCTACTTTCTCCCTAAATGAATGTGCAGCACATATTTATAAGCTTTTAGTACAATAATTTTATAACCAAACAGCTGCTGAAACAGTAAATTTTTATGACCAGTGTCTCAGTTTGTGTTTTCCTCCTAAATATGGTAAAATAAAGTTTTTGTGATACAATTTATCTAGTTCAGACACATTTAATATAAGCATCAGCAAAAGGATGAGCAACAAAAGGAGAATTCATGAAATAAAATCACACTGGCAGTAGAGTTAAATAAAACACATTTTGGTTATCTATTATTTTTACACATATCTATGGTGACACTCTAGAGAAGCTTTCTGAGATTCTTTAAGGAGATCACAGCTAGGACTCTTTTAAAGCTACATAGAATAGACATCCATCCTTATCTCAGCATCCAGCTAACACACTAGTTGAGCACCTTTCATGTAAGTGGCCCTGTGCTAGATATTATGACAATATAACAATATGAATAAGATTTAGTCTCTATCTCTAGTTTACAATCAAAGAAGGGTGACATATATATATATGCAGCCTTATAGATTATGAAGGAATATTTCATGGCAAGGTAATGAGCTACCCTACAAGGTAATGAATTTCCTCTCCCTGGAGGTGTTCAAGCACAGGCTGGCCTTCCACTCAATGGCATTGTCATAACACGGATTGATATGAGGCTAGAGAGTGGCAGTGAATCATTTCTAAGTGCACTTCCAATTTTAACATAAGCCCTAAAATAATATAGTTTACAGTTAAAGCTATAAAATAAACCCCTTCTTAAAGCATTCGCTTGCTGTCGTGTTAGTATTTTTGTTCCTGTTTATGATTTTCTTTATTCATTATTCATATGTGCTTCTGAAACACTTTTATTACTTCTTGAATGAAACATTTTCTGAAAAACAAAAAGGTTGGCATGTCTTTTGAAATGGTAGTTTCATGCAAGACACATCATGTAGTTATTCCTAGTGACTTTCTCTTGGTTTTTCATTAAACAACTCACTAACATCTGATAAAACAGATTCCACCACCAGAATGCCCTGCAGTTAATGTTTATCACATTATTATTATATACTGGATCAAAGTATTGTATAAAAACTGAAATATGGTGTAATTAGTAGCTGAAAGCCTAACAAATGTAAAATAAATTTTAGGGAAATTAAAAATGTTATTTGGCACTGGTTAGTACCATATACAGCATATTAAATTAAATAACATCCCAATATGGTAACAATGTGTTTTTGGCAAGGTGAAGAGGTTAATTGTGTTGTAAAAGGAATTTCCAAAGGAATGCATCATCTAGTTTACACTGAAACCTCAATTTACTATGGCAAGAGGCCATATTACAGAACTTTGCAGATTAGCAAGTAATTGACAAAACATTCAGAAATAATTTTTCTTAATTGTTGGTTGTTCAAGCAGTATATATTATTGTATTTAGCACTCCATATTTAATTTAATAAATTAAGGTGCTCTTTGTTGTAAACTAAAGTTTTTATTACACGTTTTTAAGTTAATACACATGAAATTTGCTAAAAGATTTTCATGGTTAAATTTGTTATGGTTGACATAAAACTGCTCAGCCATTTGGAGGAAGTGAATGTTTTAATGTTTCATGTTAGAAAATGAGGATTACTGATTATTATTCATCCTAACAATATTCATTCCTCAAATTAAGAATTTAATATATCTTGATTGTCAGCTATACTAACATATTGAAACTTTTATTAGTGTATACAAGTGAATTAAATTTTTTCTGCAAATCCATAGGTTTTCTTTCTACTGAAATGTTATATTTTTCCACTTGTCCAGCTTCTAAAGGAACAGAAAAGCCTAGTAAAGACAGATGGATTTCACATAATGACTAACATCTATAAATTATTGCTCTCATATATAACCTCCTTGAAGAATGCATCATCCCTCTGCTAAAAAAAATACAAAGTGATTGTTAAAATTTAAAAATATTAAAATGCAAATGAAAACATGACCAAATATTCATTAAGAAAGGGTGATGTCCTAGTCTGCTCAAGCTGCCATAACAAAAAAAATATCAAATGTATTAAACAACAAAAAATTTATTTTCTTAGAGTTCTGATTGCTGGTAAGTTCAAAGTTAAGGTTCTAGTCAACTCAGTTCCTAGTGAAGGCTCCTTTCCAGGCTTGCAGACAACCACCTTTTGACCGTGTCCTTACATGGTAAAGAGAAAGAGAGAGAGTAAGCTCTCTGGTGTTTCTTCTTATATGGGCACTAGTCCCTTACATTATCACCAGTTTTGCTGTGATGTATATAGAAACAGCAAAAGATTGGGGATAAGTGCCAGGAAAACTAGTTGGGGCCAATATAAGTTGCATTGGATAAATAAAAACTTTCCAGGCCCGCTCTTATGAGCTGAATGTTTATGTCTTTCCAAAATTCATATGGTGAAACTCTAACCTCTAATGTGATGGTGTTTGGAGATGGGGCCTTTGGGCGGTAATGAGGGTTAGGTGAGGCTCAATTTAATGTAATCTGTCCCTGATACTGGGTAAGAGGAATATGTGGCATTTACAATTATCTGCAGATAAGGGAAAGACTAATGTAAGATTTGAGCAAAACTCAAAATGGTTCTCATATTTAAATTTTAATACATATAACTCTTTTAAAAGGCAAAGAATGATTAATTCACAGAAATAAAAAATAATCATATCAAATAAGCAGTAGACCAAAATGAGAAAGGAAAATACCAAAAATTGAGTTACTATTATAGTTCTACTCTTCGATATCAGTGTATAATCTTTTGGTTACTATCAAAGAAAACTCAAGTCAAAATAGCACAAACTATAAAAGAATTATATTGGCCCACCTAAGTAAAATGTTCTGAAATTTTCTATCTATATTCAGAGAAAGCTTGCTTTGGCGGTTCACATTCCCGACCAAAACCCTGTTCTTTCCCAGTTCTTTGTCCTTGGTCTTCACTTCATTCTTAGCAACTTTCTGTCCTTGTGGTCTTACACTGTCTCACCATGTCTTCAGGCTTCTATTCTTTTTCATTTATGTCACATAGATAAGAGCAAATGCCTCTACCGTGGTTCTGTCAGAATAGTGAAAAAGCGTATTTTCCAGAAATTTCAGATAATGTCACCCCTCAGTTCCTTGCTCACATTTAGAATATAGGCCCTGAACCAATCACTCTGAACAGAGGAAGAGATGTGGTAGATTATTTTTAGCCAATGAGGCCTTACTTCTATGGCTGAAGAAGCATCCAGTTTCCTTTGAAATATATGGGCTGCATGGGAAAATGACAAAACCCCAATAAAAAGAAGAATATACTTTTATCAAGAGGAAAGGGGAATGGATGCTGGCTGTCCAACAGAAAATACATACAACTGTGTCAAACATTTCTACCTTCCCACTAATCGTTTCTTTGTCTTTTAAGTAATTAATAGAAAAATCATTTGTGTAAAAATCAGAGTCTACAAAACTACTAAGCCAATTCTCATTCCTTCCACGAAGAGTCCCATCAACAACTGTGTTTATTACAAGAAGCTGCCTTCTCCCTTTCTCCTGCCAATTTAGAGTTCCAACATCCATGGAAAATGACCCAAGAAGTCACTGAATACAATCCCTTTGATAATATACTCTACTGGTTAATTCTTAAAAAAATCTTAAATGTAAATGGCTTTCCACCCAATAGTAGAATGAGATAATAATGCATACAGCCCCACCACTAATTAAATTATATTCCACAATTCTCTTACCTTTCCGAAGCAAACCATATGCTTCAGTTCCTCAGTTTTCAGTTCTCTGTTTTTCTAACTGGGCCTCTGAGTTAATTAGTATGAGTCCAAATATAAGTCAGCGGGTATGTAAAATACGTGAATAGATGAACAGGTACAAATTATTAACCTGGCATTAGGGTGTTTGTGACTTCAGATTCTCTATGCAAAATCATACATAATAAGGCTTCACTAAGTAGAGAAGAGGTCATTGCACAAGTTAGAGCTGTACTGGGTATTTTCTGTTTGTTCCTCCAGATTCAATTCCTGCATTTCTGCACCCTGGCCTGTGTTCCAGTATGTAATTTGTATAGACTGAATCTATTCCTTTGCTCTTCTGATTCCTGGTTGGGTTTGGCCTTTAAGAGGCACCAGCAGGAAATAAGTAGGGAGGTAGAGAGTAATGTCATACAAATTCTTTCCCCAGCTCTCTCTCCTCTAGTAATTCACCATGGGTCAGCTGTGTCCCTCTATACAATTTCACTACTCTTATTAACAGGTCTTCCTCATAGAGCTATTCTGGTTCCAGTAACTCTTCCTGTCTCCTGTTATTTCAAAGCTAGGATTAGGGGTTTCCTATTCTGGCTAGCCCAAGGGCTGGAATGTTGGATTCCTTAAGTCATGCACACACTTCCTAGTCCACTAACTAAACTCCTTCAACCCACCTGGTAGAATGTGCCATCCACTTCCTGTCAAGACCATGAATGACACCACAGGTCAGTTAGAAACAATGAGTTGTACTTAGCAAAAAGTGGGACTGGCCTAACTAAACTAGAGAGAAATATTAAGGAAAGTGAAAAGTGGAATCACCAGGAGAAGGCAAGTTAATAAAGACCCTAAATCCAGAGGGCTTTAGAGTTTGATTAATAAGAAAAAAAAAAATCAGAAAAGTTTTATCAGTATAATCAGAGCATGTTGAAAGTATGATTTCATTATATTCCTTTTGTTTTTTGTTTGTTTGCTTGCTTGTTTGTTTTGAGACAGAGTTTTGCTCTCGTTGCCACAGCTGGAGTGCAATGGCATGATCTCGGCTCACTGCAAACTCCACCTCCTGGATTCAAGTGATTCTCCTGCCTCGGCCCCCCAAGTAGCTGGGGTTACAGGCATGCGCTACCATGCCCAGCTAATTTTGTGTTTTTAGTAGAGGCAAGGTTTCACCATGTTGGTCAGGTTGGTCTCGAACTCCTGACCTCAAGTGATCTGCCCACCTTGTCCTCCCAACGTGCTGGGATTACAGGCATGAGCCACTGTGCCCAGCCTATTCCTTTTGTTTTTTACAGTAAAATGGTGATGAAAAGACTGAATGATTCAAAGAAAATCTAGAGAATCCTAAAGACATTTGGGCAAAAAGTGATGCAAGCACAAGTCATGAGGTTGACAAAAAGTAAAGATGAATCACAAGGGACACATGGGATCTCTCAATTATGGAGAAATAAGAAACATGAAGGGATGGGATTTATAGGATAATCATATAATTTATCCAAAGCAGAACACTTTTGGAAGTGATTAAAAGAAATCCATTAATATTTAAGGTAAGAAAATAGATATATTCCAGGACGGTTTCCATCAAACAGAGATGTATAGTCAGTTTAGGAATAAACCATTTTTAGATTATAAACCTGAATTCTTTAGAAATAGATTTCATTTTTGTGCAAATAAGAAATTAAGCAATAAAGTTAAGTATGTGGGAGTTGAGAAAACAGATAAAAGAGTCATTTTTTTGGACATAAGATTGGAAATTCCCAGCTCAAATAGCATTTGATAGTACAAGGACAAACTAATGGTCAGTTGAGAACATAAGACAAGAAATAGAAATTGAAATCTTGTCAACATAAACAATGAATATGCTCTACCAAGGAGGTAATTTCTTTGGTAGAAATTCTCTCCCTCTTAACTATTTATGTCTGTGAATTATTTTCTCCACTGCAATCTAAGATTCTCTGAGGCAGTGCCAGCTTCTGATTCACTTTTGTAAACTATTAGGTTTAGCATAATGCTGCATATGGAAAAGATTCTAATAAATATTTGTTGAGTTAAAGATTTGTTTTACTTAGGCCACCTAAATAGTGCATCTGTTACTGTGTCTCTGTCCTGCCATGGCTTTGCCATGCCTCATCCTTCACCTAAACAAAGCCTGCTACTATTCAATATGCTTTGTCATGTAGAAATAAAGAAGAGTCTAAGAATTAATGTCATCCGGCGACTGAGCTATAGTAGGATTCCCGTGTTGCTTGAAAGTGAGCTGGAGGCCGGCTGCAATAGATCACACCTGTAATTCCAGCACTTTGGGATAGCCCAGGAGTTGGAGACCAGCCTAGGCAATATGGCAAGACCCCCATCTTCACAAAATTTTTTTTAATTAGCCAGGTGTGGTGGTGTGCACCTGTAGTCCCAGCTACGAAGGAGGAGGCTAAGGTGGGAGGATTGTCTGGGCCCAAGAGGCCAAGCCTGTAGTGAGCTCTGATTGTGCCACTGCATTCCAGCTTGGGTGACAGAGAAAAACCCTGTATCAAAAAAAAGATAAAAAGAAAGTGAGCCAAAATATAAATTAACTTAACTGTGTCACACATAAAGGTCTCATGTCTTTACTGAGCAATGGAGTAGACAAGGTTCTGTTGTGACATTGGTTAAGTAGTGTTACATATTTAAATGCGATACATTTTTAAAACTTTTTATTTATTTTTGAGGAGGTATTTTTGAGGTATTGGAAAATATTCTTCTTTTCTATTTTAATAAGATAAATGGACTGGGCGCAGTGGCTCATGCCTATAATCCTAGCACTTTGGAAGGCCTAGGCGTGTGGATCACCCAAGATCAGGAGTTCAAGACCAGCCTAGCCAATACGGTGAAACCCTGTCTCTACAAAAATACAAAAATGAGCCGGGCATGATAGTAGTGCCTGTAATCCCAGCTACTTGAGAGGCGGAGGCAGAAGAATTGCTTGAACCCGGGAGGCAGAGGTTGCAGTGAGCCAAGATTGCACCATTCCACTCCAGCCTGGGTGACAGAGTGAGACGGTATCAATAATTAATTAATTAATTAATTAAAAATAAATGGAGGATTCTTTTATGTATTAATAACACTTTGATAACCCAGATCCGTGTCTGATCTCTAACAAAGCAAGTGAACACTAGTGGTCTACTTACTCTCATGTTTTTAGCAATCGTTTTTATAGATATAAGCAATGTCTTTCCCATTCATTTAACTTTTTTAAAAGCTGGGGTCATTCCTTTATTTGCCATTAAAACCCAATTCCCTGTTCTGTATCCAACTGGCTCTGTAGCCAATAAATATGAAGTACATCCTGATAGATGATGTTATTCCTTATCTGGCAAAAATGTAGCAAGTGTTTGAAATGTTAGCAGGTGAAAAGCATGAGATACGGATTTTGAGGGTCAGGAATTACAAAAATAAATAAAACATATTCCCTGACCTCACAGTTATAAATTGTTATGGTGACTTATCTGTGTGATTGTTTTGCCACAATACTTTATGACAGAAATAGAAATGTCACAAATGCTGTAGAGTATCTCTGCCTCTCTCCTGCCCTTTTTCCTTCCTCATATTTAAGACATCTATTTTCAGAGCATGTCAATATTGAATATTCATTAATTTTCAAAGTCCTGGGTTTTTGCCAGTTTAGATTTAGTTGACGTTCCATTACCCTGTTGAACAGATTTCATGGCTCTCTAATCAAATTAGCTCACTTCTAAACACAAACATTTTTATAAGACACTTGCCCAAAGCAATTGTGACTTAGCTCCCATCTTATTTTTTAAATAAAAAATTGAACAGCGGGTTATTAAGTTCAGCACATCACCTGCTGTGCAAAGAGACCAACAAACACGAGTTGCAGCCAATCTTCCTACAGCATTTCTCACACACTCTGTAGATCAGAGAGTTGTTACACCACTAATATTCCAAGCCCCCTGGATTTCAATTATACTTTATTTATTATCTTAGCTGCTCCACCATTTGCAATGCACAGTAATCTTCTACAAATTCGCTGCCTCCACCTTAATGGTTGTGAAGTATCTGCTATGATGCATTTTGTCATTTAGTATTAGGTTTACTATGCAAAACACAGCTAAATCTTGACAGGCCCCATAAAAACTCATCCTAAATGAACCATTATATTGTATGCTGTCAATGTAGACTAAAAAAAATACAGTGCCACTCCACAAAGCTTGCAGAAGCAGCAGAAAATAGTGAGTCGTGTTAGTTCCAAAAAGAGCCTACAGCTACATATTATGTGCTTGACAGGATTTATTGTTATTATAAACAACCAATCAGGATATTGGGTGAGCATAACTGGGAAAATGATAACAATTAAAATTTAATTCAGTTCACAAAGTAGTTTTTGAATTCTTTCAGAGGATTAAATTTTTAACAAGGTCTGGATTCTGCCCTCCACAAGTTTGGCAAATGGAGAGGGAGAAAAAGAGGTTCCCTCTTGACCATAAACAAGGCAAACTGTAACATAGGGTGAAACAGACTCATAAATACCAGACTGCAGCAGGCCCAAGTAGTGGCAGTTAATTGCAGACCCCAGGGGTATTGGTGAGTGGTGTGCTCATGATTCCTGAGGCCTGTTCATCTTTTCAAGGGTTCCAAAATGCAGGTCTGTGAACCTATTATGTTGGAATCATGGAGAGCAGTAGGTTCTGGGATCCTTGGCACTTGACAAGGCGCTGCAGGAACAAAGGTGGTTTGCTATCTAGTCTGTGTACAAATCTCCATGAGAGTCATAAGTAAACAGATTCATCTGCCCTGTCCAAGAGCTGCTGACATCCCAGGGTACAGTATATATTTTAAGAAATGTGCTGGGTGAATAAGATGTTTAGCTGGTCATTGAAGGCACAACTGTCCTGCTGAGACTTACCAGATATTGGAGATCCTACCACCTCACAGTCACCATGATGGCATATTCTCTGTTCCTGACAATCTCCAGCTCAATAAAACTCATTCACTGGTCTCCCATCCTTCACTAAGCACATTTGTGCCCAAGCTAACTACATCATTGACGTAAAGAGCTGCATTACTTATTTAGCTCTGCCACAACAAGGATCTCATCTCCTCCAGATAATTCAGCATCCTAAACCATAGAAAGGAGCTGGTTCAAAGTTATCAATACCAAAAATCATCTTTCTCTATATGACATGTGATACATATCTTAATACATTTACATATAGTGGACTTACAAATAATGAGGCTACGTATCCTGTTTTCCCTAGAAAACAAAATTGAACCCCTATAGGGTAACCCATGGAAATCTAATGATAGTCTTTTGTAGATAATGACGTAGTCTTTAATGCCTTTAATTCACTTAAAAAGTAAATCTTTTTGTTTTTCTTTTTTTTTTTTTTTTTGAGACAAGGTCTGGCTCTATGGCCCAGGCATGATCTCAGCTCATTGCAACCTCCACCTCCCAGGCTCTAGCCATCCTTCCACCTCAACCTCCAGAGTAGCTGGGACTACGGGCACACAACACCACACCCAGTTAATTTTTTGATTTTTTGTAGAGATGGAGTTTCATCATGTTGGCCAGATTGGTCTTGAATTCAAGAGCTTCAGTGATCCGCCGCTTCAGCCTCCCAAAGTGCTGAGGTTACAGGTGTGAGCCACCGCACCTGGCCAAAAACATTAATCTTATAGTGAGATATTTACATATTAAGCATAAAGCTGTATTCAGCAATCAGGTTTGGTGAGTCAGGGACTCTTTAAAATTTAGTTTGATGTAAGTGACTTGAGGATTGCAACATTTGCTACAGATTTAACCCGCATTCTGCCTTCAAGGTATATTCTGTGGTCATCATGTAGTTGTTTACTAATACTTGGTTCATGGCTTTTAACAGGCAAATTCCAAGCCAACAACGGTTGATTGTATCTTCTATTTCTTGTTTATTTGTGACTACATATTAACAGTCTTCCTGCAGAAGGAAGGAAGGAAGGAAGGAAGGAAGGAAGGAAGGAAGGAAGGAAGGAAGGAGAGAGAGAGAGAAAGAAATGCTAGATAAAATAAAAATAAACATGCTTTTTAAGTAAATAGAAAAAGGGAAATAATTTTAACATTTTTTATCAAAACTTAAAGGGTTTTAGGATGCCAAACTGGGATGCTGCACTGAAGCCACCAGTCTTGGGATACTTACTGTTCCAATATCTAGAATCTTGAAAGTCAGGAGCAAAGCCAGAGAAGAAAGGTAAGACTAAGGAAAGTCCATCTTCCAGGAAGGAGATGTCACAGGAAACTTATCTGGCTTAGAAAGGACTCTTGGTGGGAAAATATAATAAAATAGAAAAAAATCTGCTCTAAAAATGTATAACTCAGGCCTGCCTTTACACTGATAGGGATTTGAATTTATAGATCTTGGAATTAATTAAATCTCAAGTTAAACAATTCAGTTGGTCCTGTGTTAGTAGGTTCCAAAGTCCTCTCTATAAGGATTCATAACCATTGAGACTACATGCAGCACAAAAAGACAAACCCCAACCAGACATAAACTCACAATACAGAAAGAACTATGCCAATGTGAGGCGTAGTGAGCAGAAAGAACATACGATTGAATTAGACAACAAGGAGTTTAGGTATTCCAACTACCAAATGTGGATTTTGGAGTAAGCGCATTTGATTTTTCTTTTTGACAATAAATGAATTTAGAGCATGAATAAGACAAAAGGTATTTTCAAGTAAAATTGGAAATGCTTTTAGAAGAATAAAATAGAATCTGTGTATAAGAGCATAAAAAATGTACATGCCCATATCCATGTAATCCCCACTTAGTTTTTAAGAAAAAAAAAAAAACAACTCTGTAGAACCTTAGAGGATCCTTTTATGATTCTTATCAATCAAGATCTTTCCTCCTCACCATTGTAACCACTACCTTGACTTATAGAATAATTATTCTGTTAATTGTATTCACAGTTTTCTTAATATAATATTTAGCTTTGTTTATATCTAAATTCTATATACATAGAACTGTACTTTATTCATTTGGTTATTTTCTTATTTTGCTCAAAATTAGTATTTCTGATATTCATATATGTTCACAGTTATAGCTGTAATACATTCACTTTTATTATTATGTGGTAATTCATTTTGTGTATACACACACACACACACACACACACACACACATATGCTATGATCAACGTTTAATTCTAGTGTTAATGACTGAAACAGAATGCCAGAAGTAGAAATATAAACACTGGAAATACTTAATTGAAATTACTACTAAATGATTAGAAGTAATGTTAAACAGAAGATTTGATATATAAAAACAGAGAACTGTTGCACTCAAGGATAGATCAACACAAATTATGTAAAATGCAGCAGAGAGAAACATGATAAAGGATAGAATGAAAGGGTGTAACATATTGATGTGGTTTGGCAGTGTCTCCACACAAACCTCATTTTGAATTCCCACGTGTCATGGGAGGGACCTGGTGCAAGGTGGCAAGGTGATTGAGTCATAAGGATGGGTCTTTCCTGTGCTGTTCTCATAATGGCTAATAAGTCTCAGGAGATCTGATGGGCTTTTTTGTTTGTTTCTTTTTTTTGAGACGGAGTCTCGCTCTGTTGCCCAGGCTGGAGTGCAGAGGCGAGATCTCAGCTCGCTGCAAGTTCCGCCTCCCGGGTTCACGTCATTCTTCTGCCTCAGTCTCCTGAGTAGGTGGGACTACAGGTGTGCACCACCACACCCAGCTAATTTTTTGTATTTTTAGTAGAGACAGGGTTTCACCATGTTGGCCAGGATGGTCTCCATCTCCTGACCTCGTGATCCACCCACCTTGGCCTCCCAAAGTGCTGGGATTGCAGGCATGAGCCACTGCACCTGGCCGATCTGGTGATTTTAAAAGAGGGGACAAGGCACTGTGGCTCATGCCTGTGAACCCGGGAGGCAGAGGTTGTAGTGAGCCAAGATCGCACCACTGCACTCCAGCCTGGGTGACAGAGCAAGACTCCATCTCAAAAAAAAAAAAAAAAAAAAAGGGTGGGGGAGTTTCCCCACACAATCTCTCTTCTCTTGTTTGCTGCCATGGGAAGCATGCTTTCAACTTCCACCATGATTGTGAGGCCTCCTCAGCCACATGGAATTGTAAGTCCAATAAACCTCTTTCTTCTATAAATTGCCCAGTCTCAGTTATATCTTTATCAGCAACATGAAAATGGAATAATATAGTAAATTGGTACCAGTAGTGTGGGGTACTACTGAAAAGATACCTGAAAATGTGGAAGCCACTTTGGAACTGGGTAACAGGCAGAGATTGGAACAGTTTGGAGGGCTCAGAAGAAGACAGGAAAATGTGGGAAAGCTTAGAACTCCCTAGAGACTTGTTGAATGGCTTTGACCAAAATGCTGATAATGATATGGACAATAAAATCCAGGCTGAGGTGGCCTCAGATGGAGATGAGGAACTTGTTGGGAACCAGAGCAAAGGTGATTCTTGTTATGTTTTAGCAAAGAGACTTGTGGCATATTGCCCCTGCCTTAAAGATATGTGGAACTTTGAACTTGAGGGAGATGATTTAGGATATATGGAAGAAGAAATTTCTAAGCAGAAAAGCATTCAAGAGGTGACTTGGGTGCTGTTAAAGGCATTCTGTTTTAAAAAGGAAATATGGCATAAAAGTTTGGAAAATTTGCAGCCTGACAATGCTATAGCAAAGAAATTCCCATTTTCTGAGAAGAAATTCAAGCTTAAAGTTGGCTGCATAAATTTGCATAAGTAACAAGGAGCTGAATGTTAATCACCAAGACAATGAGGAAAATGTCTCCAGGACATGTCAGAGACCTTTTCAGCAGCCCCTTTCATCACGTGCCCAGAAGTTTAGAAAGAAAAAATGGTTTCATGGACCGGGCCCAGGGTCCCTCTGCTATGTACAGCCTAGGGACTCCGTGTCCTGCATCCCAGCCACTCCAGCCATGACTAAAAGAGTCAAAGTACAGCTCAGGCTGTTGCTTCAGAGGGTGGAAGCCCCGAGCCTTGGCAACTTTCACATGGTGTTAAGGCTGTGGGTGCACAAAAGTCAAGAACTGAGGTTTGGGAACCTCCGCCTACTTTTCAGAGGATGTATGTAAACACTTGAATGTCCAAGTAGAAGTTTGCTGCAGGGGCAGGGCTGTCATGGAGAACCTCTGCTAGGGCGGTGTGGAAAGGAAATGTGGGGTCAGAACCCTCACACAGAGTCCCTACTGTGGCACTGCCTAGTGGAGCTGTGAGAAGAGGGCCACTGTCCTCCAGACCCCAGAATGATAGATCCACTGACAGCTTGCACCATGTGCCTGGAAAAGCCACAGACACTGAACACCAGCCTGTGAAAGCAGCTGGAGGGAGACTGTACCCTGCAGAGCCACGGGGGTGGAACTACACAAAACCATGGGAACCCACCTCTAGCATGACCCAGATGCAAAACATGGAGTCAAAGGAGATCATTTTGGAGCTTTAAGATTTGACTGCCCTGATGGATTTCAGACTTACATGAGGCCTGTAGCCCCTTTGTTTTGGCTAATTTCTCCCATTTAGCATGGCTGTATTTACCCAATGCCTATATCCCCATTGTATCTAGGAAGTAACTAACTTGCTTTTGATTTTACAGGTTCGTAGGTGGAAGGGACTTGCCCTGTCTCAGATGAGACTCTGTACTGTGGACTTTTCAGTTAATGCTGAAATGAGTGAAGACTCTGGGGAACTGTTGGGAAGGCATGATTGGTTTGGAAATGGGAGGACAGGAGATTTGGGAGGGGCCAGGTGTGTAATGATGTGGCCTGGTGGTGTCACCACCCAAATCTCATTTCGAATTCCCATGGGTTGTGGGAGGAACCCAGTGGGAGGTGAATGAATCATGGGGGCGAGTCTCCTGTGCTGTTCTCGTGATGGTTAATAAGTCTCAGGAAATCTGATGGTTTTAAAAAGAGGAGTTTCCCTGCACAAGCTCTCTTCTCTTGTCTACTGCCATGTGAAACATGCCTTTCACCTTCCACCATGATTGTGAGGCCTCCCCAGCCATGTGGAACTGTAAGTCCAATAAATCTCTTTCTTTTGTAAATTGCCCAGTCTCAGGTATGTCTTTATCAGCAGCATGAAAATAAACTAATATACATATATTTAATCAGATATCTACAGATATAGAATAGAGATAACAGGGAATAAAAAGACTGTTTTAAAGTGTTTCCCAGAAATTAACAAATGAATATTTAGATTAAAATGCACAGCAAACCTCAAGTAGAAAATGTCATTATCATAATAAATGAGGAAAAACAAATTTTGTCAAAAATAAACCCAGCTCAAAGAAAACATTTCAGCAAAATTCAGAAAGAAAAAGGACAAATAAAACATCTTAGCAGAGATACAAAACAGATTACCTACAAGGAAACACAAATTAAAATGGCAGATGAGTTCTCAACAACAACAATCAAAGATATGAGATAATAATACAATATCTTCAAAATTCATAGAGAAAAGCAAATCAGAATTTTAAAGCCAAGTAAATTATCTTTCAAGAGTGAAAATAAAATAAAAACATTTTCAGATAAGGAAACAAGGATCTTGCCAACAATAGAATCATACTAATGGGAATTCTAAAGGAAATAATTTAAAAACAAAATTAAGAAAGAGGATCTGAGTAGCAAGAAGAAATGGTGAGAAAATATATTCTCACATATTTTGACAATACAAATAATTATTTAGTATATAAAATCATATCAATGTTAAATTTATGAGATACACAAAGAGATTAAAAGCCCACTCAAGATTAACATATACAATATGTGGAGAGTATAGTTAGAATTCAAGAATTTTCTGACCGGGCACGGTGGCTCACGCCTGTAATCCCAGCACTTTGGGAAGCTGAGGCAGGCGGACCACAAGGTTAGGAGTTCAAGACCAACCTGGCCAAGATAGTGAAACCCTGTCTCTACTAAAAATACAAAACAATTAGCCAGTTGCGGTGGTGGGCGTCTGTGGTCCCAGCTACTCAGGAGGCTGAGACAGAGAATTGCTTGAACCCAGGAGGCGGAGGTTGCAGTGAGCCAAGATGGCGCTACTGCACTCCAGTCTGGAAGACAGACCGAGACTCCATCTCAAAAAAAAAAAAAAAAAAAAAAAAGAATTCAAGAATTTTCTACTATTTTCATTGCTTAGGAAGAGTGTGAACTTAAGCTTTTAGTTAATTTTGTCTAAATTATAATAGTAAAACTTCCAAACTAAAGTTGGTTTAACAGAATTATAATAATAAGTGACAACAGCAGCAGGAACAATAGATAAAAACAACCCCAAAAAGTAAGAAAGTGAAATAAAATGATCAAAAAAGTATGCAAGCAGAGTATTGTAAAATATTTCAATAATGTATCAGATATCGTAATAAAAGTAAATTGACTCAGGCATCAATAAGCAAAGATGATCAGATTGGAATTAAAAACAGAAAATTCTGTTCTGTGCTATTTTTAAATTACTCTTAAAAAATCACAAGTTTTTAAGTAAAAGAATAAAAATTATATAGCAATAAACACTAAATAAAAAATGCAGAAATAGTTATAGTGTGGAATCAGGAGGAATGCTAGAGTCTCAATAAATAATGTAAAAGATGTACTCACTAGAAGTAAAAACAATTCTAAACTTATCTGAAGTAATGACATAGGTTCAAAATATATAAAGCAAAAACTGACACAATGTAAAGAAGATTTAATTGATTTACTATTTTAGTGAGAGAATTTAACATTCTTCTTCCAGTAATCAAAATTTGAAGCAAACAAAGAATTAGAGACAATTCAGAAGATTTGACAAAATGATTAGGTAGCTTGGTATAATGGACATATATATACACAGAACCCTATAAAATTGGCATTCCTCTTCAACACATACAGAATGCTTATGAAAACTTACAATCTACTAGAACATATGGTAAGTTCTGTATCATACAGACCGTGATTTTTGACAACAGAAGAATTAAAGTGAAAAATCCTCAACATCGATATTGTATATAGCAATGCCAAATGTCAAATATAATTTGACAACAAATTCTTAACAGAGGGCATACTTTTGGATATTTTAGAACATTTTCCCAAAAAAAAAAAACAGTAGTCGGCAAATTAATCATAATGAAAACTTGAAAAGAATACAAAAATCAATGAAACTACAAATATTATATATGAAAATTTGTGGGACAGGGTGACTTCAAAAGTAAATATAAAGCTTAAATGTTTCTATTAGAAAGGGGAAAGGCTGAAAAAGTATTCATTAAATATCTGTCTTAAGAATTATTTTATATGGCACCTCAAACTAATCCTAGTGTATTAATGCCAGTTTCCATTTTATGATCTCACATTCCTCATCCTGGTTAGACTTAGCCTATACTCAAACTATTTCCTGCTGATCTGAGATTTTCATCAATGAATTCTGTCACACCCCTTCACAAGACTTCATAGCCCAACCTTCACTCCGTTGTACAGTCTCAGCCTGTTACTTTACAAAATCAGATGTATTAATTGTTTGTAAAATAAATCCATCCTTTTCTTCCCAAAATTTGCATCTGTATCACCCTGTCTTGGACCTTAATAATCTAGTAGCATCCCTGTCAGCACTATAGAAACAAATCATCTTCCAGTGAGCATAACTCCATACAGAGATAAAGAAATGTATCATCTAAATTTGCATGTGTTCATTTTACTAAAGATAACTGAATCTTGAGGCTTTGAGTTCGGACACTTTATTTGTGGTGATAAAAAAAAAAGGACATCTTTTTTGTCAACAAGAAAAATTAGAACGCTTCCTGAAATTACCACACACACATATACCTTACACTAAGTTTAGAACCTGAACTGTCGCCTTTTCACATTTTTGTCAACCACGTCACCTTTGTGCTAGCAAGTTAATAAACCTTTTTTCACTATGCTGTAGCTGTGGACGACAAGCTGGAGAGTTTGTTTTGTTTTATTTTGCATTTTACAATTCCTCGAGGAAATAAAGCTGATACATTAAGTAGCTCCATAAAGCCAATAGTAACCCTCTCCAAGATGAGTTTGTCTGAGGAAATATAACCACATCCCTTGCTCAAGTTAAATGTTACATTCAGTTTCTTAGGGAAATCTAGACACATTTTTGGTGAGGACATTTTGTTATGATGTGCAGCCGTATATATCAACTATTGTTCCCTTAAGAGGATATGTTACACATAAACAAAAGAAGAGTAACCTTCTATAAGCCCCAGAAATATGCATTCTACATTTAATGATAGCTTATATTTATAGACCAGCTTCAATGGAGGAGGCATCATTTTCAGTATTTTGCGTGTATTAATTTTATTTACTCCTCAAAGTAATTCTATGGTATAAGTTCTATCGTTATCTGTATCATACAGGTGAGGAAATTGAGGCACAAAATGGTTAACTAACATGTCAAATGTAAGTAAAAAGTGAAAGGTCAGGATTTGAGTTCAAACAGGCTGCAGAACCTGTATTTTGAAACTTGTTTCCAATTTCCATTTAAGTTTCTGAGGGCATCCTAATTGTCAACAGTGAAATATAAATATTAATAGATATATAATTTGCAAATATTTTCTCCCATTCTGCATATTTGCTTTTTACTCTTTTGGTAGTGTTCTTAGACATACAAAATTGTTTAATGTTTTTAAATTTTATTTTTTGGAATGACAACTAATTGTACATATTGTATATTCACAGGGTATATAGTGATGCTTCCATACATATAACATATAGTGATCAGATTAGGGTAATTAGTGCATATCCATTATCTCAAATATATATCATTTATTTGTGTTGGGAACATTCGATATTTTCCATCTAGCTTTTTGAAACCATGTAACATATTATTGTAAACTTTGTTGACTACAGTCATCCTTGACAAGCGATTAATGTCCAGAATATACAGAAACTCTTACAACTCAACAGCAGCAAAACAACCCAATTCAAAAATGGACAAAGGATCGAACAAATATTTTTCCAAAAAGAGATACACAAATATGCACATAAGATGTTCAATATCACGAGTCATAATGAAAATGCAAATCAAAACCACAATGAGATAAAATTTCCTACTTATTAGGAAGGCTATACTACAATAACAACTACAATAAAAATATAAAACAATAAATCTAATCAAACATATAGAGAAACTGGAACCCTCCTGAAAGCTGGTGGTAAAGCAAATGATGCAGCCATTGTGGAAAAGTTTAGTGGTTCCTCAAAAAGCTGAACACAGGATTGTCGTATGAGCTATCTATTCCACTCCAAGGTATATACCCAAAGAATGGAAAACAGGGACTCAGGTAATTGTACACCAGTGTTCACAGTAGCATTATTCACAATGCCCCGAAGGTCAAAACAACCCAAGTGTTCGATAAAAGGTGAATGGATAAACAAAATGTACTGTGTGTACACACACAGACACACAGACACACACAATGAAAGACTGGCCATTAAAAGGCATGAGGGATACATGCTGCAACGTAAATGAACCTTGAAAACCTGCTAATTAGAAAAAGCCAGACATCAATGGACAAATATTATATGATTCCACATATATTGGGTATCTAGAATAGGTAAATTCATAGAGACATAAAGTAAAATGGAGGTTACCAGGTGTTGCGGGGAGCAGGGAATGGAGAGAACTGTTCAGTGGGCCCAGGGTTTCTTTAGTAGTGATGGAAATGTTTTGGCATTAGATAGTGGTGGTGGTGGTGTAAATATATTAAAACCTGTATTGTACAACTTTAAAATGGTAATTTTAATGTTAATCATAGTTTACTATGATTTAATTTGAAAGTTTATTTTAATTAAAAAACAAGGAAATGATAACAAATAGAGACATTAATGAGCTATATAAGGTATACAAAAGCTTCTGAGATTCAGCCAATATTACTACCACCCACCTTGTGCCAATCACTTCCTCCACGACTGTATGTTCATCCTAAGCCACATATTATCTGTCTTTACTGGTATTAGGAATCTAATTGCTCAGAGTTAAGAATCGCCGTTATGTAAACCAGTATACTTTATTGATTTCCCTAACTAGATTCTGAGTAGCATATGAATAAAGGTCCAAGCTTTGAAATGAGACTCTTTAAGTTCAAATCTAGCTCTATATGTTCCAGCATAATTTGGGGCATAATAGCCTCACTAAGCATCTATTTCCTCTTTTGTAAAGTAGTGATATTAATAGTACTGACTTCACAGAGTTGTGATGAATAAATTAGATAGCATATAGAAGGAGACTCAATAAATTTTACGTGACTCATTAAATGTCTAACACTTTAAAAAATTAATAGTTCAGGCATGCAATTGCTGAATGATTTGCAAAGATTACACGATGACAAAGATTTCAGAAAATAATTCACATTAAAGTGATTTACTGTTTAAATTTCTTTTAGGATATCTAAACTAAACTCTTATATTCATCTTGAGTACATTTATCGTAGGAAGCCAGTATGATTTTCTCATTTGTTAGGTTTCAGACATCATATTTTAGTGTTTCATACATCTTAATATATTCCAGAAAGCCCAAGAGAAATTGTTGAAAGTTCAAAGAAACCAAATGCAATAAAAGAGAGTGATTCTTATAAAGTACTAAGGAAAGAAGGGTTATTGAATCAGTATCACCCTGACTGTGCCCTATGATTCTGGTGAAGCTTTGATGAAAACATAAAACAATACACTTTACAGAAGTTACAAATGCTCTGGGAAGAGACTAGAATCAGGAAGTATCAGAAATCCTCTGAGGGTATCTACATTTACACAATTTGCAAAACAAACAGTTTATCTGAGAAATTTCAGGGCTTAGCCTAACTGATTTAATGCAATTTCCACTGTCCTAATAAACACAAATTAGTCAGGAGCAAATCTGTGATGTGAGAAAATGATAGGCATCTATCTATGTTTCAAAAGAGATTTCTTTTCAAGCAAAGGTAGGGCTTAGAGGTGCCCCTACTAATGCACATTTTAGATTAATGTTGAATGGCTGAATGAAGAGAAAGCCACAATCATTATGAATAGAATGAATGAAAAAGTACTAATATAATACAGATTGAATTTTAAATATAATCTAAATATTTTTAAAATGCAATTTTTTAACAAGTGGATTTTTAATTTAATAATTACTGGTAATACAGGAACAACACTTTCTCACCACCTTCAACAGTTAGATTTCTGCAGTATCTAATGAAGATTGGTGGTACAAAATGGTACTTACGGGTGCTTATTTTCACCTAAGGGCCATGGAGAGTCAGCTATTTGAAGAATACTTTGTTTTTTTGTAATATTTTCATTTTCTTAAATCTCTAAACTCCCTATATGCTTGATTATTTCTTGATCAACACTGACTTATCCTATTAATTGTACTTGATTTTAAAGTTTTCCTTTCTTATACATTTTTGAGAGGTGAAAGTTTTCTTCTTTTATAATGTGAAGTATATCTATATAGGACTTTTTCTTTGATGTTTCAGGCCTGAATGGAAAAATAGCTAAACTTTAATTCTTAAATTGTGAAGTTATTCTGGTTAATGTTATACATATTAGCACAAAGATTAGAATATGGATAATAAGATAATCTCCATCATTGCAGCTTGAATTATTACTCATGGATATGTAAGGTTATATGGATATAAGGCTTAAAAAGGATTTAAAGTCCTCACAGTATTTTAGCACCATGCTACATAATATTCATATTAATTGTCCAACAATGTTTTGCAAAACATGCTCTACGAGGTCCTATTTATTTCACATTATTTAAATAATTCTTATTTAATTATTTAAATTAAAACGTCCTGTTTTAATTATTGATGATTATGAAAGTGGACGGTTTATGTATAAATATTATTTTTTTAAATAAATATGCCCAATAATATTTATACATCAATTATCCACTTTCATAATCACCAATAAATGTGGAAATAATAAATATACATTTATATATACCCAACTAATAGAATTTTGGCATATAAAGCACTTGAAGAGATTTTCATTTCAAGTTACAGCTGGAATTCTTATTTATAATTGAAGGAATTACAAGATATTAACCTATAAGATTTGAGCAAAATTCAGATGGCGTATTTCAATGACTACTTTTTTATGCTATTTAAACATGATCTAACATGATTATATGATTATTGTTCACTAACAGGTTCAGAGG
This sequence comes from Papio anubis, assembly GCF_008728515.1. Classification (NCBI taxonomy): domain Eukaryota; kingdom Metazoa; phylum Chordata; class Mammalia; order Primates; family Cercopithecidae; genus Papio; species Papio anubis. The sequence continues at coordinate 122,574,524 of NC_044981.1, forward strand.
TACCAAACATTACAGCAGAACATTCATTTGGTCCTCAGCTTTCCAAATGCTGAATCTGAGACCAAAGCACCTGAGCAACTATTTGATAAGCCGTAAATCCAAAGCCAAACTTCTGTGTAAATGTAGATGGCAGATAAAATACTGGCATTCGCAATTATCTGAACTAGTATTTTATTAAGTACATTTTAGCTTCCTTTTTCTCTTTCTCCCCACCCCCCTACTTTTAATCCTCTCTTTCCCTCCTTTCCTAAGCACTTCCATCCTACAGCTATCATGTAGTATACAAAAGGCAGGTGTCTGTAGTGGTAGTTGGGGGGGAAATAGCTGTAGTGTCTATAAGCAGGTGGTCAGAGTCCAATCAAGATAAGCAGGACATCCTTCTGGAGAATGATCTAGCAGGGAGTCAGAGTCCAAGAGCCCAAAGAGAATGTCCTACTAAAAGAGCAGGCTGCATGGGCCTTAGTTAAAGACATCCATGCAGGGGAAGACTTAGCATGAGGAGTTACAGTCTAAGAGGGTGAGGAGGATCCCATCAAAGGAGTGCCCTTGTGAAGGGTATCAGAACCCAGGCAGGGTGAAGATGGCATCAATATCAGGAGCAGAAGAGGATATTCGATAAGGAGTCAGAGCCCAAGACAGGCAAAAATAGCGTCCACATGGCACCTGAGGGTAGCCTAGAAAGCTAAAGCACATGATGATAAAAAGGGCCTCTCACCAGTTCCACAACTTCACAATTTCAAGGTTCTAATACAAATTGGAATATTTATTTGAACACCACTTAAAGCATGTCCCCTTTTCAAGGCTTCATAAGTAAACTTCTTTTTCTATTAAAAAAAGATAGATGATTGATAAAGCATTGGATAGACAGATGGATGAATTGATGGATGCAGACTGCTAGATGACTGAGAGATAAAGAGGACCGATGAATAGATATAGATGATTGATATGTATAAATGACTGATACAGATATAGATTATAGATTTAGATAGATGGTTAGATGTAAACGACAGATCAGGTAAACCTGTTTTATTAAAAAATCTGCAGACACTCTGATACACTACAACGTACTCTGCCGTAAGGCATACTCAGTTATTCCACAGGAATGAACAACCAGACCACTCCTGGTTCCTTCAATTAATGTTTACATAATAGATCTGTTTCCATAATTTTAGGAAATGTGTCTCTCTTTTCTTTTACACTGTTTATGTTACAAACTTCCACAAAGGTTTTCTTGAAAAAATAAATAAATAAATAAAACTTTAAGGAATGGGTGATTCAAGGAGGAACCAGGAGACCATAGTCTACCATTTTAATTTGTGTTCATTGTGTGAGTCTAGAAAACAACCTTAGCGTCCCTTTGTTTAAGATTTTTCATGTGTACAATTGATGTGAATAGTATTTTTCTTCTTTCCTAATATGTGGAAGTGCTAAGGAGTCAAGATTTCCTTGGAGAATATGGTTTGGCTCTATGTTCCCACCCAAATCTCATATTGAATTGTAATTCCCAATGTTGGGGGAGGGACCTTTTGGGAGGGTTATTGGATCATGGAGGTGATTTCCCCACTGCTGTTCTTGTGATAGTGAGTGAGTTCTCATGAGATCTGGTTGCTTGAAAGTGTGTAGCACTTCACTCCTTCACTTTCTCTCCCACTGCCATGTGAAGATGTGCTTGCTTCCCCTTCACCCTCTGCCATGATTGTAAGTTTCCTAAGGCCTCCCAACCATGCTTACTGTACAGCCTGTGGAACCGTGAGTCAATTAAACCTCTTTTCTTTATAATTTACCCAGTCTCAGGTAGTTCTTTATAGCAATGTGAGAACGAACTAATACAGAGAGATCTTGGTACTGGATGTATATACTTCCTATGCACAATAATAAACAACTTGGGGAAGGATTTCAGCCACTGTGGAGACTATCAACTCTGGATTGATGAGGGATTTAGACTAAAATCCACAGACTAGCCAATTCCCAGTGCCACTGGTGAGTATTCATAGCTTCCACAGCTTTGTTAAATAAGGAGAGAAAGAGAATTTGATGAACTGAAATGGTGATAAGCTGTCTACGGTTACACCACCCTGAACGCGCCTAATCTTGGAGGCTAAGCAGAGTGGAGCCTAGTTAGTAGTTGGGTGGGAGAAATGGTAACAAGTTATGATTTGCACCACTCTCTGAAATAATTTTTCTCAAATCACCTTTCTGATGTCAAATCCAATTCATATGGATTACACAAATTGCATGGGATTTTTATCTAAAGCAATTGTGTAACAATTGATTTTTTGCTGCATTAATGGTTTTTTCATATTGATGTTATAGCTTCTTCCAATTTAAGTTTGAAGTTAGGCAACTATAAATAATGGTTTAAAATGTTCAGGTCACTAGAATAGAAATGTCCTGGGGTGGCAATTACAGCATACCAAGTACTCACTGTAGGAGCTGCCCTGTGGTAATTAGCAGGCAAGACCCAGCCCATATATACAAGTGCTTTTTCAGGCTGACAAAGTCTTAAATAAAAATTAAGACCGGGTTTGGTGGCTCAGGCCTGTAATCCTAACACTTTGGGAGGTCTAGACGGGAAATTCGCTTGAGCCCAGGAGTTCAAGAACAGCCCGGGCAATGTGGTGAAACCTCATCTCTACAAAAACTGAAAAAAAGTTAGCTGGGCATGTTGGTACACACCTATAGGGCCAGCTACTTGGAAGGTTGAGGCAGGAGGATCCCTTGAGCCTGGGAGTTTGAGGCTGCAGTGAGCCATGATTGTGCCACTGCACTCCATCCTGGAAGACAGAATTAGACCTGGTCTCAAAAAAAAATTAAACTAGACTTCTGATAGAGGAGCCATAAACTCTTCAGCTCAGTCAAACCCTCACCCCTACCTGTTATTGTCCCAAATCTAATTCATATGTGTATATACTGACCTGACTCTGATAGATATCACAGTCTGCTCATGATTTAAAACAACTGCCAGAGGCTGGGCGTGGTGGTTCATGCCTGTAATCCCAGCACTTTGGGAGGCGGAGACAGGCGGATCACGAGGTTAGGAGATCGAGACCATTCTGGCTAACATGGTGAAACCCCGTCGCAACTAAAAATACAAAAAGTTAGCCGGGCGTGGTGGCGGGCGCCTGTAGTCCCAGCTACACGGAGGCTGAGGCTGGAGAATGGCGTGAACCGCGGAGGCGGAGCTTGTAGTGAGCCGAGATGGCACCACTGCCCTCCAGCCTGGGCCACAGAGCAAGACTTTGTCTCAAAAAAACCAAAACAATAAAAAAAAACAAAAACTGCCAGAGTGACGAAACTTAGTAAAATATAAGAAATTAGGAATGCTGCTAAAATGACTTGAGTAATTTGAAACTATACTAGCTCACCGTCGTCTGTGGGGAATATGTTCCAAGACCCTCTGGGGATGCCTGAAACAACAGATTGTACTGAGCCCTGTATATATTATGTTTCTTTGGTTTTTGTTTGTTTGTTTTGAGACAGTCTCACTCTGTCCCCCAGGCTGGCGTGCAGTGACACAATCTCAGCTTACTGCAGTCTCCACTTCCTGGGCTCAAGTGGTTCTCCTGCCTCAGCCTCCCAAGTAGCTGGGATTACAGATGCCCACCACCACGCCCAGCTAATTTTTGTATTTTTAGTAGCGACGGGTTTTGCTATGTTGGATAGACTGGTCTCAAACTCCTGACCTCGTGATCGGCCCACCTCGACTTCCCAAAGTGCTGAAATTGCAGGCATGAGCCCAGCCTATATACAACATGTTTTGTTTTGTTTTTTTTTAACTTTTATTTTAAGCTTAAGGGTACAAGCACAGGTTTGTTACATAGGTAAACTTGTGTTATGGGTTATTGTTGTGCAGATTATTTCATCGCACATGTATTAAGCCTAGTACCCACTGGTTATTCTTCCTGATTCTCTCCTTCCTCATGCCCTCCAGCCTTAGAAGAGCCCCAGTGTGTGTTGTTCCCCTCTAGGTGTCCATGTGTTCTCATCTCTTAGCTCCCGCTTGTAATTGAGAACATGCAGTATTTGGTTTTCTGTTCCTGTGTTAGTTTGCTAAGGATAATGGCCTCTAATTCCATCCATGTCCTGCAAAGGGCATAATCTCATTCTCTTTCATGACTGCATAGTATTGCATATACCATATTTTCTGATATATGAAATGTGAATATATACCACATTTTCTTTATCCATTCTATCACTGATGGGCATTTAGGTTGATTGAATGTCTTTGCTATAGCGAGTAGTGCTGCAATGAACATTCGTGTGCATGTATCTTTATAATAGAATAATGTATATTCCTTTGGGTATATACCTAGTAATGGGATTGCTGAGTTGAATGGTATTTCTGTCTTTAGGTCTTTGTGGAATCTTCACACTGTCTTCCACGATGGCTGAACTAATTTACGCTCCCACCATAGCGTTACATACACTATGTTTTTTCCTTATTAAGAATTTCACCTTTAACTTAAAGAAGAACTTCAAGGCTTCTCTTTGGCATCACTACTCTTGCTTTTTGGTGCCATTATAAAGTAAAATAAGTGTTACTTGAACACAACCAATGTGATACTGCCACAGTTGATCCCGTAACACAGACGGCTACTAAGTGACTAAGGGATGGGAAGTGTACACAGCGTGGATATGCTGGACAAAAGGATGATTAATATGCCAGGTGGGACAGAGCTGGATGCCATGAGATTTTATCATGCTACTCACAATGGCATGCAATTTCAAACGTATGAATTGCTTAATTCTGGAATTTTTCATTTAACATTTCTGGACCATGGTTGACTGTGGGTAACTGAAAACATGGAAAGTGAAACCATGGATAAGAGGTAACTACTGTATATGTTTTCAAGCATATCCCTAAGAAGTTGACAGTTATATTCACTAATTACTGAATCATAAAAGAACTAGTGCATGAGAAAATAATATGGTTATGTGTTATTCTTGCCAGACATCTAAACTCACTCTATATGAAAGTATCTATATTTTTAACCAATAAGATTGTTATAAAAGCAAAAGGTTAATTTAGCTGCCTCCAAGTCAAAGTCAGTGGCAGATGCTAAGTGCCTCATTTTCAATGATATCTGCTAAAAGAAATAGAGCTGACACTGTATAACTTGATTCATAGAGTCTTAATTACAGGTTATAAAATGTTCTGTAAATGAGCTATTATGCATTTTCCATTTTGTTAGTTATTTCAGTGAATAAAAACTTCAAAACAGCAAATTTTTAGTTAAGACACAAGTTAGATTTGCTGGGAAACAGTATTATCTAAAGAGTAATGCACTGATTTGTGAGCCCCAAATTCTAAATCTTTTTAGTTTTATGGACTTTCTACAAGCAAGCCTCCTCTCAGCACATGAGTCTTTGCAGCTTATAAAATGAAGACTAATACCCACTTCAGACTAATCCACTGACCATGGAGATTTAAAAATCTGATTCATAAAGGACAATGAGCTTTTTGAAAGCAAATAAAAGACAAAACAAATACATGTTCTATTGTTATTACTATACATTGTGTTATTATGTTGGTTGATACTTTTCTCAATGACAGATTTAAGCAAAAGATTGTTATTTGGAAAAAGTTGTATCCATGTTAAAATTCCATTTTCTTGTTAAGTTAACCACCAAAAATACCCATTTTTTTCTGTAATTGTGCATTTTTTTAGTTCTGTTGAATCATTGATAAAGAAAAATTCTTTTTCTCTCTTTTTTTTCTCTCACGTTTGGGAATACCTTATTATAAATGCCATTGCATATTCTACCCTTCAAAGTAGAAAGAAAAAAAAAGAAGGAAAACCAAACCAAACTAGGGCATAATTTAAATGAGATTACTTAGGCTATAAATACCCATCAAAATATGTTTTTGTTTTCATTTGCTACATGAAATTGCACAGTATATCACTCAATACATTCTGCTTCTAAATGACTGCAAATGGAAGGTAGTGTTTTCTTACAGAAAAAGTAAACAAAAGCTTTAAAACCTAGCTTATCCAGACAAATGACTTGAGGGGAGAAGGTGGCTGTCTTATAATGTTGGAATGTGGTATGCATGAAACTTTCCTTATACCAAATACCCTATATCAGCTCATTTTCAAGATTGATCATAAGTGCAGTATGACCTGTTGCTTAATGACTGGAATATATTCTGAGAAATGCATCCTTAGGCAATTCTGTTATTGTGTGAACATCACAAGTTATGCCAATGTAGATGTTGTAGCCTACTACGCACCTAAGCTATAAGGTATAGCCTATTGCTCCTAGGGTACAAATCTGCACAGCATGTTACTATGATAAATGCTATAGGCAATTACAGTACATGGCATTTGTGTATCTAAATATATCTAAACGCAGATAAGGTTGTATAAAATATGGTATTATAATCTTATGGGACTACTGTCCTCTATGCAGCCTGTCATTGACTGAAACATCATTATGTGGTGCATGATTATAGTTGCAACTGCTGAGGCTCTGAAGTTTATTATATTTTTAGACCTGGCTTTTTGCCTTTTTTCTTTTTATTGGCTTATCACAATGAAAGATCATTAAAATTTCATGTCATAAAAATTCCTCCACAGTATTGGTACAGAATTAACATTTAAAAATTTAAGGCATATGTTACATTAAAAAATGAGTAAAACGGTGGTATATCATAATTCACCCCCACAAATGTCTATCTTTGACATTCAGGAAAAGAGCAAATTAATTTTATTGTTGGAGAGTCCTGGATCTTTCATACTATCATTTGATGTGTACACGTAAACAAGTTCTTAGGAGGAAATGAGAAAGGGCAAATAATTTAGTGGTGATAGATAATAATAATCATTTCAGCAAGTGGATCAAGCTGAGTACATATTTCAGTCACTCAGTTCTTCCCTTTGTCTCTTCACTGTTTTTCCTTTCATCTGTACTCATAGACTAAGAAGAGCCCTCAAAAATTATCTCATCAAATCTACAATGAGATAATATAATCAATATAATTCCAAGAGTCAGCATCCAATAATAAAATCTGACAGTAAGTACATTCTTTGTTTCAGCAGCTTGACTCATGGAATGGTTTTCCGCATGTAACCTCTGAGAACTCTCATTGTAACATTGTAATTTAAGGACACCAGCTCACTTCTCCTTTCACGGTCATACTTACTCTTATCTCGGTTATGGGCTGAACTGTGCTCCTCTCACAAAAAAAAAAAAAAAAAAAAAAAAAAAAAAATTCATGTTGAAGTTCTAAATCCTAGTAACTCAAAATGTGATCACAGTTGGTGGTTAGCACTTTAAAGAGGTAACTAAATTAAAATGAAGTCTTAGGGTAGGCCCTAATCCAATATGACTGTTGTCTTTATAAGAGGAGATTGAGACACACACACACACACAAACACACACACACACACACACAGAAATAGAGGCCAAAAACTTGAATGCATGAAGAGACAGTCATGTTAACACACAGCAAGAAGATTGCCATCTATAAGCCAAACACAAACAGAGGCTTCAGAAAAAATCTCCTTGATCTCAGACTTCCAGACTCCAGAGCTGTGACTAAATAAATTTCTGTTGTTTTAGCCATGCAGTCTGTGGTATTTTGTTATGACATCCTTAGGAAACGAATACAATATCTTACAGCCAATTCTCTGTGTATATGTGGCTGTTTGTCCCACTGGGAATATTATTATATTACTAGTATAATGGGGTGTATCTTAAAGCAGAGAGTCAATGAGATTAAGCAATTCTTTGAAAGGTGTCCACAAAATTATATTATCCGATGTCTAAGAGTAAAGGACCACAAGTCAACTTGGAATGAACCTCCTATGAAAGACTCTATTAGCCAAATTATGATAAGAAGAAATCTATTATTCAAAGGGAAAACACTTTTCTTTTAGTATTTTGGCAAAATATGACCCTCCCCTTAGCATGTATAGTTTAGTCACTAGTGAGTAGGTAAATAGGTGTCTAGGTCTTCTGGGTAGGAAGAGATTAACATCCTAATTCTCACATGGGTCTATGGCACCTCGACTTTGGACTTTCCAGCCTCTAGAACCATGAGGAAAAAAATTGTTATTTAAGCCACCCAGTCTATAGTACTTTTTTTTTTTTTTTTGAGATGGAGTTTTGCTCTTGTTGCCCAGGCTGGAGTGCAACAGTGTGATCTTGGCTCACTGCAACCTCTGCCTCCTGGGTTCAAGCGATTCTCCTGCGTCAGCCTCCCAAGTAGCTGGGATCACAGGCATGCTCCACCACGCCTGGCTAATTTTGCATTTTTAGTAGAGAGGGGGTTTCTCCATTTTTAATAGCAGCCCAAACTGCCCATGACAGGGCCCAAGAATGCAGACAAATGCCGCTTAAAATGCTCTCTAACTAGAAACGAGATCTAATTTCTAAACTCATAATTATATCCATTTATTCACATATTGCTGTCTTTCTTGATCTCTATTCTTCTGTTTTTTGTCTGAAATGTTATTAACGAGAAATTTTTAAATATATATTAATATTCAATAAAAGTACTATGCATTATCCCACTTTTCAACAAAAATATCAATTTCAGTAAAATTTAGAAAAACAAAACTTTCTATATTCCTGGTGCTTTTGGTCATTTCATGGTAAAGTTCACTTTCACTTTATCCCTTAGATGTCTAACTTAAGTCCCACAACACTTCTGCATATCTGTGCAACACTTGGTGTGTGTTTCTGTATATGTCAGTTTGGTTTTCAGCAGAGAAAATTAACATTCATTCACCACCCTTTGTCTAGCAAGTTACTTGGAATTACTCTTAAACTTGGTCATCTGTTTAAAAATTTTTCACTATTTTTCTCATAGTTTGTTTTCCCATCTGTCACTTCAGTAAGCATCCAATAAGTAATTTCTAAGTATAGATTCTTTGTTAGTTTTGAGAGTCCACCACCGAATATAGTCTTATCACCCAATTAGGTAATTATCTCTCAATGCCTATATTTAATTTCCAAAGTTAAAAAACCAAGTTACCTATGATTAATATAATTCATAATAGATACCTAGTGCATTTTGGCTTTTTAGAGTTTATATTTTGATTACATAATATCGTGCTTAAATATAAGGCGTTCTTTACAGAAGATTCTTTTTGATGCTTAGGTTGTGATGACACTTGGCCACACTTTATCATTAGCCATCTTCAATTTGAGAATGTCTCCTCCCCTTGTCATGTTACCATTTAAGTTTCCATATGCAGCCTTATTCTTTTTGATATTTGTAGAACATTTCTGAATTATGTCAGCTTTTCTCTTAATAACTATCACCACTTCTACTTTGTTTCAAAACATATTAATTATTTTCATATAGGTTACTAATGTTAAAGTATTGTAGTTCCAGAATAGAATTTAGGCAAATGAGATCCATGTCCACTCTGGATGTGATCATCTAATCTAATAAATATCTCCCTCACTGACATTGTGTAGTCACCGAGTTTAGGTTTAATTTTGTAGGAGCACAACTCTTCGTGCTATTACATTTAACCACAAAACCCAGTATATAAGGCATTAAAAAAAGGGCTGTTCTCATTAACAGATGTTCCTGCCCACTTGACACTTTTGATGATAATATGATGGCAAGAAAAATTCAAAGGATCTTCAGAGCATGATTTCAAAATCTTTGCTCTTGAGGCTGCCCTAAATCCTGATTTGGAATTATGCTGTACCTGTTTCATGCAGAGCCACTGAAAAATCAAGTGGTTACAACCCCAAATTACCCAAAGCAAAAAAAGAGATGAAATTCTCAATGCTGAAACAAGTAGGATCCTCACATAAAACAAAATAAAATGAAATTTTGAAAAATTATCGCTCTGTATTTTATTATCCTATATATGATATTATGCTGGTTAATTGATAAGCATCTTTCAAGAACATATCAAAAGCTTTATCAGTCATCGTAGATTAAATTTATCCAGTGATTAATGGTATTCAACCAGACTTGATCTTTGCAGAAGCATACTGATTATCATAATTTTTAAAAATGTAAAAATAGTCTTAATAGTGTCAATTTCTCACTAGAAATAGGATCTTTCAATATGTAAGATCTAACTCTGCTTCTTCACCCTTTTCACAATTCTCAAGATGATATAAAAGGTGAATACGTTGTAATTTTAATATTAAAAAAGTATGTGATTTTAGGCTGGATTAAGCAAACGAGGAATTTAGTGTTACTTAGAGTTAACTTAGAGCTTCTTAATCTTTGGACACTGCCCCTTTTCACTAGTTTCATTATTCATTAAATATGTTGCTCTGCCAAGGGCATTCTAAGAGAACACGAACTTCAGCAATAACAAAGTACATATTTGTTAGGTCCACCACTACAAACTGAAAAATTTAAATAAAGAAAACTCAGAGAAGGCATTTTTAAAAATTAACTTTATATCGGCTCTTCATGATTTAGAGTGCTTTCTTAGACAAATTCTTAGGAATTCTCATTGGAATTTCATTTAATAGATCTATCCACTCAGGGCAAAGTTTATTTTTTTACATTAACATTCAAACCATTTTATATATTCAAAATCACATTTTTAAGTAATTGATATATTGGCAAATTCTTTTAAATAATAATTCAGATATTTAAATATGGAGTTTATTTTTGGAATTTATGGATAAAGATAGTGAAATCAAGTCTGGTAAAATATTCTCCCTATACAAATACAAAATAGCTACACAAAAGTACTCCTAAAAATAAGAAAGTATACACAATTTGCCAAAAACTCAAAACAAGGAAACACAAAATGATGCTAAAAGTTTTGCGTGACATGGCTCTGAATTCTCTTTGCCCCAAAATCATAATGCTGAATCTAAATGATTGTCAGAATTCTTGTAATACATACAAATTACCCTACCTGACTAGTAGGAAATAAACATGGCTTTTAAGCAAGCAACTCCTGGGGACAAGTTTTTCTGACGGAAGCATAAGCTACAAAGTATCAAGCTGATTTAAAGAAATGCATCTAAGGCACACCCCACATCATGAAACACTACATCACTGCCTACTCCAAGCCCTAGCCCCAGTACCTGAAGTGAACCATGACAGGAAATTTAACATCTAAAGGAAAAGTAGAAACACAATTCTTCTAAGGCTTTATGTAACTCAACTAAGGTCATCTCTTCCTTGCCATAACTTCCTGAAACAGAAGATACACTTAAATCCTCACACTCTAACGAGAAGATAGATCTCAAGAAAGAGAGGATGGAATCAAGATATTAGAAAAATACAGCTGCCAGTACTAAATAGTCTCGCAGAAAAAGAGAGAAAAAAGAATTAGAGGAAAATGAATCATGTAAATCAAAGAAAAAAAAAATCCAAAAACCAAAACATCAACAACAGACAAAACCAAGGAATAGAAAAGAATATTTGAAAATTATGTCTAAGACTGGGAAAAACTTACTCTGACCGTATATTTGAGTTTTTTAAACAGTGAAAGAGTTTAAAAAAAAAAAATGCCCTACACCTTGAGATAAAGAAACAAACTGAAGACCAATCAAAACTATGCCAGAGATAAGAAATAAGAAAATTGCAAGGAGCAGAATATAGGTTACTATATTAAATTACTATGTAAAATAATGAACCAACTGACATACATAAAATTAAACAGGCACAGTAAATTCAGAGGGAGGAAAGGCACACATTACAGACAGCCATATATTTGAGTAGACTCGTATTTCCACGTTTTTTATGCTAACTGTTATTTGCATGGTGAGATTTTATAAATATTTATTTATTTATTTAGGCATAATTGACATAAAATAAAAACACACATTTTGAAGGTACACTTTAATGTTTTGATCTATGAATATATGCATTAAACCATCAGCACAATTATTAATAAAATAGGAATCATGGTTGCACTTCGGTTGCTCTCAGGCTCATGAGGGAGGGCAGCGATTAGGGACTAACGCAGACCCCTAGCACAGCGTAGCTGCCTCATGGAAAAGTGGCAGACTGTTTTCCATGCAGCTTCCCGCCCCTCCTACTCCTTGCCAGGCAGGCCTTCGCCCCCTGGCACCCCAGCCACCCCCTTACCTCACCCCCAACCCAGGATCTCCGGCTTCAGGTCTGTACTTGCCTAGAACGGAGCTCAGAGAAGTAGCAGGCGCGGCCACCATTTTGTGCTGATCTGCAGCCCGGCTTGGGAGGGAGTGCACAGTGATTAAGGACTAAGGCAGACCCCCAGCACAGGCAGCTGCCTTACAGAGAAGCCGACAAACTGTTTTCCACTTGGGGCTCTGCCCCTGTTACTCTTCACTGGGTAAGGCCTCTCCACCTGGACCCTCAGCACAACCACCCTGCGCACCCACCTGACCACTTCCGTCTGTGATGGTTCTGTGTTTCTCAGACAAGGAAATCCCAGAGACACCCACAACTCCTCTGCCATTGCTATTCCTGTCCTCGGGCTGGGGAATGTAAAAAGGGCGCGGTCACCACACTGACAAGTCCAACATCCAGCAGCCACCATATGGAGAGCCCTGTGTCTCTCCCCTGTGAGCCCCCACCGTGCACTCTTCACCAGGTAGAGCCCCTGGCTCAGGACTGCAGAGTAGCTGCACCACCCACCGCTGAGCATTCCTACTAGTAGTCCCTCGACTTGCGCCAGCAGTGCAATAGCTCTGCCTTTCTCTGAAGTGGAGCTACCAGAGACAACTGAGAGGCCTGCTGCCTATGTCACTACAGTGGTACTGTCTTTGCTGCCCTCTGACTGTGGAAGTGAGAGGTGACAACGTGCCAGCAGCCCTCACTCTCAGCACCTTCTCAGCCTCCAAGTCCACTCTGGTGGCGCTTGAGGAGCCCTTCAGCCCGCCACTGCACTGTGGTAGCCCCTCTCTGGACTGGCTGAGGCGGGAGTCGCCTCCCTCTGCCTGCCCAGAGGTGTGGAGGGAGAGGCACATGCGGGAACCCGGGCTGCGTGCAGCACTCACTGGCCAGCCCGAGTTCCGGCAGAGGCTGGCGCGGGGGCGGGCGCGGGTTCCACGGGCCGGCACAAGGAGCGGCCTGCGGGAGCCGATGGCCCAGGGCAGTGAGGGGCTTAGCACCGGGGCCAGCAGCTGCGTAGTTCTCGCCAGGACTCAGCTGCCTCCCCGCAGGGCAGGGCTCTGGACCTGCAGCCGCCATGTGAAACCCCCCCCCGTGGACCTGCAGCCAGCCATGCCCGAAGCCCATGCCCGAAGCTCATGTCGTGGGCTCCCGCTGGGCTGGAGCCTTCCCAATGAGCACCGCTCCCTGCTCCTTGGCTCTTGGTCTCATCAACTGCCCAGGGGCTGAGAAGTGAGAGTGCACTCCACCTGCAGCCCCAGTGCAGGAACCACTCCTGAGTCTAGTGGGAACTTGGAAAACCTTTATGTCTAGCTAAGCCAATCAGTATTCTGTGTCTAGCTCAAGGATTGTAAATACACCAATCAGCACTCTGTCAAAATGGAACAATCAGCTCTCTGTAAAATGGACCAATCAGCAGGATGTGGGTGGGGTCAGATAAGGGAATAAGAGCAGGCTACCCAAGCCAGCAGTGGTAACCGGCTAGGGTCCACTTCCACATTGTGGAAGTGTTGTTCTTTCACTCTTTGCAATAAATCTTGCTGCTGCACACTCTTTGGGTCCACACCGCCTTTATGAGCTGTAACACCCCGAAGGTCTGCAGTTTCACTCCTGTTTCACTCCTGATGGCGAGACCACAAACCCACCAGAAGGAAGAAGCTCCAGACACATCTGAACCTCTGAAGGAACAAACTCCAGACTACCATCTTTAAGAAATGTAACACTCACTTCAAGGGTCCGCAGCTTCATTCTTGAAGTCTGCGAGACCAAGAACCCACGAATTACAGACACAAAAGGAACAAATATCCTGAGTGCTTTACCCACACCTCCAACAAGCCATGGCCACCCTAAAGAAAAGAGTTCAGTCTGTCTCCCCATTATCTCCTTGCGCTACCTGCTCAGCACCAGGCAGGGCCTCTAACCTTGGACCCGCGATGCAGCTGCCCCAACTCAAGCTGATCATACTGATTGGTGGTGGCTCTGCATTTCTGTGGGGCAGAGTCCCAAGAGACAGTGAAAGGCTCTCGGCCACAACCACTGCCAAGGTCCCTTCCTCTGCTTCCTCCAAGTGGTGGGTGCGGGGGATCATAAAGCATGACCTTGCCCCAGGGCTATGGTACCCAGCCCAGGAATGCCACGCTGAGATCAGCAGCCAGCACTTGAATGTGAGAGGAGTCTACACTTTCAGAGCACTGAGAGGGAGCATAGCTACAAACATGAGGAAATACGGAGAAACCACATGGCTGAGTAAGAACCTACCTACAAGCCATTATGTTTAAGTGCCATCTATTGTGTCACAACCCAAACTTCAACGCCAGAAATTCTTTGCTAATATTACTCACATCTGTGAAAAAAAGGACAAGAATTTTGCTACAGATAAAGATCTTGCACAAAGCCTTGGACCTCTGAAAATATCCAGAAACAAAGCCAACTTATATACCCAAATTACATCCCAGTTCAAGAAACATCAGCCCATGAACCAGTACAAGGCCTCTGGCAACTCAGACAGCTAGTGTCTTCTTTCCACCAAATGATCACATTAGTTCCTCAGAAAGGATTCTTAACCAGGCTGAAATGCCTGAAATGACAGACATAGAATTCAGAATAAAGATGGGAATGAAGATCATGAAGATTCAGGAGAAAGTTGAAACCCAATTCAAGGAATCTAAGGATTACAATAAAATGATACAGGAGCTGAAAAATGAAATGGCCATTATAAGAAAGAACCAAACTGACATGATGGAGTTAAAAACACACAACAAGAATTTTGTAACATGATCACAGCAGAATAATAGACCAAGCTGAGAAAAGAATCTCAGAGCCCAAAGACTGGTTCCCTGAACAAACTCAGTTACACAAAGATAAAGTATATAAGATAAAGAAGAAACAACCCCACATAGAAACATGGAATTATGCAAAGAGACCAAATCTACAATTCATTGGCACCCCGAAAGACAGTAAGAGAAAATTAGCAACTTGGAAAACAGATTTGAGTATATCATCCATAAAAATATTCCCAACCTCACCAGAAAGGCAAATATTCAAATTCAGGAAATGCAGAGAACCCCTGCAAGATACTGTATAAGATGACCATCCCCAAGACACATAATTATCAGATTCTTCAAAATCAACATGTAAGAAAAACTATTAAAAACAACTATAGAGAAAGGGGCAGATTACTTATAAAAGGAACCCCATCAGGCTAACAGTGGACCTTTCAGCAGAAACTCTGTAAGACACAGAGATTGAGGGCCTATATTCAGTGTTCTTAAAGAAAAGAAACTCTAACCAAGAATTTCATATCCTGCCAAACTTAGCCTGAATGGCTTGGGTAAACAACGAAATAAAGATAGAAATCAATTTTACTTATCTTTTTGAAATAATAAGTAAAATTGATAGACCACTAGCTAGACTAATAAAGAAAAAAAAGAAGATCCAGGCTGGTCGCAGTGGCTCACATCTGTAATCCCAGCACCTTGGGAGGCCGAGGCAGGTGGATCACGAGGTCAGGAGTTCAAGACCAGCCTGGCCAACATGGTGAAACACCATCTCTTCTAAAAATACAAAAATTAGCTTGGCATGGTGTTGCATGCCTGTGGTCCCAGTTGCTTGGGAGGCTGAGGCAAGAAAATTACTTGAATTGGGAACTGGGAGGCAGACGTTGCAGTGAGCTGAGATAGTGCCACTGCACTCCAGCCTGGGCTACAGAGTGAGACTCTTTCAGAGAGGAAAAAAAAAAAAAGAAGAAGAGAAGAGAGAGAGAGAATATTCAAAAAAAAAAAAAACAACACAATCAGAAAGAACAAATAGAGACAAATACCACTGACCCCACAGAAATACAAAAAACCCTCAGAGACTACCATAAATACCTCCATGCACACAAACTAGAAAACCTAGAAGAACTAGGTTCTTGTATATACTAGGTTCATGTATATAAATCATGGAAATATACAACCTCTGAAAATTAAACCAGGAAAAATTGAATCCCCAAACAAATCAATAATGAGTTCACAAATTGAATCAGTAATAAAAGTCTACCAACCAGAGAAAGCCAAAGACCAGACAGATTCACAGCCAAAGTCTACCAGATGTATAAAGAAGACTGATAACATTCTTACTGAAAGCATTCCAAAAAATTGAGTAGAATAGACTCTGCCCTAACTCATTCTATGAGGCCAGCATCATCCTCATACTAAATACTGGCAGAGACACAACTAAAAAAAGAAAACTTCAGGCCAATATCCTTAATGAACATAGATGCAAAAATGCTCAACAAAATATTAGCAAAATGAATCAAAAAGCTAAAAAAAAAAAAAAAAAAAAAAAAAAACAAGCACAGCAAAAAGCTAATCCACCATGATGAAGACCATGGTCAAATAGGCTTTATCACTAGGATGAAAGATTGGTTCATCATATGCAAATCAATAAATGTGATTCATCAGACAAACAGATCTTGAAAGATTGGTTCATCATACGCAAATCAATAAATGTGATTCATCAGACAAACAGATCTAAAAACAAAAAACACATGATCATCTCAATAGATGCAGAAAAGTCTTTCAATAAAATTCAACATTCCTTTAGGTTAAAAACCTGCCACAAACAATGCATTAAAGGAACATACCTCAAAATAATAAGCCATCTATGATAGACACAGCCAACATCATACAGCAAAAGCTGGAAGCATTCCCCTTGAGAACTGGAATAAGACAAGAATGCCCACTCTCACCACTCTATTCAAAAATAGTATTGTAAGTCCTACCCAGGACAATCAGGCAAGAGAAAGAAAGAAAAGGCATCCAGATAGGAAAAGAGAAAGTCAAACTCTCTCTGTAGCAGATATGATTCTATAAGTAGAAAACCCCATAGTTTCTGTGCAACAGCTCCTAGTTCTGCTAAACGACTTAAGTAAAGTTTTAGAATACGATCATTTAATCTGATTAATTAGAATACGATCGTATAATCAGTAGCATTTATACGCATCAAAAATATCCAAGCAAATAGTCAAGTCAAGAATACAATCCCATTCACAATAGACACAAAAATAATAAAATACCTAGGAATATACCTAACCAGGGAGGTGAAAGGTCCCTACAACCAGAATTATAACACTGCTCAAAGAAATCAGAGATGACATAAACAAACGAAAAAACATTCCATACTCACAAATAGGATATTGTTAAAATGGCTATACTGCTCAAAGTAATTTACAGATTTAATATTACTTCTATCAAACTACCAACGCCATTATTCACCAAATTAGAATGAATTATTCTAAAATTCATATGGGACCAAAAGGAGCTTGAATAGCCAAGACAATGCTAAGGAAACAGAACAAAGCTGAAAGCATCATGCTACCTGACTTCAAACTATACTACAGGATTATAGTAACCAAAACAGCATGGTACCATTACAAAAACAGACACACAGACCAATGGAGCAGACTAAAGAACCCAGAAATATAGCCAGACACCTAAAACCCCTGATCTTTGACATAAGAAACTATAGGGAAAGGAATCCCTATTCAGTAAATGCCACTGGGATAACTGGCTAGCCATATGCAGAAGATTGAAACTGGATCACTTCCTTACAAATATCAACTCAAGATTGATTACAGACTTAAATGTAAACCTTAAAACTATAAAAACCCTGGAAAATAATGTAGGAAATACCATTTTGGACATAGACCTTTGCAAAGATTTCATGACAAAAATGCCAAAAATAATTGTAACAAAACCAAATATTGATAAATAGGGCCTAATTAAGCTAAAGAAGTTTTTTTTCTGCACAGCAAGGGAAACTGCTAACATAGTAAACTTACAACCTACAGGATGCAGGAAAACATTTGCAGACTATTCTACCAACAAAAGTCTAACATCCAGAATCTGTAAAGAACTTAAACAAATTAGCAAGTGAAAAACCAACCATTGAAAAGTGGGCAAAAGACATGAACTGACACTTTTCAAAAGAAGATATACATGTGGCCAACAAACATATGAAAAAAACTTCTCAATATCACTAATCATTAGAGAAATGCAAATCAAAACCACAATGAGACCCAATTTCATGCCAGTAAGAATGACCATTATTAAAAAGTCAAAACAATAACAGATGCTATCGAGGGTGCAGAAAAGAGGGAATGCGTAAACACTGTTGATGGGAACATAAATTAGTTCAACCATTGTGGAAAGAAGTGTGGCAATTTCTCTAAGAACCTAAAACAGAATTAACATTCTACCCAGTATTCCCATTATTGGGTATATACCCAAAGGAATATAAACCCTTCTACTAGCAAGACCCATGCACATATACGTTCATCACTGCATTATTCACAATAGAAAAGATATGCAATCAACAGAAATGCCCATCAATGGTAGTCTGGATAAAGAAAATGTGGCACATATACACCATGGAATACCATGTAGTCATAAAGAATAAGATCATATCCTTTGCAGCAACATGAATGGAGCTGGAGGCCATTATGCTAAGTGAACAAACGCAGGAAAAGAAAACCAAACTGTATATTCTCACTTATTAGTGGGAGCTAAACACTGAGAACACATGGACACAAAGAAGGGAACAACAGACAGAGGCCTCCTTGAGGGTACAGGATGGGCGGAGAGAGATAACTGAAAAACTAACTATTGGGTACTATGCTTATTTCCTGTGTGATAAAATGATTTGTACACCAAACCCCCATGACATGCAGTTTACCTATAAAACAAACCTGCACATGTATTCTGAACCTAAAATAAAAGTTTTTTGTTTTTTTTGTTTTTTTGTTTTTTTTTAAAAGAGCACCTACATAAGGCTTCATAAGGCTTCATGCCACGGCACTCCAGCCTGGGTGACAGAATGAGATCCTATCTCTGAAAAAAAACCAAAACCCTTACAACTCAACAACAAATAACCCAATTTAAATTTTAAAATGGGTAAAGACATACAAAGTGGTATAATGGACACTGGAGACACAGAAGGAGGTGGGTGAGAGGAGGCTGAGGGATGAAAAAAAGTGAACATACATATCACAATCAAAAGTTTCCTCATGTCTCTTTGTAATCTTTCCTTTCCTCCCCTCCCAACATCATTCCATTCCTAGAAAACTGCTGCTCTGCTTTCAGTCATAAAAGATTAGTTTGTATATTTTAGAGTTTGATATAAATAAGAATTATACATCATATACCTATTTTGCTTTTTTCTTTCATTCTTTGCTTTTTTCTTTCAACATAATTATTTTGGTCATTTTCAGGTTTTGGTTATTACAAATAAGGCTGGTATCAACATTCATGTACAAGTCTTTGTGTGGATATACGCCTTCACTACTCTCGGATAAATGTCCTAGCGTAGAATATCTAGCTCATATGGTAGATGTGTGCTTAACTTTTTCAGAAACTGCCAGTTTTCTAAATTAGCAATACCATTTTGCCTTCCCACAGTGTAAGTTAAATTTAGCATTTGAATGGGCAGTCTTTCTTGATTTTAGCCATGCTAACAGAAGTGTATACAGTCTCATTGAAGTTTTAATTTGCATTTCCCTAATGACTAATAATACATTTCTCCAAAGACTAAAGATGGTATCTTTTCATTTGCATATTTCTCACCAATATGTCTTTTATAGTAAAGCACCTGTTCAAATACTTTCATCATTTTTGTTTGTGTAAAGAATTCTTTATATAAGTATACAGTGATTTCTTATATATGGTATATAAATAGCTTTTTCCTAATCTTTCTCTTGTCTTTTCATTCTCTGAACAATGTTGTATCAGTTGCAATTTTGAGATTGCTGTATCTATTGTAGTGATCATATGTTTTTCTTTAGTTTGTTGACATATTAATTATATTGACTGATTTTTGAATATAAAACTAACCTCAAATTCCTGAGCTAGCTCCATATGGTTATGCTGTCATATTTTGACATAGTACTATGTTTAATTGCTAAGTTATCATTAAGAATTGTTTACACTTATATTCATGAAAGATATTAGTTTGTAGTTATTTTTTTCTTGTGATGTCTTTGGGTTTTGGAACTGGGGTAATGCTGGCTTCAGAAAATGTGTAGAATAAGTATTAACTTCTCTTAAATTTTCTGGAAACATTTGTTTTGGTATTATTTCTTTTTTAAATGTCTAGAAAAATTCACCAATGAAGTGATAGGAGCCTGGAGTTTGTGGAAAATTCGCAATTACAAATTTAATGAATGGATATAGTTCTCTTCAGATTATTTGTTAACATAGAGAAGACTTTATTTATTGTATGAGTATTGAGAGTTTGTGTCTTTAAAGAAATTTGTCCATTTCATCTAAGTTGTTGAATTTATGGCCATAAAGTTGTTCAGAATATTCTTTTACTATCCTTTTAATAACTTGTAGAATTTGTATTGATGCCACCTCTCTCAATCCCGGTATGGACAATCTATGTCTTCCTTCTTTATATCCTGTTTAGCCTGGCTAGATAGAGCCTTATCCCTTTATTGATTATTTCATAGAATTGCTGTTACATTGATTTCATTATTGTTTTTACTGTTTTCTATTTCATTGATGTCTACCTTTATTATTGTTTTCTTTCTTTGATTAATTTGGGTTCAATTTGCTCTTCTAGTTTCTCAAGGAAAATGCTAAGGACACTAATTTGAGAATTTTTTTATTTCTACTATAGGATTTTTGTGGTTATAATTTCCACCTAGTTACTGCATTCGTAGCGTTCCTTAATTTTAATGTGTCATGCATACATTTTCATATAGTTAAAAACATTTTTCTTTTCTTCTTTGAAATACCTGTTAGGTTGAAGTTTGTTATTTAGCTTCCAAATATTTCTGGATTTCACAGGTATTTTTCTGTTGTTGATTTATAATTTAATGCTCTATGGTTAGGGAACATATTTTGCATAAATGGGCTCTTTAGGTTTATGACACTCATTTTATGGCCCACAATATATCTATCTTCATAATAGCTTTGCATTTATTTGAAAAGAATGTTGAGATATACATTTTCCACAGATGAACCACGCACACAAAACCATAGAAAACTCTTGACTCCCGAGCTCTCAATGTAAATCTGATTGGATATAGAAGTAAAGAATAAATTGATACATAAAATGCATCATTTAAATTATAGAAAAATGTGCAAAGAACCACTTGTAAATTGTTTCAACTTGTTTATAATTGGCAATGCTTTTTATGCAAGAAAAAATAGTTTTGAAGAGATTAATGAAATTAAATAATATAACCTATGAAAACATTTAACACAGTATATTCCACTTAACTATTACTTCTTAATATTTATTACGAGATAGAAATGGCAGACAAATAATATAGTAATTAATATTATCTTATATCATAAATACTATAAATTGTAACATGTATATATCTGCTAAACCTTACTGATATAGGAGTTAAGAATAAATTACTTAGGCAGATAGTAAGTGTAGGGGAGTCCTCGGTAAGGCTTTTCTTTTTAATGAAAAGCAACCCCAAATTATTTTCCTTTCTAACGAAGAGCAGCCTATAAAATCCAGCTCCAGACATACATACCGGCAGTTGTGCCAATCATGCTCAAGATGGTGGCTCCATCTTCCATTCTCTTTGTCAGCGGCATGTACGGTAAGAAGCAGACAAGATGGCACCGACCAACTGGAAAGTCTATTTGCATAATAAGATTAGGGTGGGGCACCAGCCTTCCACTCGCACTATGTAGATATCATACCTAATCAAGCCAATCCAGCCTGCCTATAAAATCTGCTGCGGGCGGCTGCGTCCCCACTTTTCGGACGTCTCTCTCTCCCGCAAGGAGCTGCTCTACTCTATCCTTCTTTCTGTCTATTAAACTTTCCACTCCTTAACCCACCCAGCTGTGTCCATGTCCTTTCTTGTTGAGCAAAAATGAACCCCAGGGTATATACCCCAGACAGAGTAGCCATTTCCTTATATTAAGGATATGTGAATAAGTGTATAAAATTACAGTTATGGAGTGGTCTTATATAATTATTTTTCAGACAATTAACTACAGAAAACCATGCACTGCATGTTTAGAAAATAAATTTAACACGAGTATACTGCCAAATCCTTATTGCAAAGAAATTTTAGAAAGAAAACTGTATGTTTAGATTTATTTTATAAAATACCAATAACAGTACAGTTGACACGGTAAATTGCAAAAATCTTGTGAATTGATGATAAATCTTAACAAATCATTTAAGAAATTAGTTTTCTTTCCTTCCTCCCCATGTTTATAGTATTTGACTTGTTTAAATGGTACATTTTTAAATGAAAGAGAAGTACAAAATAGTAATACAATAATAATTTGCAAAATAAAGAAAGTAAAACAGTAGGGATCCTGTTGAGAGCTGCAACAGATTATTTTAGGAAGCTTTATTATTCAGAGTTACTTTCAGCAAGGAAAGATTCAAATCTCAAAGCCTCAACTAATGGGAATATTTTTGTGTATTAATTTCCTCCTCCGTATAAACAGTGATCAAAATTTTATTCAAAAAAAGAGCCTGATAGCTCCCTGGAGATTGCGTATTGGAGAATTAGAGTTACCATTAAGTAACATTTTCTTGAATACTTAAGGATTTTTGAGAATAGAATGAGAGTTACCATGGGTACAATAATCACAAAAAGAGTCTGATAGCTCTCTGGAGATTGCATGCAGAGAAATAAACATTGTTATTAAGCAACATTTTGTTAAATGTTTAACAATTTTTGAGAATAGAGTAAGAATTACCATGGGTGCAAAATTTGATACATATTCCATTGGATATTGAAACAAAAACCTAATAATCATTAAAATGCCTTTAAAGATTATTTAGGACTTCTAGTTTTAATTCTGACATGGAAAGAACTTAGAAGTCATCACTCCTGTCTTTACAAGAGTCAAACAGAACAAAGTGAAGTTTATCACTTCACTTAGACCCATCAGAAAAGTGAGATGGTGGCAAGGCATATTGTCACCCCAAAATTTGAGAGTCAGATGAGTAAAGAGGATCACAGTAGAGATCAGTTTATATAGAGCAAAACCAAGCAAAAGCAGAGTGAACCGACAACCGGTAATAACAATGTTGTTATTAAATAACAATGTTGACAAATAACAATGTTAAATAACAATAACAATGTTGACAAATTATTGGAGGGTGAGTGTGAGATAATATGAGAATGAGAAACTCCTTGGGGCTGTAGTCTTAGGGAGAAACCCACACTTTCATAAATTTAAATTCCAAAAACCCCAACAGATTTTCGCAGTGAAGAACATAGAAAAAAAATCCCTTGTTTTTCTGATGGGGAGAGTAAGTAACCATTTTGAAATAGGCCCAGAGTATTCCAAATAACACAAATAAGCCTATTTTCCAGGGTAACAGATGTTACTAGAGCCTTATCCCACTTGACAGATGGGTACTTCCTTGATCACCCTGTAACTTTCCTGTTTCCCTACTGGAGAGTAGGAGGGAAACTAAGAAATACTTGTGAAAATCATAAACTAAGGACACAGGCCTACTAACAGAATAATATTTAATTATAAAATTATTTCTCTCTTCCATATCATACGATCATATCAATAGGAGTCCAAGAGATAACAGAGGATCATAGGTTAAACAGCTGCAAGGGAGCTCAATACCTTTTGAGAAGCAGTATGAAGGTAAGCCCCAAAGTCAAGAAGGGAGACAAAAATAAGAACACTAGAGGAATTTGAAAACTAGCCTCCATAGCCGTTGCAACATGAAATCTTATTTTTCTTATTTGTAATTGATCTAATAGGTGACTATTCAAAGTATTAATAGTAACAATTTATTGGGTGACTACAGCATGTGGATAAGTAAAGTAAATGATAGAAATGTTATAAGATACAGGAGGTAGGAAATGGTATATATTTTGTTATAAGGTACCTGCACTAAGTGTAAGGCATTATAGCATTTAAAAGTAGACTCTGATGACTTGTAAATATGTATTTCAAATTCTAGATAAACCACTGAATTGATTTAAAGAATAATTGATATGCTA